>NC_051846.1:108226371-108279933 GCF_002237135.1 Teleopsis dalmanni | reverse complement strand
ATAGATCAGCAAAAGGAAGTGAAATTCACAAAACGATTAGAGGCATATACGATTTGGCACACGTAAATGTACTTGAGATGATAACAATAGAAGACGATAAGTACTATGTAATAAATCAATGGTAGAAGGGTTGTCCTGGTTAGAGGACAACCCTTCTAAATCTACAATCAGAAGATCAGAAGATTGCAGCTATCCTTATTGCTTGCAAAATTAGTGATCGTAATAATATTCATTTCATTATCGCCATAATCGAATCATTAGGACATGATCCAAATAGTTTTATTTTGAACAAAAATTCCATACACATTGTTTGACAAAACCTGCGATCACAAAAAGTAGAAGAGTTTTTGTTCAAACTTTGTGAGCTAAATGCAGTTTGTTTGCATTTGGATGAAAAATTGCTGCCAGCTTTAGAAGGGAAACAAAATGTGGACCGTCCACCTATTACAATCTCAAATGAGGCTGTCAAATGAGCAACTACTCGAGGTACTTGCACTTAATAATGGTACCGGAAGTGCACAGGCATCTGCTATTTGTAAATCAATTTTTGAATAGGGTTTGCCAAATCACGTGCAAGCTTAAGTTTACTGTTTTTACACAACAGCAGTAAACATTGCTCGTTTTAACGGAACTTGTTCAATTATTGAAAAACATTTAGAAAGAGATCTTAATTATTTAGCTTGCAGACATCACAATTACGAAACTATTCTCAAAAGTGTTTTCCATTCTAAGATTTGCAAGTCAGAAAGCGCAAATGTTAAACTATTTCAACGATTTCAAAAGTAAACATTGAAAATAAACAAACATTGATAAAATCCGAAAATAAACATTGATATTTTTACAGTTGGCTTAGAAAATGAAAAAGTAAGAAAATCGTTGACACGGATGATGTGATACGAATTACAAGTTTCCTTAATAAGATTCGTAAGGATACTAATATGGCGTTTACATTGGCCGAAAATGGCTCATTTTTAATGAGCCATTTCAAAGTGTTTACATTCGTTGCAATTCGTTTGTTTTCATTTCAAACAGCTGATTTTTGAACTTGCCTGTTGATTCGATTTTTGGCCTGTGCTAAAAAAATGTTGCATGAAGATTAAACATGCCTTCTAACCTTACAATATAAACTTAGCACATATGTTTAACTTCAAGTAATTAATTTTTGGAAAGCAGAAGTTCTAATAAGAGGTGCATGGTTTTTAACAAAATTAGTTTACTTTTTGTAAAAAACAGCTTTCTCAAAGCAAAGATAATGTACATTGTGACCGAAAAGTTTCCGGAAATTTTAAATAAAACGCAAAATTCTTAATCTTCATCAATATTTATTTTATCTCCTTCAAAATATGCTCCATTAGAAGCGATACACAAATGCCAACGTTTCTTCCAATCATCAAAACATTTTTTATAGGCGCTTTCCGGTATGGCTTTGAGTTCCCTCTGCGAATTCTGTTTTACGTCTTCTATGGATTCAAAACGCGTTCCTCTGAGTGGTAATTTGAGGTTGGGAAACAGGAAAAAGTCACACGGTGCAAGATCAGGTGAATACGGTGGCTGTTCGATGGTATTTATTGAATGTTTGGCCTTAAAATCGTTGATAATGTTGAACAAATTGAGGTGAATCGGAACAAGCCG
Source organism: Teleopsis dalmanni (assembly GCF_002237135.1). Classification (NCBI taxonomy): domain Eukaryota; kingdom Metazoa; phylum Arthropoda; class Insecta; order Diptera; family Diopsidae; genus Teleopsis; species Teleopsis dalmanni. The sequence goes on along the minus strand of NC_051846.1, from coordinate 108,278,301 downwards.
GGCGTTGACACGTCGCATACACAAATTGTCCACCAAAATCAAACGAGCCATCTCACGACCGATGCCTAGCTCTCGTGCTATCTCTCTAACACTCACATGAGGATTTTTGAACACGATTTCCTTTGCCTTTTCAATGTTTTCGTCGGTGGTAGAGGTCGAAGGTCGTCCAGAACGCGGCATGTCTTCGACGGTCGTACGACAGTCCTGAAAGGCTTTGTACCACTCATAAACTTGAGTTTTCGATAAAACTGATTCCCCATAAGCCTTTTGTAGCATTCGCAACGATTCTGCACACGAAATTTCGTTCGAAAAACAAAATTTGATGCAAACTCTTTGTTCAATATTTTTTTCCATTGTTTTTTTCGCAACGCACTACTGAGGTGAACTGGTTTCAACAGCTGCCGTAAACGAACTGTCTGACAGATCGCGCTCATTTTTGGCATAGTAATTTAAGGACAGTGCTGCCAAACTACATTAAACTTAAAATATCGAAAAATATACAGCGCGCGAATTTTAAATGAGAATTTCCGAAAACTTTTCGGTCACAATGTATAAGTAGATATGAAATCGCCTATAGCAAAAATGTACTCATTTTTCCAAGCTCTATTATTCAACTTTTGTTCAGCAACCAAAAAATTGGTAAAGCTTTTGATACATGTTGAAAAGACCAAAGCTGTTGAATTGCTTAAATTGATATTTTTAGCAACATTCTGTTACAAACAATGCTGATAATTTGGTACTTTATGCAAAAACAAATTACCTTGTATGAATATTAGAGTACTGCACGCGCGCATTTGATTTCAGTTTCAAAGCATTCTATTGTGTTTAGAATGGTAGCATACTCTCACTCTCAACGAACAAATACGAATGTATAGGCATAAAAACAAAATGGAATGGAATAAATATTTGTTTCGTTTGTTTAGAGTACTCTAACTCTAAACATTCTAAAAGTAGTTGAAGTAGTTGGGAGTACTCTAAGCATTTGATTTTCAGTTCATACAAAAATTATGTGTTTTTAAATAGTAAGACCCAAATTTATTTATTTAAGTTTTGTTATTAATTAAATATTATTTAAAATGTTGATAATAGTAATTTGTTGATTACATATATAATATGACTTAATATATTAATTAAATATAAAAAAAATTTTGAACAAAAATTTATTTAAAAAAATTATAATAAGTTTTTTTACAGTTTTTACAGTTCACAAATTTAATTTAATATGCAAATTAAATGTTGAGCATCGTCTGACTTAATTCCTCTTTTTCAAGATTGTTGTGTAAAACATGATTTGATTGATAGATCTTTGATTAGATGAAATCAATGTTCCTTTTTCTGATATTAAGTTCCGAGCAACTGAAAAAACCCTTTCCGAAGATGCACTACTTGCTGGTGTTGCAAATAATTTACAAGAAACTTTGTAAAGTAGAAATTCTGAAGGAATTCTTAAGAAATTTCTAAAAATCTCTCTTGTCATAAATAGATATTTTTACCATATCATGCATAAAATTATTTTCCAGGAAAAGGTAAATATGTGAAGCAATTTATTTTCTTACATCATAAAAAACTATCGACAAAGAAGGAACCGTTTTTTTAAGTTAACCTTTTGCATTAGATCTACCTGTTTAAACAACTTTTGCATTGAAAATAATAGAAAATTAAACCTAATTTACGTACTTTGTTGTTGCAATTATTGCAAATCTCTACGCACATCCAACTTTCTTTACTTTTGCGCAGGCAACCAAACGCACACAAAATACTTTGCAAAAATAGAATTATTTGAAATACTCTAAAAGTGATTGAAATACTCTAAAAGTGATTGAAATACTCTAAAATATTTGTTTATTTGATTTTAAAATTCAAAACAAACGATTATAGAGAACAAATCAACCCCCATTCCATTGAAACGAATGCGGCGGAAACGAATTCTATCGGACCGTTTCTGTTATTCGTTCGTATTCGCTTTAGAAATAATTTGTAAATATGGTACACATTTGAAAATAAAACGAATGACCGCAAAAACGAATGTTTTGATGCAGCACTTTAATGAATATTGTTGTTTTTAACATTGTTTATCTTATTCTTTTTGTTTTCAATATGGGTATAGAGACAAGAGTTTTTACTTCGTTTTAATAAAAAAAAAAATGCAATTATCTTGCTGCCGAATATTGATATGAAATGAAATAATAAACATGCATCAAAATAAGCAATGCTGTTTTTTTTGTTATTAATGCATTGAATCAAAATTACAGCTGTTATCCAAAAAAAAATCCTTAAATTTGTTATTTTCCTAATGTTTAACTCGATTCTAATAGCAATGATAATAATACATATACATATGTACATAAGTACTGTAACGATACTCTTTTGTCGCAGATGATGCTGAGGTATACTCAGCCGTCGTCCAGGGGTCGTTGCAATATAAATTATTTTTTTCCAAATCAAAGACAATTTAGTATATGTCATTACTGATTTACTTAGAATTATAATTCAAAAAAAAAAAAAAAATGTTACAATATAAATATTATGATGAATTGTGTTGGCCTCCTATGGAAATTTTCGGGGTTTGGCTAAATGATCTCGACGTTGTATAGTACTTCCGGACAGATGCCGCTCTACTTGGAATTCAAACTTGGAATTTTATTTCGGATTACAGAACATCAACCTATTAGTCCAGATGTATAAGCTACCTTGACTTATTACTCACTACTGATCAAGACGTATGAACTACCTTGACGTTTATACAAAGCTACCAGTCAAGACGTATGAACTACCTTGACGTTTATACAAAGCTACCAGTCAAGACGTATGAACTACCTTAACGTTTATACAAAGCTTTTAGTCAAGACGTATGAACTACCTTGACGTTTATACAAAACTACTAGTCAAGACGTATGAACTACCTTGACGTTTATACAAAGCTACCAGTCAAGGCGTATGAACTACCTTGACGTTTATACAAAGCTGCTAGTCAAGACGTATGAACTACCTTGACGTTTATACAAAGCTACAAATTTCTAATTTCTTGTTTTCGCAAAGACGTATGACTGCCTTCGAGAGTTTTCCAACAAGTGACTTTGCTTGTACAATGCGCGTTTATTTATACTCAAACGACCGAAGCTTTTCCTGTAGCGCATCGGTACATTTGCCGTCGGTATTTTTGATACTTGTTGTCTTTTGCTGTTGTTGTTCGCCTGGGTGTAATTTCTGTGCTTTGTGGTTTCGTGTGTTCTGGAATTCGTCGTGCGTTGTATTTAGTTCAACCAAAGCTTTCATGCTTTGACATTTCTTGTTTTGTTTATATATTTTAAATGTGCTTTCTTTTACTCAGTGTCAGTAGTGCTGGTGTTTAATATTTATAGTTATTAATTAAGATTTAAATAAATATTACAAATATTAAAAGTATTAATATAAATAATAAATAAGGTGAGTGTATTATTTATTTGTTTAAATATATTTTATATTCCTTGCATTTTCAATGTAATCTTAGGTTTATTCATTTGGTGCAGTTACGTACATGCGGAGGTGGGTTTATGGTAACTTATTTACGTTTTAAATTAACAATAAAAATTAACCATTTTTCATTGCAGATATCAACTCCACACTGATTGTATGTAGGTTGGAAATTAGTTAAAATTTCCATCCTTACAGTACATATATATTTGCGTATTGTTTTTGGTAGGAGGACAAGAAATTGTGAAATTGTGTTACTTGCAGAGATTTTAATACAACTAATTTTGATTTTGTTTCGCGGAGTAATATCGTGTGCAGTCCAATTTTAGATTTTAATTAATACTTAATCACTTATTCATAAGAGTAGTCTTTTTTAAGTTTTAATTTTTAACATTTTTCGATTTTTGTTATTTATAAATATAAACTTATAGTTAGAAATGTCACATTGAAAATAATGATATATAAAAATATTGAAGGTTGCCTATCTGCTGGACTAAATGTGAGAGGATTAGTTTGTTACCAAAGCCCAACAAAACAAGCCCTTTATAGAAAACTCGATATTTCTAAAAATAATCCCTTCTTTATTTTTGAAACTGGGAATGACAAAAAAAATATTTTGTTTCTTTGATATCCCTCACATATTTAAATCGATTCGTAATAATTTATTGAAATATCGTTTAAAGATGGTGGTAACAATTGTGCCAATTGGGATGTTTTGAGAGGGCTGTACCGAATTGACTCGTAGCCATCTATTCCAAGACTAAGGTCTAAGCATATTACCCCGAACAGATTCCAAAAAATGAAGGTGAACTTAGCTGTTCAAGTGCTCAGCGCAAGAACAGTTGAGGGAATTCACACTGGCATAGAATTGAATTTATTTAATAAAAATAATTTGACCTCTGACGCAGAACTGCATCATGGAACTGCATATATTTTTGATAAATTCAATAAAATATTTGATTGCTTAAATAGTAAATCATTGCATTCTGCCAACTCCTACCGAAAGGCCTTACAAAAAGAATGTGCAGTGTATAAATTTTTACAAGACGCAAAGAATTATATTGAAAATTTAAAATTTATCAACACTCCTCGTAAAAATTGCTTAAATTCTTTAATTCAAAGCATAAATGCAGCTTTAAATCTCTCTGACGATATATTTAATGAATTTAAAGATTAGTCTTATTTATGCACTAATAAATTGAATCAGGACTTCATTGAAAATTTGTTTAGTCGGCTGAGGTACAAAGAGAAAAATCCATCAGTTAATGAATTCTACTTTAATATTGGAAGAATAATTGCTGTTAATTTAATATATGGTTCCAAATACTCTAATTGTGACGAAGATGATGATGAAATGCTTGGCAGAGATTGGACTACAATATCTGTGGGCCATAAAAATTCGAGGGAAGCGAATGTTGGAACTTTCAATGAAGAAGAGATTGAGGATGAAGCAGATAACGAAAATGGTTCGGAAGAAATAAATTCAATTATAGAAATGAATTCCGAAGATGGTTTGTTGCCTGTACTTTCTGATAATGCAATTAAATATTTTGCAGGATATATTTTGCATAAGTTTTTTAGAAAAACTACGCTGAAAAATAGCGAAAATAGCAGAAAAAATTTTATCAAATCGGATAATGTAATTAATGCGCCTTCTGATTGACTTCTATACTTCAGAAATTATGGAAGTGATGGAATTCTTGCTCGCTTTCTTCTTCTTCAAATTTTTTCTACTAATTGTGTAAGCAGCACCTAAAAACTTTTTACAAACAGTTTGATAGCAACTGTTACAAGAAAGGAATCTTACTGTTGATAATAAATTTTTGTATTCTTGATGATCCATATTGGTACAATTCAGAACATTCATGTTATGAACACAGATTAATGTTGTTAAAACATTTTCTTAGGGCCATGTTATGCAGAGTGTCTCGGGCACGGCAAATTACGCTCTTTCGGGCTATGCCGAAAATGCATGTTATGCAGAGTGTCACATCAGTATTGCCAATTTTGTATTTTTACTACTTCTTGGTTGTGCCTAAATTTAAAAGAAAATTTAGATATGCTCACTTTTAATTTGCCACCAAAAATAGCTCGCATGAAAAAACTCATAGATGCTGTAATAATGTTAATTTATTATTATATTATCTTATAATAATTGTTAACAGTACTTACGCCTTTCTTTAAAATCGGAAAGTGTAATAATTATCTTATTAGCGATTTATAAAAAAAATGCTGTGTTGCTTACTGCCATTTTTTCTCCAAAACGTACTAGAATTGTAGTAGTTTGCTCCTTAAAGGCTCAAATTTTGAAATTTATTACTAAACAACACTGTTTTGCCTTAGTGCCGGGGCACAAATACGCCGGCTCTCATGCCGGAGTTTGAACGGCCATATTTTTTTTTCTCTCATTCTCAAATTTAAAATTTGCATTGAAAACAACAACAATTGTACTCATGCCGTGCCCGAGACACTCTGCATAAGGGCCATGTTATGCAGAGTGTCTCGGGCACGGCAAATTACGCTCTTTCGGGCTATGCCGAAAATGCATGTTATGCAGAGTGTCACATCAGTATTGCCAATTTTGTATTTTTACTACTTCTCGGTTGTGCCTAAATTTAAAAGGAAATTTAGATATGCTCACTTTCAATTTGCCACCAAAAATAACTCGCATGAAAAAACTCATAGAGGCTGTAATAATGTTAATTTATTATTATATTATCTTATAATAATTGTTAACAGTATTTACGCGTTTCTTTAAAATCGGAAAGTGTAATATTTATATTATTAGCGATTTATAAAAAAAATGCTGTGTTGCTTACTCCCATTTTTTCTCCAAAACGTACTAGAATTGTAGTAGTTTGCTCCTAAAAGGCGCAAATTTTGAAATTTATTACTAAACAACACTGTTTTGCCTCAGTGCCGGGGCACAAATACGCCGGCTCTCATGCCGGAGTTTGAACGGCCATATTGTTTTTTCTCTCATTCTCAAATTTAAAATTTGCATTGAAAACAACAACAATTGTACTCATGCCGTGCCCGAGACACTCTGCATAACATGGCCCTAACATGGCCCTTATATGGTATTAATCCGAGCTGCTTGCAAATGCATAATTGAAAAGTTTTGCCAAGAAACAAATAAAAGCGTTCCTTCATTTTAAGGAGAAAAGCCGCACTGCAGCATAAAGTTTCGATCTTTATGAAGCTAAACATCACGCAAGATGGACGGCGAATTGATGAATGGGAAGAAGTTGGAAATAAATCAGGATTTTTTGTAAATTCAAAATCTTTGAATTTATTCGTAGTGAAATTCTTGGAAGACTTCGTGAGCAAAAGTTAAAGTGAGAGTACAATATGCAAACAAACGTGCATCACACAAGTTGTTTGTGGGATGATTGAATTTACTTTATTTGTACGATATTTTGTTTCTTTTTTGGTATTTTATGCAGAAGTTTATATGCGTGTTTGTAATATTTTTTTTATTTTATTTTATTACATATTATTAAATAAAAAATTTACATTTTAAATAACTTACATTTATAATTTATTTTAAAAAAATTATATTAACGAAAATTTTAAATATAATATCAAATACATACGTATGTAGGAATTTGATAATATTAATATTTATGGATTTTATTAATAATGAAAATTTTATAAAAGTTTTCCTTTTTAAAAAAAACAATTCACAAATTAAAACATTGAAAATTAGTTATCTAAAAATGTGTTATACTCCTTAACGTATAATTATTTGACCTGTGATGATCACGCAGGTAGGCGCAAATTTATTTTTGTACAATAAAATTTTAATTTTTGTTGAAATCGCTGTTGTTAGTACGATTTATTATTTGTGAAAAATTTTAAAATCCTTATATAAGTATAAGTATAAAATGTAAATTAAGTGTAAGTAAAATTGTACAAAAGAAATTTAAATTTCTATTACTAATAAAAAAATAAAAATAATATTTTTATAAATGCATAAATATTAATATTATCAAATTCTCACATGTGTTTGTTTTATTATATTTAAAATTTTCATTAACTTAATATAAATTATAAATATAAGTTATTTAAAATGTAAATCTTTTATTTAATATATGTAATAAAATAAAATAAAAAAAGATTACAAACAACACACATATAAATTTCTGCATAAAATAACAAAAAAGAAACAAAAAATCGTACAAATAAAGTAAATTCAATCATCCCACAAACAACTTGTGTGATGCACGTTTGTTTGCATATTGTGCTCTCACTTTAACTTTTGCTCACGAAGTCTTCGAAAGATTTCACTGCAAATAAATTAAAAATCTTCGAATTTACAAAAAATCCTGATTTATTTCCAACTTCGAAGAGTTCGTTTACTATTCGAATATTCGTAGTCTTTGAACACTTTGTAAAAAAAGTTGAATGAAAGAAAAGTTTTAAGTTTTTAAATATAGTAATAATAAGTTTTAATTTTTGTATAACTATACTACATTTATTAGTTTAATTTTTAAATATTGTACGTATTATCTACAAAATGAAATGAATGTGTTTTTAATCATTGCAAATCCTATTATATTTTTGGTATACAATACACCAAATATGAATGTGTTTTTAATTTTCAATTTACCATTTGAAATTTCACCACCTTTTTCAGTAACTACTACAGAAATAATGGAATTATTTTGAAATTTTATTTTTATGTCTGTTTATAGGTACTCGAAAATACAATAAAATTGGAACGAATATGGGTTTCTAGCTAATCAAACTGCAATGTCGAGAAATCGTCTTGACCAAATTCGAAGCAATATATATTTTAACGATAATAATAAAATTTTAGACAAAGAAGCTAAAACGACCAAATGTACAAAATTCGACCTCCTAATACTCATTTGAACAAAAAGTTTTGAAGTGTGCTACAAAAACGAAATTTATTTACGACAGAACGCCCGACAAGCCTTGTAAGAGATATAAAATCCTTTCGAATGCGATTTAAAATTATTCGTATAACGCTCTGTAGAGCAGGTGACAACGTAGTTTCACTTGAAACTCCAGATTTACGAATGCTTTAGATTACAGTCTCACGCTTATCAGAAAAAGGCAAGCAATTTTGTACGTTTACTTGTAATATGTAGTTTTGGCATTCTTATATAATAAATTAGTGTCATAAGCTCAAAATTTCCACTGGCTCTAAGTTTTTAATTTGGCATTTGCAGAGTATAGAATTGTATACGGACTAAAAAACCAAATAAGTTATTTCTAAAGATTGATGTTAAGTATTTGGCAATACTTGAAACAGCCGTCAGATTAGACAAAAACTCAATTATTTATTGTAAAAATAATAAATTTTTATGTTGTTTTTGTTTGATTTTTTTAAATTGATGATTATAAGTTAAATAATGTCGTGTATATCTCATAACCATTCACATACATATCTAATTTATTTATTCAAATTACCTGTAACTACTAGCTCCAGTTGATTGGCATGATTTTTTACACTTGTTCCATGATGTGCACTGATCATAATAAATTACTGTGCAGTTAACAGTGACAATATCATCTCTTTCTTTTAACATTTCCCCCTCATTTTTCTCATTTGATCCTGAAACATTTGCGTATAACAATTTAGTTAATAAAATATTGTTTCATATTTTACTTAAATAATATTTGACATCCCTTTCTAACTTAGCTCTGGACAATAACGTATCAAAGTCGATTTGAAATGTGAAGATTTCCCATTCGTAATCATCATCTGATGAAGTTAATACATTAAATAATTCGGGCACGCCATCAAAATCTTCAACATGAGATTTTCTAGAAATAGCGCTTCTAGTGTCATTAGGTTTAGGGCACAAGTCTTAAATAAAAAAATAATTATATCTATATATTAAAAATTCATATAAACATTTAAAGACACTTTCAACCTGCATGTGTTACTTACTTACTTAAGTACCAAAGAATTATAATTAAAATTTTAAGATTTTTAGTAAAAATGTCTGTTTCTTACCAACACAACTACAGCATTCTTCATAATATTTTTTACCTAAACATTTCAAACAATCCTTACAGCAAGAACAATGTTTGGGTTCACATTTGCAACTCTGCGTTAACATACATTTAGACACGATCGAAGCGCAAACAACTTCATTGCACGATTCCACCTTTGTGTAGAAACAAATGGGTACTACAATTAAAAGGTATGACGAGTACATAAAACGAAAGATATCCATTCCAGAACAGAATTCAGTAATCTGAGTTAAATACGACTTGCATATATCTAATGTTTATTAAAACGAAAGAAATTGTTTCCACAAATTCACAATTTTTTCTATATATTGTTAAGCTATTTAGCACTAAAACTGCAGCTAATATGTAAGCCTTGTCTAATTCTTGTTTTGTGTATATAACCTAACACAATATTTTAATAGTTCAAGTTTGACACAATAAGTGCACTTTTTACGCCGTACTAAATTTTATTAAAGATTATGTCGTTTTCGTAAATCTGGAATAATTTTTTCAATCGAGATGCTCTTTTAATGCACTTTTAGTGCAATTTCATTTTCATTGGTAAATCTGGGGTAATTTTTTTAGTGCAATTTCATTTTCGATTGGTAAATGTGGGGTAAAATGTATAACACTTAAAATTAATTCATAACATACTAGATTTTTTGCGAGAGTACAAAGATTACCCTGAAATTAACAGCTGTTTTATATGATTTAATAGATAAACTGTGATTTGATTTGATATATGTATATGTGAAAAATATAGATTACACCAAAAATATTCGATTGAGCAACAAAATTTGACAGATCGAGAGTAAACTTAGATTGAATTCAGTTTTATCAATCTTCAACGCCATTAGTATTGTAGTCTGCTTAAACAAGAATTCAATAAATAGAAAAACTTCAATTAACCATAATGGGTGTTCAAACTGGCCATTTTGATTGATGATAATTAATGAAACGTCCAATTTTGTTCTTTTGCTTATACTACGTATCCACTAGGTACTTAGTAAGTCATATAGTAACATAGAGCTTTTTGCGTTTACATTATCATGAGTTACTTAGGGAATGGAAAAGAGCTTTTATGTGTCAAAAAGTTTTCGTTTTAGAGCTTTTCTGTGTTTACATTTTAATTGTAAACAGATTATACTAAATGTTGTGCAGCATAAAAGAAAAGACAGAAAATTTAAATAATTTAATATGTAATGTTTATAATGTTTTTCATAATATAAAAGCGGCAATTGCTGCATATACAAGAAATTACAAATTTTTCAAAATCAAAACATCTTCAATGATAACTAGAAACCAAAGAAAGTGCTGGACTTCTGGTAAATACGAGCAGTAAATATTATTAAATAAAGAATAAAATTTTACTGAGTTGCTATTTTAGATAAAAATGAAATCCGTATGTTGGTTCTGAGAAGACAACAGAGGGCTTCAAAATAAGTTTGAACACTAAATAACCACAAATCAAATAGAAAACAAATAAGGCGATGTTTGAAACAAATCTTCAGTAAGTTTTATTTTAATTAATAGCTAATAATAACACTAATAACTTATAAATTAAAAATAAAAACAACAAAAAATATATACTTATGTATTTTTCATATAATTAGATTTTATATAATTATAAAATTTATATTATTACATTTATAATTTTAATAATTTATAATTTATTACAAATAAAAATAAAAAAAATAGTCAGTTATCATTGATTTGTCTTTTCTTTGTAGGTGTGTTCTTTTTTGACTTCAAAGATGTTGACGATATGTTGACGACGCTGACAGTCACGGTGAGGATGACTATCAGAAATTAATACAAAGGTGTTGTCAATAGGCAAATTCTCCAAAATTCTATACACGTTATTGACAAACTTCCACGATAACGGAGCCTCCGTTGAAAACCACAATACATTACGGATTCTTTCTGTTTTAAAATAAAAGAGAAAAGTAGTTAACATAACAATAACTATTAAATAAGACATCTAATAATAATCGTAAAAGATTATGTGGTTTTAATTACAAAAATGTAATGATATGATAGAAATTTCACTTATTGAACACTCACTGAAAATGTTGGGTGAAGTGTATTATCGTTTGCACTTCGGACGCGGTTACCATTAAACCTGTTTCACCTTTTTCATCGAAGAAGATTTTCCTCCCATAGTTCCACGGTTCCACAAGCATTCCAGGTAATATTTTTTTGTTTTACATTAAACACAATTTCAAATTTATAAATCAAACTTGTGAGATCTCAATTATTGCTTTCCTGATATTAACCTGAAATAAATAATTTTTATTAAATAATATATGACATTTTATAATTATATTAAATATATATATAATATAATTTAACTTATTTTTATATTTTTATGTATTAATTATATATTTTATTTATAAAAAAACAAATGTTTAAAAAAAATTCTTACCTGTTGTTTGTTTTGAATTTTGATTGCTTGTTTATGTTTACATTTTGTTTCATGTGTCAAATTAATAATTTGACATAATTTGGCATAATAATTTAGTGTAATTTTCGTCGAATTTTGTTTACTATATTCTACAGTAAATGAAAAAGCACGGAAGCACTTTGTATGGTTAATGCAATTTACTCAGTACATGAAGCTTACTAAGTACGTAGTGGAAACATACTATTAGGTTCCGTTGTTTACAAAAATATATTATTACGTTCACAAAATGAAACATGAATAACATAGACATATAAATCTATAATTGCTTGAATTTAAAAGGAAAATAATTTACCATAAATTTTTTCCACATAAATTGATGACATATGCCAGGCTATATTAGTTAATATTCAATGCTGTGTTTGTTTACCATATACATAATGTATTTTTAATAGAAACGCGTTTTATAATAGGTCTGTTCCAAGAGCTACTCCTAGTAGAACTAAAGTAAAACACAAATCAAGTACAAACTAAGATCGTAACACAAATAATATTACAAATTACGCTCTTTACACAGATTTTCATGGAACAACTTTGTGTAAAATCTGGTGACAATAAATTTAAATTCAAACCAAATAAGCTGATTCACACATCATACAAATTTTACTTCAAATAAAATGTACGACTAAGGTCTGAGTAGCATTTTAAAATTTCGACAGATATGTTACACTCTCTCAAATGCTCTCATTTACTCGAAAATTTGATGTGGAACGCACTTGTGTATACACAGTGTTACCCGAAGTTATTACGAGTAGCTCGTAAAACAGTCCTAATATGTTATTATTCATAGGAATTGAAAAAGAAAAATAATTACAATTATGTGCAACACATAATGGAAAGAATTTTGATTTTAAAGTTATGTTATAGCATTGACAGACGAGCGCGCTTAATTGTCATTAAGCAGCCTTAAATGATCATTTTAAAAATACCATGACAGACGGTGTAAATTATCATTAAGAAGTTGCTGTATCATATGTTTTTGTTATTGAAAAAGAGAGAATTTTAAATTCAAAATTGATAAGCAAGAAAAATTAAAGAAACTCGCTTTAATTTGGTTAAAAAGACGCCGTTAATTTAAAACTAAAAATGTTATTGAAACTAATAAAAAAGCATGAAGTTATATATATACGTTTTCTTATAAAAACTAAATGCATAGCAAGAAGAATATTGTTCGCAAATCTGTATTGTTTACACTTTGACAACCAAAAAACCGCTTGAAGGATTACCATTTTTAAAAACCTAAATGAGAAATAAATTGGGCTAAATTCAGTCATTTAAAGACCATAAATGATCATTTAAAGCTGCTAAATGAGCAAATAAATTATAATTTAGCCTTTTAATGATAACTTAGCTTTCGTCTGTCAATGCTATTACCCTATATATTTTCATAAGTATTAAATAATTCTTATTTTATTCGTTTTACTAAGACTTATGATTTATTTTCTTATTATTACAAATAATTACTCTTACAATTTGTTGTATATCAACCGCTATAGTAATCTTATTTTAGAGACTTGATAACATACTGATATGACATAGCAGTAGAAGCTGTTATCAGTTTTTAATGCATTAAGCAAATGGCTGACGAATTTATTTTTAACTTAATAATAATAAATTTAGAAATACAAAACAATCCATTAAAGGTTATATGTTATGATATTACTTATTTTATTTACCATGATTATTTTAACTTTACAATGTTATAATTTATTTATTATAACACATTTTGTTTTGTTATTTGATATTGTTTTTACATACTTAATAAAACATACTTAATATAATATAATTTGTCTATTGTAGCCTTCTTTGTGCCTATCTTGCACTTCTATGATTGTATTGCCTCATTTTCTTGGTGCAACTTTAAAAAATCATTAATATAGGTTTTGGTTTTTCTTTCAGTTTTCTTTCTTTAAAATATTTTAATATATAATATTTTCTTTAAAATATTTATTTTATTTTTTTTCAGCGAATTACTATATTGTGTTTTAAATTTATACTTCTTAAATTTGTTTATTAATTGATTTAATCTTTCAGTCAAGTATGCTAACTTTGATCGTAATTCGTTTGCGTAATTGTCAATTGCTCTGATTCCGGGAGCCTTAAAAGTTGTTTTATTAAGGCTCTTAAAATCTATTTTAAGGTCGCGAAAACACCTTAATAGTACATTCACATTTAGGGTGTTCACGGGACACTGGTTATCGGGTTATGTACGTATATACTTACAGTGACGAACAAAATTTGGACACAGCAAGCAAATTGAACTTTACCACTATTTTTATCCTGTTAATGATGCGATTTTTAATAAACAAAAAATTTTTTTAGATAAGATGCTTAATTTGCTTTTAAATTCATTTTATTTCATTTTATTTTCTCTTATATATTATTTTTAAAATTAAAAAACCAAAAAAAGATCTAAATTTGGTTGAACAAAATTATTGGCACAGCTAACGTAAATATGAAAAAACAAATTAAAAAAAAATATTTTGATAACAATTAATATTTAGTGGCCAAGCTCTTCTATTTAATAATAGCTACTATTTGTTTTGGAATCGAAAAAATCAATTTTGTATGGTTTTTGGTCTAAACTTTTGACACTCTTCAACAGTGCCACCTTCGAAATATACTGGGACGAAGTGGAAATCAAGCTTTATTATAATGCAGAACCCACACAAACATGATAACAAAGCATAAAATCCCAGAAAATCACATCATCTTTGTACTCTGAATCATATCTTAAATGTGTGCTTGCAAACTGAAATCGTTTTTCAACTTTCGAAGAATAAATGGTTTGTAATAGCACTTTTCTTATTTCCTCGTGACTAACAGCAATATTAAATTGCTAGAATTGGAAATTCTAGGATTTTTATCAATAATTTGCAATACTCTTCTTATATGGCGTTCAGACAATGGTTTAATACAGTGGCCTGCTGATTTTAAACTAATGCAATCCTCATTTTCTGCTCTGTTTATGATATTATAAATTGTTCTTAACCTAATATTAAACATAAGACTTTATTCCTTAGCAGATTTACCGAGGTAGTAATTATGACATATGTTGTGTATAGCGCAATCAATGTAAACAAAAACAAACAATAAATTATTTTATGTATTTTTGAAAGTGCTTATGCACAAATTATTTTATATTAACTAATGTAATATGTAATGCGATTGCACACGGAAGAACCACCGCAATGCAAGTAGAATATTTGGTCATAGCAAGTATGCAATTGCTATTTGACATTTTTCTTTTCTGTGCTACTATTCTGCACATGTCGATATGACACATTTGAATGTGTCATAATATTTTCTAAGCATTGACGTGGGTCAAAGTTTTTAGTGCCGCCGCAATTAAAATTATTAGGAAAAATATTTGTAAATTATAGTAAAATATTTTGTATAAATAGTTTGGAAAATTGTTAATAAAATTCAGATTTGAAATTGAGCTTACACAAAATCTCATTTTATTTTATTTTTTTGTCTCGGCATTCTCGGATGCGTACTAATCAGCAGATTTCTTCCTGCTAATTCTAATAAGATGAAATTTAATAACTTTGTAAAGAATTCTGATCCCGTAGCAATCCAGGATATAAATTTTAAATAATATAATAAACATTTTATTATATTATCATTATATGGCAATCCTGCCATACAATATAATAATATATTTATATCATTATACGTACTAACTCAATAATATTTGAATTTTTTCTTTTATCTGGCATATTTAATCACGTGCATTCTAGTTATTCCTTCACTTAAAACACTCTACTTTATTAAATAACAAAGAAACTGAACAGTTTTTGTAGATTATCGTAACAAACAAAAAAACCCATACACATCTAAAGGGCCCCTTAGACAGCATCGCTCGTTGTCAACGCGCGCTTGCAATTACACACTCAATTTTTCAACAATTTTTTAAACACGCCCCAGATAAGACAACAAATATACTAAAAAATCGCTCTCACATTAGAATTTTTTCTCTTACTTTTCTCCTACTTTGTAAAATGCGAAATTTGTTTGTGTAATAGTAACATTTGAAATTTTAAGAAATGTGTTGACGAAAATCAAAAAATTTTGATTTTTCTTTAACCACGCTCGTGTTTTTGCATAAATGCACGCATGATTTCTCGTTAGCATGCGATGCTTTGCATATATGAATGAATTGTATCTTTTATTTTAAATATTTGTATTTTCTACCTAACAAAAATATATAAATAACCAAACATTAAATTACAATGAATATTTTATTTTAAATATTAATTGCATTCTGCACCTACGGAAAATTTGTTATTAAAATATACCAAAAAAAAAATTAAATTAAATAAAATATAATATATATAAAAATAAATATATAAATTGAAATTATAAAAATATATATAAATATATAAATTAAAATTACGAATTAAATGTAAAACATCATTTTTCGTAAGGAAATTCCACATAGCAGCCGGTGTTGACACTTCAGCGATTGCTTTAATACTGATGAGTGAACAAATTTTGGGTTGTTTGCTGGAGGCGTGTTTAAAAAATTGTTGGTAAATTTAATGTATAATGGCGAGAGAAGACTTCGTGCGTTTGTCAACTCGCGTTGCAGTCTAAAGTGGGGTGCAGACTATCATACTGGTGTGTCATACGAGTTGCGCTCTCTCTTGCTCAAATTTCTTCTAGCGACCGAATTTGAACAGGTATGACACACAAGAGTAGGCAAAATTTTTGAAGAGTGCTATATTAAATATTTTATTTAATTTATTAAATATTTTATTTTCTTTTATTTCAATTTATAAACGATGATTTTAAGTAAAATTTTTTTTAAAAAAACATCTATATATAAACATCGTTAAATTTATGATCTAAGCCCAGTAATAAAAAAACATATTGAAAATTGGTCGTAATAACAATTAATTAATAACTTAAATTTTAGATATAATACTTTGTATTCTAAATATGCTTTTCTTTGTTAAAGCTTGTTATTAAAATAAAAGAATTTTAAATGTTAATAACCTTTAACTAACAAAAATATGGAAATGATCAAATTTCTTGAAAAACAATGAAGATATATACATTCCTATGCATATATATATAAACATTATTTGTATGATCTATTTATGAAAAATTTCTTAAGAAACTTTACAGGTAGTGAATGAAATTAACTACGGTCCATTACTGATCTTTTCATTTTAACTTCTGTGCTTAATGACCAATAAACCTGAAAAAATTATGAATATGGATGCAGATAAAGCATTTTTAGATGCTTTCATCGAATGTTAACAAAAGTAATCTCTGTTTGTGGGATGTCCAAAGCTGTGAATATAAAGAACGCAAAAAAAACGCGGCATATATAAAATATACAAAATTATAATCAATTATAAGCAAAGCACAACCTATACGTTAACTATCAATTTTTTCAATTTTAAAATTTTATTTTAAACACACAAATTTTCACAGCACTACCCGCAAAAGCACTCTTCAAAAATTTTGCCTACTCTTGTATGTCATACCTGTTCAAATTCGGTCGCTAGAAGAAATTTGAGCAAGAGAGAGCGCAACTCGTATGACACACCAGTATGATAGTCTGCACCCCACTTTAAGGGCTACTTAACGGTACTCTGTCCCGTTAAATATAAGAAATTACGAACACAATGTTGACACGACAAATTTGGTTTTACTTTTATTTTTGTGAATTATTTTAATGTTCTAATGATACTTTGGAATAATTTTTAGTTTAATATGAATAAAAATGTTTAATTTATTTGTAAACTTTTTAATTTTTTTTTTTTATTTCAAAATTAAATCGTTTTTATTGGGCATTTAATAAACATTTGCAACATTTTTTCGTTTTGCAAACACAATGTTGACAAGCTGTATGTGTTTTGTTCGCAAATATGGTATTTAATTACTTTTATGGTGAAGTATCATTGTAAGTTGTATAAAGTACACGTAAGTATAAAATTCAATGTTTTATGCTTTTCAAATATTTATTAATCAAAAAATATATTTGAATTATTACATATGTATTAAATTATGTTAAAAGAAATAAGGTAACTTACGTCATTGTCTACGAACAATGCAATATTGTTTATTTTCATAAAAAATTTTAAAGCAATTTTCTACATGATCACGAACAGTGGTAGGGATTTAGAATTTTTATGGGTGCGTGCATATCGGTTACACGTGGTAAATTTCCTAGAAGATAAATATCTTCTGCTGCACTGTGATTTTCCTTTTTCAAATCATCGAAAGCGGTAGCTTCTGTAATGAACATTCAGTTCTCTGATGCAAGAAGGTTTCTGGCAATGAAATTCTTGAAGTCTAACTGAGGCATCGGTTTTGTATTAATAGAAGCAGCGACAAAGCAATTTAGTTTCCAAGCGTTCACTATAGCGCTATCTAAACATTGTACCCATAACCACCACCACCCCTTTTTGCTTCTATTCCCGATACGATAGTTAGCAACTCTATTGTCATGTAAATCGACGCCGCCCATGTGTCGGTAGAAGCTGTTGATAACTTGAGGCTGCAGGACACCAACCTTTTTGTTTCTCTCTGCTATAGTGTTGCACATTTACTATGGGTTCAACGGAACCCAATGGCTCAGTAATTCCTTTACAACAAATGCACCGATTCTAAATTGTTTGCTGTATTTGTCAATTGCACTGGAATATGGAAGAAAATGGAAGATATACCCACTTTCCAAAGAAAGGGTTCATAGCTTATAACCGAAACGTATTGGTTTTACAAATTCCAATGTGAATAGTGGCGACTCAGGCATTTTTACCACACCACCATAATCTTGTGCATTTGATTCGTATACCTGTGCATTTGGTTCAATAGTACCTAAATAGCATCTCACAATTAGACACGCGGAGTTCAAAAAAAGGAGAAAAAAATGTTACGGTCGCATGTAATGTTTGTTGATATTTCCCTTTTGTGAACACATGTTATAACATATAGTTTTTATTTCTGTTTATTTTAATTTCCATTTAATTAAAAAAAAACCAGTTTTTTGGACACTTTTTATTTCTGACCAGGTAAACTCATGAACAGATGAAAACTGTTCGAAATATGTGTTTTTATATTATTAAGATATCAAACTAAGTAACAAAAATAAAAAACATTGAATTAATAATTCGTACCACACAGAGGTACGAAATGGGTTAAGGTTTGATTGTGACATGGGGTGGAGATATCTGTTGTAAGTTTAGATCTTGATATTAGCTAATAACGTATTCTTATATTCTGTTCCTATGTTGAATTTTTGTATTTTGAACTGTTCAAAACTGAACATAACTGTATATCAGTAATTATTTAATATTCGAATATGGCTTACAGTGTCTATCTACTGTTGTTTTGTGTCTTTGTTTGTGCCTAATATGTTCGGTGCGTTTGCAAAATCACAAGCTACTAAAAATCTTTCAATGATTATGTTTTTCTCTTCCTTTATATATATTTATTTCAATTTTATAATAGTATTTCGAACACCGGGATATCCTCAATGCTTTTGAAATATATTGAAAGCACTTCTTCATATGTGGAGCCAAATTAGTTAATGTTGACTAATACAGCGTTTACATTGTAAGATTTAAAGTAGATTAAAGAAATCATCGATATTAAGGTACTAATCTCTTTGTTTAATCTTAAATTTCCCATACAAATGTTAATCTTCTTTTGGTGGAGATTAATTTTTATTCTCCTTAGATATGATAATTGTTTTCTGTGCAACTCTGCAAATGGCCTAATATTGTAAATTTTTTACGATCTTAGAAGAATTGGAAGAGAAATGTCAAAATTTATTAAAATTTGAAAATGCCGAAGTGAGCAAATTTTTTTTTGCAGAATTGTATCTAAAATTTATTAAATAATTGTTATAAAACTATTTATTGAATTTATATTACAATTTTTTTGTACAAAATTATAATTAAATGCTTTATTTACAGAAATTTATCAGACACGTAACAAAACACAAGAGAAATGTCAAAATGAATCTTCAATGTAAGATTGTAAAACCTGTGGTTTAAAATGTAAATTATTTTAATCTTATTTTCCTAATCTCACAATGTAAATGTAGTATAAGCAAATGCTATACATTGACGCTCAATAATTTTCTCCATCCGAATATATAATTTTACCAACCGCGTCCTTACGCATCACTGTATTTGCTAATATAAAAGCACTTTCTGAGTTATTTCGTTGTTTGTTTTGTTATTTTGACATTAAAAATCTGTTACGAGAAACCGCACCAAAGCTGCAGCTAATCTCGACGAAAACGATATTAACTTTTTTAAGGAAAATCTGTGATTAAACAACTAGATTAGAACTTTGATCTCGATGATTGCTTTAACTTACTTTTAATCTCATAATGTAAACGCAAGATTTTGGTTTTTGTACTGCAAATGCTGAAAAATTTTTAACTCATTATACAAAATTTTAAATACCTATTGGATAAAAGAAATTTTATACACAATTTTTTTTTCGAGTAATATCTTTTCGAGTATTATTTTTTACTATATATTCCTTGCTATGTGGAATAGTTTTTAATTAATATAAAGCAAGTGATTCCTGTGGATCTCAGAGTTAATTGGTGCTGGTTATTATATATTTGAATGTCGAAATTTGGTTATCAAAATTCAAATCACATCTTTAAGTTTTGACATAATTGATAAGTTATAGAACAGCGAACCAATTATGGATGTTAAGTTATCGCAAATTGATGGTACATTTCTAAAAACGAGGCATTGTGCAAAAAAATTTTATATTGTGGCTTTGGCTTTAACACATAAATTCAAACCAGTTGAAACACAGTATTATATTTTTGTTTTGGAAAATATATTTAAAAAAATGTTAGACGAAAGCGACTTGCGAAATGTTATAAATGTTGTGTGCTTACGCTGTTTTGATAAATGTTTGAAATTTATGTACAGGAAAAATATTTGTAAGTTGCAAAATGTATATAAATTGCTCCATAATCAATTAGATGCTGAAGTAATACGACGAATACCTTTTGATGCAGTTAATTGTTACTATTTTCGTCGATGTGTTATGCCAGCGGAAATTTTCATATCTTTCAAAAAAATAATATCAGCTAAATTTTTAACTTGCCGTGTAACTCCAAAATTTGTTTACCTTTTATATGGTATTGTTGCTTTTTCAAATAAAGGTCAAAGGTATTTACGGAGATGTCTTAAAAATAAAATGTTTGCCAAAAGTTTCCTATTATTTTTAATATATAATTTGAATTCGAATGTTAAGAACAATGTAAGACAAAAAAAATATAATAATATCCATGTTTTGTTTTTAACTATAATATGTTTAAATCCGGGATCTTCTATTGGTTTATATATATCGCAATTTTTAAAAACATGTAAACTTGATAAAATGTTAATTCATAGCATTAAAATAAATACAAATTGTAATTAAATGCAGTATGCAACTTTAAAATTTGTTTTGTATTTTATAGGGCTTTGTATTTTAAGCTCGGAAAAACTAACTTTAAGCACTTAAATATCCTTGAAAAAACAAAATGAGCATGTAAATATGCACGATAATACATAAAACAAAATTGGGATTGAATATTTTCATTAATTATTTTTATTCATTTATTTTATTACAATGAATTTTTTTATTTTATTTTATTACAATTATTGAATAAATTTTCAAAAGTAAAAGATCTGCGGTTGTCTGACAAGACATTTTTTAAGTAGAGAAGGATCTTTCAACAACAACAAAGTTTAAACAAACATCAAAGTTTTGCTATATATTCGTTTAATGTGCTTGCATTTTTGAAAATGATATCGTGAATTTGAACAAGATCTTTAAATCGTTTGTTACGTTTAACTATAGCAGATTTTTAAGCTTTTCGCGAATAGATTGCATTTATTATAAGCTGTCCTGCAATGATATTCCCCTAGTCTGTAGTTTCTTTATTGCAACACATACATACAGAAGTTAGTTTTTATAAAAGTTAATTCATTTTTCACGTTACGCATACAAAGCAACTCTTTGGTTTTCCGAAATGATTCAGTATTCTCGTAATCAAATTTTTCGATTATAGCTCACTTGGATAAAATTGTCACAACAGTATTCCACTACGCTGATCCAAGTTCCCCATCGGGTTATGCAGGGTTTTGGAGAGACACTAAGTTCTGGATAGGCTAATTTAAGTGTATTTTTTCAAGAAGGTGCGTAGACAAAAAATTTCGTTAAATCGAATTTATAAGTAGTATACTCTAAGTAGTATATTCTATTTACTTTTAGTAAAACAGCTTTAGCAGAAAAAATTAGCGCATTAACTCCAGTATATTTTAATCGAATGAAATCTGTGATCCTGTGCAAACTAGTGCAAAACACGTAATATGAACCATTGCAGCTAACATGTATGATGCTGAATCAGTTACCGCTACTAATACATTTTCGTATTGTATACCGTTAAAAGAAATAAATCACTGTTTTATAAAAAAGCACAATGCAAGTAAAGAGTTGTTAACAAATGCCGACATATAGCTGGCATTAGCACCTTTTACTTCAGAAATGTTGAATAAATAGCTTTTTTGTTTTCTTTCTTATTGCTATCCATTAATCCATAAATGAAATTAACAATTAAACACTGTTTGGCATTTAAAGTCTCATCAATGGAAAACCATATTCGTTAGTGTATGGCTTTATTTTGCATCTCTTTGATGCAATGATCACAAATTAATGGAACATATTGGCGCCGAAGAGACATCTCTGAAGCAGCACCTTTATTCGTATATTTCTCTATGAATGCTAAAAAACTTGGGCAATTGACTTTTGTAAGAGGAATATTTGCCTCTAAAAACATCGTGCAAAGATCCATGTTAAATACGTTTATTTCACTTGCATCGAAATTTGATATAAATAATTGTCTGTTTATTTTTTTGTTATCTTTGCTCAGCTGCTTTATGCTTTGCAGTTAAAAAATGTTGCTTAACATTAAAAAATTTACTGCCCGTAATTGGGCAATTGCGCTATATACACTGTTGAAAGTTTTGCAATTACATTTTATATTTACATTTATATTTAAATTTTAAGTGGCTAAAAAAACGCATATTGCTCCCTTTTATTTATTAATATGCAACCTAATAACGACTTTTGTTAACTTTGTAACGAAAGTATTGTTTTTCATACAGTTTTAGCTTTATACATAATATTTAATCCCTTAACTCGTAGGACGAGCATAGGGCCGTAACAAATAACTTCCACTCGGTACGATTGGTAGCTTCAACTCTCCCCAGCCTTTCCGCATGTGTGACATTTCCGTGTCGGTTTGTCTTCTCCAGGTGTGGTCTGCCCTTCTTCTGCTACCCATCGGGTTCCACTCAATCGCTATTCTTGTGGTGTCATTAGTCGGTCTACGCAAAGTGTGATTGATTCATTCCCATTTGCGCTTTTTAATTTCCTTTCTCATAGGTGTTTGATGAATTAGAGACCATAGACGATCGTTTGAAATTGTATTTGGCCAAAATACTTTACCAATTTTGCGTAATGACTAATTTACAAAAAGTTGTAGTGCATTGATGCTGTTTTCCGTAGCATCCGTATAAAAGGCAAGATTTTATGTTGGAGGTATATATTCGTATTTTAGTCCGACGCGATAGCTGAGATGATCTCCAGACTTTATTTAAGCGATTGAACGCTTGTTTTGCCTTCTTGATACGGTTCTCAATGTCCGCACTGGATCCAATGGTTTTTTGATATGATGCTTCCAAGATAGCAAAAAGACCCTACATCCTCAAGACAGCAGTTGTTTATAATACAAGATCTTGGACGCTAGCATTAATGCGCATAACTTTTGTTTTGGTAACATTGATTTTAAGTCCCGCTCTGTTTGTCGTAGTTATCAAACGATTTAGGTGGCGAGACATATCGTTATATCTGTATGCCATCAGACATAAGTCATCGGCGTAATCCAGATCACACAAGCTATCTTGAAGACCCTAAGTTATTCCGCCACCTTGACCCAATGCCTCTGACAAGACTACGTCCAGGACGATGTTGAACAACGGCGACATTACGCAACCTTGTCGAACGCCGGTTCTTATGAGTATTTTGTCGCTTAGATATTTCTCGTGTTTATGTGATCAATACAAGACTTGTGTGGGGGAAATCCAGCTTATTCTCTGCGCAACGTTGATGTTAATGCTGTTGAAAGTCTGTTGGTGATGACATGCGCTATTATTTTATTAATCATGTTCAACAGACTAATGCCTCGCCAATTATTTCTTTCTGTAAGATCGCCCTTTTTTGGAAGCTTTATGATAATACCCTCTTTGACTTCGGATGAAAGGTTCTCTGACTGCCAAAAACGTTCTATTAACGGATGCATGATCTGTACGCTTGTATGTGGGTCAGTGTTCAGTAGTTCCGGTGCTAAACCGTCGGGTACTGGTGCTTTGCCTTTCTTTAGTGTTTTTATTGCACTTATGATCTCTGCAGTATAGGGGCAGGAAGTGGAAATGTTGCTATTTTCAGAATGACTATCGCAGTCGCAGTGCATTTGAGCCTCGGAAAGTTCATTTGTTAACATATTACTGAAAAATTTGGACCACAGATAGTAGCTTTGAACATATCACCACTTCTATGTAGTTCAGCTGCGGTTTGACCTTTATTGGCTATATTATTCTACCACTTTCTTTTGTCGCTACGTGCACTGAGTTTTACTTGCTGGTTCTTGCATGATTTATTTTAGCTTTCTTAGTTTTTCTGTTTTCAATTAAGCACCACTTTTCGTCTGATATCCATTGTTGGCGTGAAAAATTATAGAAACCAATTCGGTCCTTAGCGGCATCAGTGAAGATGGTCTTGACAGTTTGCCATTTAATGCACTTTTCAGTAGTTGTTGAGTTTAGTGACGGTTTCAACTGATTGGTGTACCCTGTCATAATACTGGGTCTTTCAAGGTTTTGGACGTAAATTTTCTTCGGCATTTTGACTTTCTTGTCACTTATTGCACATATTTTAAGTCGGATGTTGGTGGTAATTAGGTGGTGGTCGCTAAGGTTCGCTCCTTTGCGATTCCGTACATCCAGTCTATGGTCTGGCGATACCCATGTGATTTTATGTATGCGCTTATGTGGAAATATTGTCCCTCCTATAACCAAGCTGTTCGTTGCGCACAATTCATTAAATCTCGAACCATTTTCTGTTTTTGTGCCGATGCCATGTTTGCCCATACAGCCTTCTAAGCCCGTGTTTTCAGCGCCAACATGGGCGTTGAAATCATCCACTGCAGTTCGTATATCGCATCGCCGATCACATGAGATAACTCTATCAAGGGTGTTATAAAATTCCTCCTTAATAGAAAAGTCTGCATCTTCGGTAGGTGCATAGCATTGAATGCAAGATAAATTTCTAGCTCGGATCCGTAATCTTATGAAATCTGTCATTTGCCAGGTAAGAAGGTGCAAATAATTAAATTTTTGTACCAGGTCATGCTCTGACTAAACAAAATAGTCAAGAAAAGTATTTTAAATAACTTTTGCACTGGTAATTATTTGCGCTTTCATAATTTATTTACAAATTAATAATTCTATAAATAATGTGCAAATCGGGAAACAAATTTACTAAGCTAAGGTTGAGTTTCATTAAACCTATAAGTTCGGTAAATCCAATTATTAAATAATTGAGTAGTTTGCAGGTGCAAATTATAAACAAAGTGAGTGCATTTTTCGTTTCCGTTTTCGCTTATTTCTATTATTATTATTATCGTTTTTTTTATCGTTATAAACAAAGTGAGTATATTTTTCGTTTTCACTAATTTCTCGCGTTCACTTTTGTTGGAATTTACATTACCTTCTTAATTTTTAACCGTCGCTATACAATATTCGCATATTATCGTTTTTTTTGTGTTTCATTGATCTACTTTGTTCAAAATTCTGCTGAATTGTTTTCACTGTCAACTAAAAAGCACTTTGCATTATCTTCAGAACAAGAAAGGTTAGAAAAACGAAAACTAACCGTTGCACTACTTGCAGTTGAGGACGATAAAAATATTATAGCTGACACAATTGTAAACCAATCGTCTTACACAAAATTATTACGAATTTTCGCCTACATTTTTCGTTTCTTGCAAAGAAGTGAAAGAATTGCTTCTGTGGTACCAACAGCACAAAAATTGAATTAATCATTTCTAAAAATTATTGAATTCATTCAAATGCGTGACTTTTCAGACGAAATTCGTAAGATTGAACGATCTCAAACGGTATCACCCGGACTTCAAAAACTAACTCCATTCATTCATACAGTCCAAGATGGTTCTCGAACATGTACTTTGCTTCGTGTAGGAGGTCGTTTACTAAGGGTACCACTTTCTTATAATTCAAGATTTCCCCTTTTATTACCAAAAAAAATTATATTTTGTTGAGATTTATTTACGATTTCTTCATACAACTAACTGTCATGCTGGTCCAAAAGCCTTAGAAGTGCTGCTACGTGAAAAAATTTGGGTTATAAATTCAAGCAAGACATGCAGTAAGACCGTAAGAGCATGCATACAATGTTTTCGATACAAACCTAAGCTCTTGACCCAAGTAATGGGAAACTCACCTGCGGATCGGTTAAAGGCACTACGACCCTTTTTAATTAGCAGTGTCGATTTTTGTCGGCCTGTGTACACTACTTTAAAAATTCGTGGTCGACTACCAGTTAATATGTATATAGTAGTGTTTGTTAGTTTCACGTCAAAGGCTATACATTTAGAACTTATAACAGATTTGACTACTATCTGTTTTATTTTATGTCTTAAAAGGTTTGCCGGACGACGAGTACTACCAGAAAAAATTTATTGCGACAATGCGACAAATATTGTAGATGCCGATCGCAAGCTGAGAGAGCTGATAGAGGCCGAGAGCACAAGGACGATTTGGCATATTATGCTGCACAAAGGGGCGTAGAATTTGTCTTCATACCACCCAGTGCACCTCATTTCGGAGGATTATGGGAAACGGCGGTAAAATCGGCAAAACACCACATTCAACACCACATTTGCAAGCTCAAACGGAGGTTCTGGTAGTTCTGGTCGAAAGACTACATCCTACAGCAGCAGCCCAAGAACAAGTGGGTGTTCGAGCAGCCCAATCTCGGAGTCGGTTGACTAGGCGTCGTCCAAGAAGACAACCTTTTCGTTCACCAGTGGAAGCCGTAACTACAGGTCGCGACAATAAAGTCAGGGTCGTTGACGTCAATACCAGCAACGGGATTCTGAGACGTCCAGTGCATAAATTAGCAGTACTTTTCGAAAATTAAACACATAATCGTGCTTCAACGCGGCCGGTGTTGAATGTTTTGCAATTACATTTTATATTTACATATATACTTAAATTTTAAGTAGGTAAAAGAACGCGTGCTGCTCCCTTTTATTTATTAATATGCAACCCAATAACGACTTTCGTTAACCTTGTAACGAAAGTACTGTTCTTCATACAGTTTTAGCTTAACACATTACTTTCTTAATTTTGAACTCTCTCTCCTTTTTCAAGTCCTATGGCAGCAGTAAGCGTTTTTCTAGCTTTGAAATATATTTTTTTTTTATTAGTGAATTTAGAAATATATAAACTGAATTTCAATAAAATACAAAAACTCTTGCATATTTTACACACATTAAGAGTAGTATTGTCGCAGCGAAACATGTTTACCATGTGTTCTAGAAACCGTATAATATTTTATGACCATTTAGGGCTATGTTATGCAGACTGTCTCAGGCACGGCATGAGTACAATTGTTGTTTTTTTCAATGCAAATTTTAAATTTGAGAATGAGAGAAAAAACAATATGGCCGTCCAAATTCCGGCATGAGAGCCGGCGTATTTGAGGCCCGGCACTAAGGCAAAATGGCAGTAAACAACGCAGCATTTTTTATAAATCGCTAATAATATAATTATTACACTTTTCGATTTTAAAGAAAGAAATAAGTACTGTTAACAATTATTATAAGGTAATATAATAATAAATAAACATTATTATAGCCTCTGTGAGTTTTTTCTTGCTAGTTATTTTTGGTGGCAAATTGAAAGTGAACATATCTAAATTTCCTTTTAAATTTAGGGACAACCAAGGAGTAGTCAAAGTACAAAATTGGCATAACATGCATTTTCGGCATAGCCCGAAAGAACGAGTTTTGCCGTGCCCGAAGCATTCTGCATAGCATGACCCTTAACAAGAAGTGTTGTCAAATGATTTCATTTCATACATAAATATAAATTGGCATTATTATGCCAAAATAGACCAAATAAATAAAACTATGCAAAAAATGTTAATATATGCAAAATAAGCAATAAGTGCCCTAATATTTTATCTTCTGTATTGGAACATTGTATAGGTACTTTGTTTTCTAACTGCGTTAGTTTTAAGCTAAAAATTTTAACTAAAGAGTTTAAAATAGGCTCCTTTAGTACCTAAAATCTTTTTGATGTCAAAAGTACAGTATATTCTGTGGCACAGTGTAAGAATTATAGAAACAATATCACATATTTCAAGTGTTAAAAAACTACTTTCTCTGTGTACATATGTATATTGTCACTAACCATTATAAAAATGTCGAATAAGAACATTTAAACCATTATTAAATTTATGAATATTTAATAACTAAATTATATTCAGGGAAAACAACTACATATATAATATGGTTTACAGACATTTTTTTTCGCGTAATTTCGCATAACTTTTTAATTTTTACTCAAATTGATTTTTGTTTTCTGATTTCTTTTAAATAAAATTAAACACGATTGTATGCAAAGCACCAATTTTTTAAACAGAAAAAGTCTGCGTTCACTTCTTAATATTTAGATTTACCGTCAATTTAAATTCGTTTGCAAACATATAATTATGTAATTAAATGATATTTAATTAACAGTTGACTTCCTAAAGAGTCTAGGAATTGATAATTTAAAAATATTTTTGGATAAAAACAGTAAATTTTAACAATGTAAAATAAAAGGTGTGAAATTGGTTTAGTGAATGACACATTACTGTTAAATTTCGAAAAGATGACGTCAGCCAACAAAAATTGCTAAAGATATTGGTCGTCAATATACATTTGTGCAAAAAGTTATAAATAACTTCAAGGAGACGGGTAATTATGTTTTAAATCTCGTACTGGTCACCCATTGATTCTGTCAGATAATGAAAGACGCAGCATCATCAAACAGTCAAGAGTAACTAATTATATTATATTAACTAATTATATTTGGTGTAATAAATAAAAATCTAACAATTAAAAATGTTATGCGAAATTTAAGAAAAATTTTGTGGGTGAACGCAGACATTTTCTACTATGTGTATGTATGTCCTATAATTCGGCATGATATTCAGTATGTATAATAAATTTATATTTAAATAATTCAAACGATGCTCGTTGACGGGCGTGCACATCTTAAAGTATCAACCAAAGAAAATAAAGAAAAGAAAATGAAAGCTACTCAAAAAATGTGTATAAAATTTTCTGGCTTATTTAATTAATATTCAAAATGTTTAAGTAATGAGGTGAAAATATCACGAAGTATAAAAACAAAAAGCTTTTTTTTTTCTTTTGACTGTATGTGGAAGCATCGAAAGTCACCGTGTGAGACTTGAACCCACTAAACCACCTCTTAGGAATGAATGGAAAAGATTTTCACAGCATTGGGAAAAGTTTACTCTAGTAATCAGGGGAGAGAGGAGATAGACTTAGTACCTAGCAAGCTAAATTTATCTAAGCCAGCAAGCAAGGACATACATTAGGGAAACAATAAGTCTAATGTTACACAATGGTGCGTTATGATTTTCCCAGCCGGACGATGTTTGCTAAAATAAGAGCACTTTTCGAGAAATTTCGTTGTTTGTTTCGGTTTTTGGACATTAAAAATCTGTAAAGGGATTTTTTTGTGATATTCAAAATTTCCTCTCAGTTTCTTTTCTTTCTCTTGTTTGGTATGAACTATCTATTCGGTACTGTCTACAAAATTCGTTTTATGAATTAAAAATAATATAGACAATGCTACATATCTGTATACCAAGTATGAAGTTCAAGTATGCGCTTTGCTATACGCTTTGAAACAAATTATGCATACTTCATTTTGATTTACATATACAGCGTTCAGAACAACAGCGAAGCAAGTATAGAGTGCAAAACAGTAATCGAAACTGAATTGAGATGATGATAATAGCAACCTGTTATTTAGTTCATTATATAAAGATTTTATATTTCTTAGAATTAAACATTATCGTACCCTCATGCAAATGATTGTTGCATGTACAAACTTAAGTTTGAAGGCATACACTTTCGACCAGGTCTTATACTGGTTGACTGTTCGAGCAAAGAAACGGCTGACTAGGTCCGTGAAATAATACCACGGCTTAAAAACTGGAAAGGTGCTCAGTTGACCACGTGCACTGGGGAAAACATACCCGGTGTTCACCGTATGACAGCATACCTCCCCAGGGCAGCAGGCGTCGAAAACGAAAAACTGCTAAAGCTGATGGTAATACAGAATGAGGGACTCCACACACATCTGTGGAGAATATTCAAAAGCAAGGAGATGAAGAATGGGAAGCTGCTAACGATTGGGATCGACGACCGATCGTTAGAATAAAAGCGACAAACTGTAGAATCGCCTACAGGTTCAGCTTTATTCCTGTTCACCTCCACAAGAACAGGACGGGTAAAGACAACGTAGAAACTGAAAACAACGAATCAAAAACCGGATTAGCCACTAAATACACACAGGTAATATGGGATGTCAGATGTGATAACCCCAGAACTTGTATGTTATTGAATAAAAATATTTACTTTCTTTGTCTTTCAGAATTCCTCTCCAAGGATTTAGTAGCAGTCAAGATTCTCATCAACATCAACGGGAATTCCAGAAGCATCGTCTTAGCAACTGGATATCTACCAGGTGACGAAACTCAGGTACCACCTGAGGGCATAAGCAGACTGGTGGAATACTGCCTGAATAAGAAGCTACCGCTTATACTCGGATGCGACGCTAACGCACATAACGAGGTTTGTGGCAGCACAGATACCAACAAACAGGCTGAGTACCTTCTAGAATTTATAATTAAAAATAAATTAGAAATTATAAACATGGGAACACACCAACCTTTGTAAATAGGATACGCGAAGAGGTTTTAGATATACCTCTAGGAAATACTCTAAGTAGCGAACTAGTTAAGAATTGGATTGTTTCTAATGAACTATCGATGTCAGACCATAGAATTATAAGATTTGACATTAAAGGAGCACCCCATATCAATAGAATAGCTAGGAAACCTAGGAAAACAGACTGGGAAAAATTCCAGAATAATCTAGGAATTAACCTAAGCCAGTCAGATATAGGGAGAAATATACAGCATGTAACCCAACTGGAATCCACAGTTGAACACCTCAGCAATGCCATTATTAATGCATACGAAAGTAGCTGCCCGCTAAGCTCAATAAAATCAACCAAGGACGTACCTTTTCTCAACGACATTGAGAACAACATCGTTAGTTTCTTGTTGAGAACAACAGCTCGAAGGTTATTCAACCGATTCAAGCGCACTGGATGCTGAACCGAATATAGAAGCACTCTCACTATCTATAATAAAGAAATTAGGAGAGCAAAAAGAGAAAGCTTTAGAATGTTCTGTGCCAACATAGAACACACGACGGAGGCAGCAAGAATCTGCAAAGTATTAGCCAGAGAGAAAACACCCTCCTCAACCAATCTTAAAAGAGATGACAATACGTACACGGTAGGTGAGGAGGGAAGGATCCAATTACTTCTCGAGACTCACTTCCCAGGATCCTCCAGCATTGAGGAACAAGAAACTGAGAATAGCAATCAGGAAGTTTGCCAAATAGCAGATAAAGAAACCTGGGCTATTGCCAAGGAAATATGTACGACAGCTAGGATCAAATGGGCGGTGAAAACCTTTAAAAGATTTAAATCACCTGGCATAGATGGTATACCAGCACTTATTCAACAGGGAATAAAATATCTGTTAACCCCGCTGATGAAGATAACTAAGGCTAGTAACGCGTTTGGGTATATACCAAACGGTTAATTTTCATACCAAAAACAGGCAATAAGGATCCACTCCATCCAAAATCTTTCAGAGCCATTCGCCTCACATCCTTCATGCTAAAAACTTTAGAAAAAGTTGTGGATAACTTTATCAGAACGACAGCACTTGTAACTACCCCATTACATCCATGCCAACACGCGTACAGGGCGGGGAGATCAACTGAAACCGCTTTGTTTGAGCTGACAAATATGATAGGGGATAGTATTGAGAAGAAGGAAACAGCAATATGCGCATTTCTAGATATAGAAGGTGCGTTTGACAATACTTCACATGATGCTATAAAGAGATCACTAATAAACAGAGGAATAAACTCTACTCTGGCTCGGTGGATGAGCAACATGCTTCGAACTAGGAAGGTAGAAATACGCACTAGTACGGACCTGATAAGGATGAATACCACACGAGGATGTCCACAAGGTGGGGTACTCTCACCACTCTTGTGGAGCATACTGGTGGATGAACTACTTCACGAACTAGGATATATCGGACTAGCAGTACAAGGTTATGCAGATGACATACTCATAACAAGCAGAGGGAAAATTGAAAATGCTCTATGCGACAGAATCCAAAATGGATTAGAAATCACAAGAAACTGGTGCAACAAGATAGGACTGAGTATAAACCCAGGTAAAACTACAGTTGTAACCTTTACAAAAAATACAAACTCAAACATCTGAAAACGCTTAAGTTTTTAGGCATATGTCTCTACCAAAAACTCAACTGGAAACACCACTTTGAGGAGGTCACGAAGAAAGCCACTAGGGCTCTTATGACTTATAGATCCATAGCAGGCAAAAGTTGAGGCTGTACACTAAAAATACTGCGTTGGCGATCATCAGACCCATCATCTCATATGGAGCACTCATTTGGGAAAATGGAACCAGACAGAATAATTCTTACGCACTGAACAGGCTACAAAGACTGACATGCGTATGTATAATGGGTGCCATGCGGACTTGTCCAACAGCATCCATGGAGGTCCTTCTAAAGCTCACACCCTTGCCGATATACATCAGATCCCGTGCGGAAAGGGCAATTCTTCGAATGAAGAAAGGAAATATAACGGATAGCTGGCTTAATAGAAAGAAGTTCGAAAATCTTGATAAGCAGTGTCCGGAAATTTCAATGCCATGGGACACAATGAATTCTAAGTTCAGCTTTACTAAGCTTTTTAGAACTGAAATAAGCAACAAAAGAAACTGGGAGGGCATCAATCAAACCTACCAGCTAACGAAGAGTACAATCGCATGGTTCACTGACGGCTCGCTTACGCACGAATGTGCCGGAGCGGGTACAATCGGACCAGGCAAGAAGCACTGAGTAGCGCTGGGAAAATATACTAGCATCTTCCAAGCGGAAATTTGCGCTATTTTGAAATGCGTACTCATCAATATTGAACGGAATTACCAGGGAAAAAATATTGCAATACTGACAGACAGCCAAGCGGCGATCAAGGCACTGGACTCGCATCAGGTGACCTTAAGACTGGTGTTAGACTGCCTTGATAAGCTAAATGTGCTTGGCGAAACAAATCAAGTGTCGATTCTTTGGATACCGGAACATACTGGAGTACGCGGAAACGAACACGCGGATAAACTAGCCAGGAAAGGGGCAACCACACCGATGATGGGACCGGAACCTTTTTGTGGACTAAGAAATAACACGCTCTTTTCTCTCATAAAAATAAAGGGGAACCAGAATAAAAAGGATAACTGGGATAATATACCAGGATTAAAATAATCCAAATCACTTATTGGTACCTATAACAATAAGAGATACCAGGATTGTATGAATCTATCAAAAGAAAAACTTGGAATCCTAACAGGGCACTGTAGACTGTAACGACCCAATTTTTCCCTGCACAAAAATTAGGGTTACATAATACCACGCTGCCCTAACGTATTTGTGCAAATAATAATTATAACAATGAAAATTGTAAACAGCCAAAAACAATGCTGCACAGAAAGACTTAAAAAAAATATAAGCAGGGGCAAAAATTGTAAACAGCCAAAAACAATGCTGCACAGAAAGACTTAAAAAAATATAAGCAGGGGCAAAAATTGTAAACAGCCAAAAACAATGCTGCACTGAAAGACTTAAAGAAAAAATATAAGCATGGGTAAAAATGGTAAACATGCAAAAACAATGTTTACACATAAAAAAAAATGCAAACTTGGTGATAGCGGAATTTAAAGCGTCACCAAGAACAAATAAAAGGCGATGTTTTTCTGAAATCGCTCTCTTTTTCGGTTTAGTTGTGATCAACGTTGGACGGCTCAGTTTTGGACCTGGCGACGGAGGAAAATTTATGGTAGACAGCAAGTCACTGGTGGGATTCTAGAACGTGTGCACAGAGCATACGACAGGTAAGGTGTATCGTACCGGTCTGGGAGCTTTAAAAGTTGTCAGATGAAGGATGTACATGGAAGGCTTCTAAAAGTACTCCATGGACATCCTGCACAAAAGGTACGACTTTACACCTGCGTGTAGTATGGCCCTCAAGGAAACACTGGGAAAAATCATTACAAGGTAACCAATACTGCTGATTAACCTAAAAAAACAAAAAAAACGGTAAGCATTTTTATCTTGTGCAGTACAAATATATAGATATTACTTCGAAATTTAACTTGTGTTTATAACTATATCGCTATCGCTTTGAAAGCCTGACTTGCGTGTACAAATATAACTACGGCTGAAATCTAGACTTCGTGGATGTATTACTTCGAAATTTAACTTGTGTTTATAATAATATCGCTAACGCTTTGAAAGCCTAACTTGCGTGTACAAATACAGCTACTGCTGAAATCCAGACTTCGTGGATGTATTACTTCGAAATCTAACTTGTGTTTATAATAATATCGCTAACGCTTTGAAAGCCTAACTTGCGTGTACAAATACAGCTACGGCTGAAATCCAGACTTCGTGGATGTATTACTTCGAAATCTAACTTGTGTTTATAATAATATCGCTAACGCTTTGAAAGCCTAACTTGCGTGTACAAATACAGCTTCGGCTGAAATCCAGACTTCGTGGATGTATTACTTCGAAATTTAAATTGTGTTTATAACTATATCGCTATCGCTTTGAAAGCCTGACTTGCGTGTACAAATACAACTACGGCTGAAATCCAGACTTCGTGGATGTATTACTTCGAAATTTAAATTGTGTTTATAACTATAGCGCTAACGCTTTGAAAGCCTAACTTGCGTGTACAAATATAACTACGGCTGAAATCCAGACTTCGTGGATGTATTACTTCGAAATCTAACTTGTGTTTATAATTATATCGCTATCGCTTTGAAAGCCTGACTTGCGTGTACAAATATAACTACGGCTGAAATCCAGACTTCGTGGATGTATTACTTCGAAATCTAACTTGTGTTTATAATAATATCGCTAACGCTTTGAAAGCCTAACTTGCGTGTACAAATACAGCTACGGCTGAAATCCAGACTTCGTGGATGTATTACTTCGAAATCTAACTTGTGTTTATAATAATATCGCTAACGCTTTGAAAGCCTAACTTGCGTGTACAAATATAACTACGGCTGAAATCCAGACTTCGTGGATGTATTACTTCGAAATTTAACTTGTGTTTATAATATATCGCTATCGCTTTGAAAGCCTGACTTGCGTGTACAAATATAGCTACGGCTGGAATCCAGACTTCGTGGCTGTATTACTTCGAAATCTAACTTGTGTTTATAATAATATCGCTATCGCTTTGAAAGCCTGACTTGCGTGTACAAATATAGCTACGGCTGGAATCCAGACTTCGTGGCTGTATTACTTCGAAATCTAACTTGTGTTTATAATAATATCGCTATCGCTTTGAAAGCCTGACTTGCGTGTACAAATATAGCTACGGCTGGAATCCAGACTTCGTGGCTGTATTACTTCGAAATCTAACTTGTGTTTATAATAATATCGCTATCGCTTTGAAAGCCCGACTTGCGTGTACAAATATAGCTACGGCTGGAACCCAGACTTCGTGGCTGTATTACTTCGAAATCTAACTTGTGTTTATAATAATATCGCTATCGCTTTGAAAGCCTGACTTGCGTGTACAAATATAGCTACGGCTGGAATCCAGACTTTGTGGCTGTATTACTTCGAAATCTAACTTGTGTTTATAATAATATCGCTATCGCTTTGAAAGCCTGACTTGCGTGTACAAATATAGCTACGGCTGGAATCCAGACTTCGTGGCTGTATTACTTCGAAATTTAACTTGTGTTTATAATATATCGCTATCGCTTTGAAAGCCTGACTTGCGTGTACAAATATAGCTACGGCTGAAATCCAGACTTCGTGGCTGTATTACTTCGAAATCTAACTTGTGTTTATAATAATATCGCTATCGCTTTGAAAGCCTGACTTGCGTGTACAAATATAACTACGGCTGAAATCCAGACTTTGTGGATGTATTACTTCGAAATCTAACTTGCGTATATAATAATATCGCTAACGCTTTGAAAGCCTAACTTGCGTGTACAAATATAACTACGGCTGAAATCCAGACTTCGTGGATATATTACTTCGAAATTTAACTTGTGTTTATAACTATATCGCTATCGCTTTGAAAGCCTGACTTGCGTGTACAAATATAGCTACGGCTGAAATCCAGACTTCGTGGATGTATTACTTCGAAATCTAACTTGTGTTTATAATAATATCGCTATCGCTTTGGAAGCCTGACTTGCGTGTACAAATATAACTACGGCTGAAATCCAGACTTCGTGGATGCATTACTTCGAAATTTAACTTGTGTTTATAACTATATCGCTATCGCTTTGAAATCCTGACTTCGTGTATGTATTACTTCGAAATCTAACTTGTGTTTATGATAATATCGCTAACGCTTTGAAAGCCTAACTTGCGTGTACAAATATAGCTACGGCTGAAATCCAGACTTCGTGGATGTATTACTTCGAAATTTAACTTGTGTTTATAATTATATCGCTAACGCTTTGAAAGCCTGACTTGCGTGTACAAATATAGCTACGGCTGAAATCCAGACTTCGTGGATGTATTACTTCGAAATCTAACTTGTGTTTATAATAATATCGCTAACGCTTTGAAAGCCTAACTTGCGTGTACAAATATAGCTACGGCTGAAATCCAGACTTCGTGGATGTATTACTTCGAAATCTAACTTGTGTTTATAATTATATCGCTACCGCTTTGAAAGCCTGACTTGCGTGTACAAATATAACTACGGCTGAAATCCAGACTTCGTGGATGTATTACTTCGAAATTTAACTTGTGTTTATAACTATATCTCTCTCGCTTTGAAAGCCTGACTTGCGTGTACAAATATAACTACGGCTGAAATCCAGACTTCGTGGATGTATTACTTCGAAATTTAACTTGTGTTTATAATTATATCGCTATCGCTTTGAAAGCCTGACTTGCGTGTACAAATATAACTACGGCTGAAATCCAGACTTCGTGGATGTATTACTTCGAAATCTAACTTGTGTTTATAATAATATCGCTAACGCTTTGAAAGCCTAACTTGCGTGTACAAATACAGCTACGGCTGAAATCCAGACTTCGTGGATGTATTACTTCGAAATTTAACTTGTGTTTATAACTATATCGCTACCGCTTTGAAAGCCTGACTTGCGTGTACAAATATAACTACGGCTGAAATCCAGACTTCGTGGATGTATTACTTTGAAATTTAAATTATGTTTATAACTATATCGCTATCGCTTTGAAAGCCTGACTTGCGTGTACAAATATAACTACGGCTGAAATCCAGACTTCGTGGATGTATTACTTCGAAATCTAACTTGTATTTATAATAATATCGCTAACGCTTTGAAAGCCTAACTTGCGTGTACAAATATAACTACGGCTGAAATCCAGACTTCGTGGATGTATTACTTCGAAATCTAACTTGTGTTTATAATTATATCGTTATCGCTTTGAAATTGTATCTATAAATATAAACAATTGTATATTATAGCTTGTAAGTTATCGCCAATTTAGGAATTTAAATAGAATAAAGAAATTATTTGAATTGAAGGAAAAGAAAGCGTTTAAAACTTAAACTGAAAGAGTCGAAAGGTAACCATCAATAGGTAAATAGAAATTTTCTTGTAAGGACCCTGGCTGTGGCTGAGCTATCCCAGCTCTAGACACCCTCACCATAAGGAGGTTCATTACAAGACTAAAACACCACCTTACAAAACTAGGTATACTTACGAATGCAAACTGTAGATGCTGTGAAGAGAATGAGGAGTCGGCCACACATGTGCTGTTAGAATGCCCTGCGCTAATGCACATGCGAAATAGGCTCCTAGGAATATATATTCTTACGGAAGAGACAATAAAACTCTGTAAAGTAGGTTCCATACTACTTTTTATTGACGCAACAGGGCTTAAAGACCTACTCTAAGCACAGAAGGGGGCACAATAGATCCGACGGTCGCAGTGCTACATATAACAATAATAATAATAATAATAATAATAATAATAATAAAATTAAACATAATTTCTTATTTTAATTCTTAACATAAAACTTAAATTATTTTTAATTTAATTCTTTAAAATTGTAACAACCAAAATTTTATCTATTAATAATTTGATTGCTCCAACGTCGTGGGTATAGTCACATAACACTCAACAGGCATTACTCACTTGAATTGATTAACTCAAAGATTCCTGTATTAAAAAAAAATAAAATTTGTTAAGTAGTGATAAAAACATTAACAAACTAACTCACCGCAATCCATTGCCGGCAGTAACATAAATTTGCACGGAACAAACTAATTTTAAAATAAATTTTCACTATCACTTGAATAAACACGTTGACTAGCACATTTCATTGGAAAAAACAAATAAGATCAAAACAAGATGTTAATAACGAGACCTGTCAAACTAAGAAAGCTTTTGCTCATAGGTGTGGAACGAAAGCAAAGCTCAGTCAAAAACAACTCCTAACTTCCACATGAATTGGAGATAGAATTCGCCGTAAAGCGGGATTTTAACTGGTGCATTGCAGTGGGATCAGCTAACGAGCTTTGATGGTTCCAAGAACGGCCGGGTCTACGTCCCGGAGCCACTCGTCAAAGACGACCAAGTGCCGTTCGACCACCCCCAAAGGGACTAAACAAGCAGGTATGTGTTAGTTTGACATATGTCGTATATATGTGTTTTTCCTACTAAGAGGCAAGTTCCGGCCATCTTGCTTCTTATGTTATTTCTAATGGCCGGTATTGAATCTAATCCTGGTCCTGTCATACCAGCAATTTCAAAATGGCACTGCTCTGTCTGCAACAATATTATCAGCAGAAACCAAACATCTGTTAGGTGCAACAGTTGCAATAACTGGTGCCACCTTCGGAACTGTTCAGGTCTGCATAGCCATACCGATTGGAACTCTGCCTTTAGAGGAGCTTGTTGTCCAACTTCTCCTCCAGTTAGAACATCTACATCTTCTTCAAACACTGTCAGTCCATTTCCAATCAATGCCATCCAATCTCCCCCCACGGCATCCCCTTTGTCTACCAATTGGCTATGCACAGTTTGCAATCGAGAAATCTCTAGGAACACCATATCTTTACGTTGCAATTCCTGTAATGGATGGTGCCACCTTAGACCTTGCTCTGGATTACGCTCTCATCATGGTTGGAATTCAAATTTCGTTGGCACTTGTTGCCAACCTCCACCAATAATTCCACCTCAAAACCGCTCACTCTCTCAACGCACAAGTGTTGTCTCAACAATTAACAGATCTTCTCCTCTTAAAATTCTACAGTTTAACTGCAATGGCCTTAGAGGAAAGATTTCTGAAATCGCAGCATTCATGACTTCAAATAACATCGCAGTTGCTGCACTGCAAGAGACAAAACTTCTGCCCAACTCCACCCTCTCGCCCCCATCAGGTTTCATCCTTATACGTAAGGACCGCCCTAGGGGAGCCGGAGGTGGAGTTGCCTTTATGTTGAGAGATTCATTATCACACAGTGAGCTAATGTTATCCTCGTCGAATGACGAATATTTAGAGGTAATATGGTTGAAAATTTTCATTGGTAGGTCTTCTAAATTCATAGAAGTCGTCAACATATACCTGCCACCCAACACTAGCTGCCCACCGCAGCACTCCCCTAATATTTCTCATTTTTTCGAAGGGGACTCACGTTTTGTACTGGGTGATTTGAATGCTCATCATGATCTGTGGTTTTCTAACCTACCAGCCGATCAGAGGGGTTTACAATTGGCTGCCCAAATTGATGATTCTTCTTTTGGTGTACTAAACGAAGATTCACCAACAAGGGTAACGCCAACTTGCTCAAGCTCTCCTGATGTCAGCTTCGCCAGCCGTAGGCTGCTCGCTGCCTCGAATTGGAGAGCGGAAATAGCTTTAAGCTCAGACCACACTCCCATTATTATCTCAATACTATCGTTCGAGGTTTATTGCGAAGCTGACAAGAAAACCTTCAGAAATTTCAAAAAAGCTAACTGGGCCCTATTCAAAGATATCTCAGAACGCGACTTCGGTAATATTTCTCTGTCCTCTGATTTAAACAAGGCTGTTAGAGCGGTTAAAGTCAAATTGTTAATATTGTAGGATTCTGTAGAATTATTATAATTGATGTGTTATATGATTTATATATTATATTTTATTATATTTTAATCTATTGTAAATCATATATTGTATAATTAAATTATTATAATTAATATATTATATAATTCATATATAATAATTACACCCTGTATAAGATGTAATCAAACCAACGGTTCTAAGTCTTGTTTTTATTGCCTTTTGTTTTTTGCGCTCGAGATGAGCAATTTTTTTGTTATATTTTTTGGGCTGCAAGTAAACTCCGTTGGTTTGATTCTGTCTCTTGTTTTTCGATCGCGAACGTGTCAACACACGGGTACACATAAAAAAGTGATTAAACAATCAATAACCGAAATTGTATAAATTCAATTGTATAAATTAAATGAAATCAAAACCCAATTATAAAAACGCTTATAATTTACAAAGGCAGAGATACAATTCCGCAGCATCATTATCAAATTCGCTGCCACAGCCGTTTCTGCACGTAGGATCAAAATAATAAGGCCAAATTTTCCTAGTGACGCTGTGCCCCTTGCCGAAGAACGCGATAATCTTCGTAGATTAGACCCAGCTAATCCACGCATAGCTGTCCTGAACAGTAACATCCGTAAATTGGTAGACGAACATCGCCTTAATAAATGGAAGGAACATTTAGATAACTGCGACTCCCAAAATGGTGAATTGTGGACTACCATTAAAGCATTATCTAATCCTTCACGTCCTAATAATAAAGCGATAACTTTTAATGGGATCACCTTCCCAGATCCCAGGCATTGCGCACAACAATTTTGTTAACTTTTCGTGCCCAATGCCTCTGCTTCCCATGCCATTCGCAGACAGACTCGCGCTTTTCGGAAACCACATTCCGGCGACACCACGCTGTTTTCCCCGGATGATGTAAATAACATGATCAGACACGCCAAAGCCTCGAAAGCGCTTGGGCCTGATGGCATTTCCATGCTCATGCTCAAGCACCTCGGGCCCATTGGTCTTTCAGTTCTGACTCATATTTTGAACACCTCCATATGTTCTCACATCATCCCTAATATATGGAAGACTGGTAGAATTATCTCATTGCTGAAGCCGGGCAAACCGGCTGGCCTAGGTAAATCATATAGACCAATCTCGCTCCTGTCTCCAGTAGCCAAAGTTCTGGAGTCGCTAGTCTTAAAACAGATTTCTCCTTATATTCACCTAGCTCCCCATCAGCATGGTTTTAGAAAACGTCATAGTACCACCTCTGCTCTTTGTGAGATCACTTCTCAAATCGCCAAGGGACTAAATCAAAGTCGCCCGTGCGAACGCACGGTGCTGTTAGGTCTAGATCTTGCGAAAGCATTTGACACAGTCTCCCATTCCACCTTGCTAAATGATCTGGCTGAAACATCTATCCCTGACATCATTAAACGATGGCTCTGCAATTACCTCATTGGCAGATCATCTTTTGTTGATTTTAGAGATAAGATGTCTAAAGCCAGAAAATTAAAACAAGGTGTGCCCCAAGGCAGCGTTCTTTCACCGATCCTTTTCAACCTACACATGTCTCAGTTCACGGACCCTCCTGAGGGAGTCAGAGTCATAACGTATGCTGACGATTGTACAATCTTTGCGACAGGCCAGGACCTTCTATATTGTGTAATAAATTAAATGCATACCTTCCTAATATAGCATCTTTCTTGGCTGATATTGAATAAATAAAATTTTATAAAGAGAATTTAATATTATATTATAGAACGTAAAATATCACTAATGAATTGTTTGAAATTAAATTTTAAATAGATATTTTAATATTAGATTAAATAACGTAAAATATCACTAATAAATTGGTTAAAATTAAATTTTGTAAAGAGATATTTTTTGAAAAAGAAACAAAACTTTGTGATATGTAAACGATTAAAGTAAATTAAGCTTCATAGAAAGTTCTAAATTATTGAATATAGAAGGAAACATAAACTGTTAAAAGAAAATCACTTAAATACAAGAACTAAGACAAAGTAAATTGTAAAACAAAAGAATTTAAATTTTAATAATATAGCACGTAAAATATCATGAATTGTGCTTGAGTTGTTTAAAACTAAATTTTATAAAGCGATATATTTTTTTTTTGGAAAAATAATTTTTTTTTTAAATAGCTAATGTCAATACTGAAAGAAAAATAATAAATATATATTTACAAATTGTATAAAATTAAATACATTGAGTATAATTTTGTTGATTGGAAATATTTTGTATGTAAAGGCGTTTGGCTATTAACTCCCAAGAATACAGGTGAATGTTCATAAGTGACGAGTGGTTAAAGGTAAATCTGTAGGTAGCTATCGCAAATAGGGTTGAAGGATTGAATTAAAGGTTGAAAAGAAGAGCGAGATTCAGGGCTTCAAAAGTTACTGAACCTAGGCTGCACGTGGTGTAACACACGTAGCTGGAATAGTCACGTGTGTCTATACCATAGTGTCGGAAGCGATAGGTTGCTTTAACAGTAACCTAACGTCTCTGACCCCTGGACGCTTTAACAGTGTACACGGAAGGGCGTGTTGTCTACGACCTGTAATACATCACACGTAGCTTTAACAGTCAGGTGTGCTTGTATTCAGGGTTCAGAAAAACACTGTGCTGTGCACAAAAATGCAAAACACCACGCACAAATGTTGTGCGATTCTAAATAAAATTTCACACCACAAATGTGGTGTGCGAAAATTTTTGTGCACATCTTAAGTGCCACATCTTGTGTGCACAAACAAAACGCACATTTCACACGAATGTGGTGGAGTGAAATAAAACTCGCACACGCATTCGGTGTTTGTGCCGAAGTTATTTCGCACAGCACATTGTGTG
Source organism: Teleopsis dalmanni (assembly GCF_002237135.1). NCBI lineage: Eukaryota > Metazoa > Arthropoda > Insecta > Diptera > Diopsidae > Teleopsis > Teleopsis dalmanni. Next base: position 108,234,931 of record NC_051846.1, on the reverse strand, counting down.
TGCGGCAGCCAGCTTGCTCTCGCACACAACGTGTGCAGAAAAGAATACGAGGAGCACATTTTGTGTGCAGACTCGAAAATAAAAATGCACCCAAATGTGCGGAGACGAAATGTCTACTGCACATTTGTGTGAAATTATGATTTAAAAGCGCACAATATTATGACAAATATCGCAGCAAAATAGTACGTAAAACTGATTTGTTTTAATTTTGGTCTTAATACGAAATATTTTATTGAAGAAATGATTTTGTATTTATATTTTAATTTTGAATTTATTATTAGATTTACATTTATTGCTTATATTACTTATTATTTTAAGGTTTACTAATTTAAAACATGGGAATAAAGTTAATTTCACAATGTACTTGAAAACTTTGTTATATTAAATAGGTACATGAATTTAATAGAGAAAGAGTATTTGTTTCAAAATGTTATAAGTAAAGACGATCGGTTCTACGGACGATTTGGTTGGATATCTCGAAGAGTTCGGCCTGGATACAACTGATACAGCCGAAGACTTGCGAAAGCGATTAACCAACTTCGTAGCACAGGGAGAACATGCACCTATAGTAGTTATTCGGTTAAGCGAATTTAAAGCAAACATTGCAAGAGCTCCAGTGAAGAACTAAACATGGATAAAAATACTGAAGAAACCAAGACAGCAGTTTTAGCATCACCAAGTCAAGATCCTGCATATACTTTACACGTGCCTGATAGTCAACAGCCTGCGGCAGTACACCAAACGTTCGATAGGAGAAGCGACAGAGAATACAGTGAAACATCAGAGCGACATCAGAGCAATTACATTCACATCTACAGTATGACTTACACTCGTATCTTCCACAGAGGAACACACAGGCAAGCGTCACTGACCAGGTCAGAAAATGAGCGATCCGGTACGATGACAACGGCGACCCCTTGGTGTTCATAGAGTGAGTGGAGGAATTAGCGGACGTTTATGCAATACCAATGAACATGTTGCCCCGTACAATGCCGGAATTACTCAAAGGAAACGCACTGGTATGGTTTAGACACAACAAAAGAGATTGGATTCACTGGGAAGCATTTAAAATGGATTTCCTCAAGTTTTTCCTACCACATCTTTATTTCCAGCGGTTGGGGGATGAACTAAGAAATAGATTACAGAAACCAGGAGAGCCGTTTAAGAAGTATTTAGTTAAGGAGTTACAAAAATTAATGAGACATCTAAAACTAAGTGAAGACGAGAAACTCGAGCGATTCTACAGAAACAGTTTGGTTGAGTATAAAATGTATGTCAAACGTAGAGAGTTTAACACTTTGGGCGAGCTAATCTCGTTAACTAGCGATTTTGAATCCTTAAAAAACGAACAAAGAAATTCTAAACCGAAAGATACACCGATGCTGATGGAACGACGAGTCAAACCATTGACAATTGCTGCCATGGAGCCTATTAATCTAACAACGGCATGCTTTCGATGTGGTCAGTCTGGACAACTAGCGCGCATGTGTCGAAATCCTAGATTTTTATTCTGCTGGCAGTGTGGGAGACGTGAGGTTCGAACTATTGACTGCTGTCGCAAACAATCGGGAAACGCGCAAAGGTCGCGTCTTCCAGAAAGGCGAGACGTGGTCGTAAATCCAGCACCAGCACAACACTCTTTGTAATTGAACATAATCGACTCTTTGCACAAATAAGCATCCAAGGTCGAGCACTCACAGCCATGATTGACACAGGTGCAAGTAAAAGCTTTGTTCGTCCGAACGTAGTATCATGTCTTACAGGTAACATCACCGACGTAAACGTAGTAGTCCGGCTCGCTGATGGCTCACCACGGCATGTGAATAGCATCATTGATACGTGCTTGCAAATGGGAGGAGATGAATACCAGGTGAGTTTGTTAGTATTGGATGGAATGGTTCATGATATTGTTTTGGGGATGGACTTTTTGAATACAGCATCAAGTACGTTTTGTATAGGGGAAAATGTTGTCAAATTTGGTCAATTCTCAAAGACCAATTTGAGTCCAGTCTCGTTAAATTCCACTTTTGATGAGGAGCAATGTATAAAGAAGTTCTTAGAAACAGAGTTAGTTGAATTTGAAACGATGGAAGGACTTTCTAACATTACATCGCATTCAATCACAATGAAGGACGATCGCCCCATCAAACAGAGGTACTATCCGAGAAACCCGGCGATGCAAAAAGTGTTGGATAATGAAATAGACGAACTACTCAAACAAGGTTGTATTGAACGGTCACATAGCCCATATAGCTCTCCAGTCGTATTAGTAAAAAAAAAGGACGGAAGTTGGCGACTGTGCATTGATTACTGACAGGTCAATGCTCGTTTAATTCCGGATGCCTATCCTATCCCACGTATTCAGCATATATTGGACCAACTCCGCGATGCAAAGTATATTAGCAGTCTGGACTTAAAAAAGGAGTACTGGGTTCCTATGGCACAAGACAGCAAACAGTACACGGCGTTCACGGTTCCAGGACGAGGGTTGTTTCAATGGCGGGTGATGCCTTTTGGATTACATTTGGCCCCTGCAACATTTCAGAGAGCCCTTGATAGTGTCATTGGCCCCGACATGGAACCCCATGCGTTTGCTTATTTGGATGACATAATAGTGATTGGACACACATTGGAGGAGCACACGGCAAATTTGAAAGAAGTTTTTCGACGATTGAAGGCAGCGAAGTTGAAACTGAATGTTAAAAAATGTCAATTTTTCATAAAAGAAATCAAGTACTTAGGACACTTAGTAACACCTCAGGGCATTCACACCGATCCGGAAAAAATAACTGCAATCAAAGACCTTCCACCCCCGTGTAATCTTAAAGAGTTACGAAGGTGCATTGGTGTCGCTTCGTGGTATCGCCGGTTTGTACCGCAGTTCTCCAGTACTATTCAACCACTAACGTTGTTGCTGAAAAAGGGTAAGCGTTGGCATTGGACGGAAGTACAACAAGCGGCATTTGATAAACTAAAAGAGAAACTAACGAGTGCTCCCGTCTTAGCATGTCTGAATTTCAACGAACAGTTTATATTACAAACCGATGTCAGTGACTTTGGGCTAGGAGCGATATTAACGCAGACAATATCAGGAGAGGAAATGGTTATCGCATATGCAAGTCGTACTCTAAATCCAGCAGAGAAGAACTATACAACCACTGAGAAAGAATGTCTGGCAATAGTCTGGGGCGTACGTAAGATGAAGCAGTATTTAGAGGGATACTACTTTGTAGTTATCACTGATCACTTGGCATTGAAATGGCTAAATAGCATCGATAATCCTTCTGGTAGAATTGCAAGATGAGCCTTAGAACTGCAGCAGTATCATTACGAAGTACAATACCGGAAGGGGAAATATAACGTAATTGCTGATGCACTGTCTCGACAACCGCAACCCACACTTGCTCAGGTAGACGCGAGTAATAAAAATGATCAATACTGTGGATGGCTGTTAAGTCTGAAGAAAGCGGTGCGAGAAAATCCTGCGAAATACCCTGATTACATCATTGAAGGTGAGCAGTTATATCGTCGGATCCCAAACAATTTTAGTAACGAAGGCCAACCGTGCTTGCGCCATCGAGTTCTGAAGGAATGCCATACTAATGTCACAGCGGGGCACCTAGGTAATCAGAAAACAATTGTTCGTGTTGCGGCAAACTATTATTGGCCTGGGATGTATCGCGATATAAGAGATTACGTAAAAAAATGCGATACCTGCCAAAAGTACAAAGTTTCACAACAAATGAGTGCTGGGAAGATGTGAACTGCTATTCCAGAAGAACCATGGGCGACAGTGTGTTCGGATTTCATCGGTCCTATGCCACGATCTGTTAAGGGCAAAGTGGGTAGAAATCATTCCAATGAGGAATGCTACAGCGTTAGGAGTAAGACGTGCTTTTCGTGAACATATCATGTCACGATTCGGAGTACCTAAAATTCTCGTCACTGACAATGGAACACAGTTTACTAGCAAAGTATTTAAGCAATTTCTGGAGGAACTGGGAGTTCAGCACCAACAGACAGCACCTTACTCACCGCAAGGCAATCCCACTGAACGTGCCAATCGAACGATAAAAACAATGATCGCTCAGAATTCGAAGTTGGACCACCGACACTGGGATGAATATATACCGGAAATTACACTGGCCATAAATTCCTCCATTTCAGCCTCAACCGGTTATATACCTGCGTTTGTTACACAAGGACGAGAGCTGCGTTTGCCGAATACACTATATGACTCTGTTACGACTGGTACAGGCGGGTCAATGGAATCACCAGAGGAAAAGGCGCTTAAACTACTAGATGTATATGTCATAGTGAAAGGAAACATGGGAAAGGCGGCCCAAGATCAGGCGCGTTACTACAATTTACGTCGTCGGGATTGGCAACCAAAGTGTGGTTCTTTAGTATTAAATAAAACACAACCATTGTCCAATGCCCAAGAAGTCTTCAACGCTAAACTAGCACCAAAGTTCTCGGGGCCATATGAAGTCATAGATTTCCTGTCACCGGTCATTGTAAAATTGCGTAACCTAGACACTGATAATATGTTGACGGCCCATATCAGTCGTATTAAACCTTACTACAATTAATGGTTAGAAAGAAAAAGGTAATCTCATACTAATAAAATTTTACTTTAATAGGTTTTAAAAGACGAATCAGCATGGCAAGAACTATTGGGCGCGAAAACATTGTCTTTGACAACTCTGGAAGTAACCTCAGAGGTATGAATATCCACCAGTCAAGGAAAGTTATGGCAGAACTAGATGAAACATTAAGACGGCGACTATGTGTACGTTTTGTAGAGTTGTTCGGCGAAGATACCGATACCGAAGAAATGGCGAAATGCCTGAACAGAGCTGAACCAGAAAAGACAACAAGTCCCTTGCATTACACCGCAGTTGGCTGGGATACTGAAGATGTTCTGGAGTTAACAGCCTCTCCATTATGGTCGGGCGACGAACTAGTTGTGCCGCAACCCAAGCGAAGTTGGGAATGTCCTCCTACGCCACCCCTGGCAAAAATATTACTTAGTTCAACACCAGAGGTATGTGACCCACCAGTTAAGACAAGTAAAGAAAGCATGGTAGAAAGTCGAGTGGACGTAGACCCAGCGGCACGCCTGCAGCGACATGGATACAATTTGTCGAAGTGGTCGAAAGGTTAAAGGCATCGGTTTAAGGCCACTCTAGATGGTGAGGTATGGTTGGTAAGGATAATTAAAAGTGGTGCTATACGTATAGATCCGTTTTCTGAAAGGAAGGAGGGAGTGTAACAACCAAAATTGTATCTATTAAAAATTTGATTGCTCCAACGTCGTGGGTATAGTCACATATCACTCAACAGGCATTACTCACTTGAATTGATTAACTCAAAGATTCCTGTATTAAAAAAAAATAAAATTTGTTAAGTAGTGATAAAAACATTAACAAACTAACTCACCGCAATCCATTGCCGGCAGTAACATAAATTTGCACGGAACAAACTAATTTTAAAATAAATTTTCACTATCACTTGAATAAACACGTTGACCAGCACAACATTTTATTGGAAAAAACAAATAAGATCAAAACAAGATGTTAATAACGAGACCTGTCAAACTAAGAAAGCTTTTGCTCAAAGGTGTGGAACGAAAGCAAAGCTCAGTCAAAAACAATTCCTAACTTCCACATGAATTGGAGATAGAATTCGCCGTAAAGCGGAATTTTAACTGGTGCATTGCAGTGGGATCAGCTAACGAGCTTTGATCAATGGTCGTTGAACTTTAACGTAGCTACAGCTGATACCGTTGACCGTTGACGATATAAAATTGCGTGCACCAGGAAGAAGGCTTCTTGTTCGGTTTCTACGCAGTGACATAGCTATAGTTTAACACTATCGATTTCGGTAGCGGAGGTGCAAGTAACTGACTACTGGATATTGGATAAATAAAATTTTATAAAGAGAATTTAATATTATATTATAGAACGTAAAATATCACTAATGAATTGTTTGAAATTAAATTTTAAAAAGATATTTTAATATTAGATTAAATAACGTAAAATATCACTAATAAATTGGTTAAAATTAAATTTTGCAAAGAGATTCTATATTTTTTTTGGAAAAAAAGCAAAACTGTGTTGTGCAAACGAAATAAGTAAACGCAAACTGTTAAAAGAAAAAATTACTTAAATAAGGTAAAATATAATTAAAAATTAAATTTTATAAAAAGATTTTAATATTATATTAAATAACGTAAAATATCACTAATAAATTGTTTAAAATTAAATTTTATAAAGAGATACTATTTTTTTGGAAAAAAACTAAAACTGTGATGTGCAAACGAAATAAGTAAACGCAAACTGTTAGAAGAAAATTACTCAAATAAGTAAACTATAACCAATGAATTGTTTAAAAAAATTAAATTTTGTAAGAGATATTTTTTGAAAAAGAAACAAAACTTTGTGATATGTAAACGATTAAAGTAAATTAAGTTTCATAGAAAGTTCTAAAATTGTGAATATAGAAGGAAACGTAAACTGTTAAAAGAAAATTACTCAAATAAGTAAACTATAACCAATGAATTGTTTAAAAAATTAAATTTTGTAAAGAGATATTTTTTTTTGAAAAAGAAACAAAACTTTGTGATATGTAAACGATTAAAGTAAATTAAGCTTCATAGAAAGTTCTAAATTATTGAATATAGAAGGAAACATAAACTGTTAAGAGAAAATCACTTAAATACAAGAACTAAGACAAAGTAAATTGTAAAACAAAAGAATTTAAATTTTAATAATATAGCACGTAAAATATCATGAATTGTGTTTGAGTTGTTTAAAACTAAATTTTATAAAGCGATATATTTTTTTTTGGAAAAATAATTTTTTTTTAAATAGCTAATGTCAATACTGAAAGAAAAATAATAAATATATATTTACAAATTGTATAAAATTAAATACATTGAGTATAATTTTGTTGATTGGAAATATTTTGTATGTAAAGGCGTTTGGCTATTAACTCCCAAGAATACAGGTGAATGTTCATAAGTGACGAGTGGTTAAAGGTAAATCTGTAGGTAGCTATCGCAAATAGGGTTGAAGGATTGAATTAAAGGTTGAAAAGAAGAGCGAGATTCAGGGCTTCAACAGTTACTGAACCTAGGCTGCACGTGGTGTAACACACGTAGCTGGAACAGTCACGTGTGTCTATACCATAGTGTCGGAAGCGATAGGTTGCTTTAACAGTAACCTAACGTCTCTGACCCCTGGACGCTTTAACAGTGTACACGGAAGGGCGTGTTGTCTACGACCTGTAATACATCACACGTAGCTTTAACAGTCAGGTGTGCTTGTATTATATCGTGTTTGCTTTCAATTCAGTCCTTCAGAATTCAGAGTTGCAACAAAACAAATTTCTTGTGAGGACCTTGGACAAGGCTGAGCTATCCCAGCTCTAAACGAACCGCCAGAAAAGGTTCTTTACAAGTGGCGCCCGAGCAGGGACCCTGTTACCAACACTTCACGATTTAAATAACAACTGTTCTGACGTCAATAACAAGGTAACATATATACATAACTAGCATGGGAAGAACGTGGATCCGGTATTTACGAAAAGACGATTTGGTTGGATATCTCGAAGAGTTCGGCCTGGATACAACTGATACAGCCGAAGACTTGCGAAAGCGATTAACCAACTTCGTAGCACAGGGAGAACATGCACCTATAGTAGTTATTCGGTTAAGCGAATTTAAAGCAAACATTGCAAGAGCTCCAGTGAAGAACTAAACATGGATAAAAATACTGAAGAAACCAAGACAGCAGTTTTAGCATCACCAAGTCAAGATCCTGCATATACTTTACACGTGCCTGATAGTCAACAGCCTGCGGCAGTACACCAAACGTTCGATAGGAGAAGCGACAGAGAATACAGTGAAACATCAGAGCGACATATCATGGTCAATGAAGCATCGACAAGGCAATTACATTCACATCTACAGTATGACTTACACTCGTATCTTCCACAGAGGAACACACAGGCAAGCGTCACTGACCAGGTCAGAAAATGAGCGATCCGGTACGATGACAACGGCGACCCCTTGGTGTTCATAGAGTGAGTGGAGGAATTAGCGGACGTTTATGCAATACCAATGAACATGTTGCCCCGTACAATGCCGGAATTACTCAAAGGAAACGCACTGGTATGGTTTAGACACAACAAAAGAGATTGGATTCACTGGGAAGCATTTAAAATGGATTTCCTCAAGTTTTTCCTACCACATCTTTATTTCCAGCGGTTGGGGGATGAACTAAGAAATAGATTACAGAAACCAGGAGAGCCGTTTAAGAAGTATTTAGTTAAGGAGTTACAAAAATTAAGGAGACATTTAAAACTAAGTGAAGACGAGAAACTCGAGCGATTCTACAGAAACAGTTTGGTTGAGTATAAAATGTATGTCAAACGTAGAGAGTTTAACACTTTGGGCGAGCTAATCTCGTTAACTAGCGATTTTGAATCCTTAAAAAACGAACAAAGAAATTCTAAACCGAAAGATACACCGATGCTGATGGAACGACGAGTCAAA
>NC_051846.1:108181713-108226271 GCF_002237135.1 Teleopsis dalmanni | reverse complement strand
TAGAAGTTGAGAATTTAAAGAGTAAAACGATGAAATACCGTTATTGGCACAGACAGGCGACAAAAATTAAATTCGTATTCCAATGAAGAACACAGAAAGACATTTATGTATACAAATATCCAGCAAATTTAGTAAACAACAGTCATACGGATAAATGCATTCATAGAACTTATTGAATTCAATCGGATGATTTCAGCTTTTTTTTTTCTTTTCTTCAATAATTATTAGAAATACAGAATAACTTTGTATGATTGTTTATTTTTAATAGATCTATAAATTTTAGGAAATTTTTATGTAATATTAAATATGTCGGAGATATAAAACATCAAATATGAATTTTTTGTAGAAAATGGTTATTTTCCAATGTTTTAATTTCATTAACAACATTTATAGCTATTCCTTTCGATATGTTTTCTTTTTCGTCAGACTTACGACTAAGTAAAAGCTTGTGTTTTGACTTTTTTAAATATTAGTTTTATTTAAGATCTTCAGTTTTAACGCTAACAAAACAGGGAACCTCTTCAGTGGGTTTATATAAAAGTAGTTCCACACACTAAGGAATGCATCATTTCGTTTTTGTTTCTGTGGCGTAATACTTTCATAATCAATTTCTACCGTTAGTTGATCTAAGTTGCTGCATATATGCTATATATATGTATGCTGCATGTTGAATATGTTATAACCCAGCGTACATTTTTAATCGCGGAAGCATCGTCCGCAATGCTTTCGCATGCTTTGTTTACGCGGAAGCGTATTTAATTCAAACGCAGACGATGCTTTTGCGATACTTTTGTAAGAGAGATTTGTTCATCGTCTCCGAATCGCTTAGACGCGAATTATGTTCCTGACAACGAGATTTGTCAAAAAAAATAAAAAACAACTGAATTGTTCAAGGTGTAAAATATTAATGATTTATTTCTAAAATACTACTTTTACAATAACTGATAATTTTTATTGATATTGCTGAATATTGATTGTATTTCCACACAACGGAAATACTTACATAAGCAGTAGTCAGCAGAAAATATTTATATGAATTTATTTTAATAAAAAAAATATCTTTACAATAATTATTTTATTTATATTGCTGATTATTGACCTCATATCCTAATACCGGAAATGCTTATATTCAATAATCAAAAGTAAAATGAAATTGCTTATTTAGTAAAATAAAAATATTAAAAAAAATACTTTTTAAGAAAGAATGTAAAATACAATAGTACGTATATAATATACAGTATATATAACATTATGCGATAGATACTATTGTAGGAGGACATACGTAATCGCGGAACTATCCGCTCCCCAAAACCATCGCGAAAGCCGGACAAATGAACGGTAAGAGCGAACGATAGAACGATAGTGAGCTTTCCTCTCAAATTAATAAGAGCTTTTAGTACTGCAACTTGTAACGATACAAATTTGCACAGTAAATTTCTATGTCACATATAGCAAGAACAAGCGAAAAAGAAAATCTGAATGTCACCTAACCACTACCTCTACACATAGTAAAAATAAAAACACTCACGTGAAGAAAACTGCAATGAATTTATCTAAAAAAATATGAAATTGAATAAAAATATTTATTTATAAATCACATGGACATTACCTGCGATCCTCGGTTCCAACGTGCCGCGGGCATCGATGCATGCAATGTACAAAATCTTAAATATTCGGAAAAAAAATGAATTTCTTGTTAAAATTTATGAATGCAAAAAACTTGTATTGGAATTCTAAACACAACAACAAATAAACATTTATTACAGAAAACACATTTATTTATTTATAAATATATTTAAGAAATAAATAAAATACAAAACAATTTAACGCTCATTTTTGCACAGCTTTTATTTCTTTATACATGTAAAAAACAAAACAAACTCCGACAATAACAAATCAACAAAACACGCCAACACCAGTTTTTTATTTTTATGAAATATTTTTGTCATATTTGGTTTTGAATAATATTAAATATATATAATTCATAATATATATCTAATGTACCTTGTTTTAAATGATTAAAATACTTTATTTTAAATAATAAAGTGCTAATTAAAAATTGGTAATTACAAACACACTCGGAACTACGCGTAGTAAGTAAACAAATCCGCGGCGAAATAAAAAGAAGAGGAAAAACATGCAAACATGAAAATACACAAGAAGTACAAAATATAACACAAAAAGTTCAACTTTACGGCGAAGTTAACAACGACAATTTATACCGGTGCGCTAGACCAAAAAGCTCCGGTATATTCGGTATAAAAGAAGGAACATTTGATATGATAGGGGACTTGGTTTTTGAATAGTGAAGAAGCAAGTACTCTGGCTCAATCGGCCTTCTGGTAAATTTTACTAAGGACTTAAATTTTTACTCATACAAAGACAAGTACACTGGCCTATTTGGTCTTCTGGCACATTTTGCCAAAACCTGGCTCCTTCAGCCAAATGTAGTTAGAAATTATCCTTGTCATATGTTTTACTTTTGAATTTTTTTGTTTTAACCTGGCTCATTCGGCCAAATAGAGTAACCGGAACCCAGGACGCTGTCCTGTCACGCTGTTCGCCAGGAGTCTTTTAGGAAAACGAACCGAAGCTAAAAGTAAAAAAAAACCTCGTCAACGAGTAATACAGTGAGCAGAAAACGTAAATCTACATATAGGTCATAGTCACCCACAGCAGTAATAATTTCTGTGTGCCCGTCGTCAACGGTGATGCACATTTTTTTTCTTTAGTTATTAAACAAAAGGAATACTTTAATTGAATTATAATTTATCATATGCTGAATAGTTTATTCAGCAATTATTTAATTACACTTTGTTATAATAAGTTTCTTTTATGAAGTAAATAAAATATATAATTAATATATATAATCAACGTCCTTTTCTTCTAAAACTACGTCTCAGCAAAAATATAAATATATTGTCTCGACTCTGGACGACGGCTGAGAATATCCCAGCAAAAACTAAAGATTTTTGAACGTCATCCAAAAGTGTCGTTACAAACTTATACATTGGAAAATATTATTTTTTATAATTAATTTTTTTATTTCTTTTATCAATATTAATAAAAGAATAATAAAAAAAATTAAAGTAATAATACAAAAAAGTAAATAATATAAATAATTAATAAATCATTACAAAACACTCTCTTGAGATTTAAATTTCCGCTTCTTTATTTGGTCTTTTGCATGCACGAAATGTTGAAACACCAAGTTTATTTTAACGTCATTCACACTTGGAAATTTAAGGAGACATAAATCTACAGAAATGGAAGTTATACGTCAGAACATATTTATCAAAAGATTTAAATGATTAAATAACATAAATTACTTTTTGTTGTTTATAAAAGTGTACGTTTGAAAACTATTCTTCTCCTTTGTTCCTCTCCATGTGTAACTAATTGCGAGCTCATCAAATATGACTATTATGATACATATATGAATAGATATGAATATTATTTGTTTTGTAATTTGTTATTACGAACAATTTAATAATTAATATATTTACCTGTTGATATAATATATATAATTGTAGAAGTTGATATAATTGTAGTGTAACGACCTTTTCCGGCCCTTTCTATAGCTGGGGAATACTCAGCGAGTATACCAGGGTTCGTTATAAGAAATTTAAATAAGTTAACTAATAGAGACACTTTTGTTTATAGTAGCTTTTATTATTTTACAAAAATAAGAGAAAAAAAAACATACATTAAATTTTGTGAGAAGCAATAGATTCACGAGCGTAGCGTTGTAACTGTTGTAAATATTGAAGTTATTGTGATTGTTGAAAATTTATTGTTGTAGGTAGTGCGCGCGTTGCAATCGTTGGAAGTGTTGAGATATTAAAGTTGTGGGAAGTAGTAGATTCACGAGCGTAGCGTTGTAACTGTTGTAAATATTGAAGTTATTGTAATTGTTGAAAATTTATTGTTGTATGTAGTGCGCGCGTTGCACTCATTGGAAGTGTTGAGATATTAAAGTTGTGGGAAGCAGTAGACTCACGAGCGTAAGCGTTGTAACTGTAACAGGAGAAATTTCAAATAGCCTGTAATATGAGAAATTTCAAATAGCTAAATAAATCCTAATAAAAAATTTAACTTAGTACCTTTGTCAGCTAATGCCAGACAAGGATCCCTTCCAGTTGTACGCCTGACCACATCCGTCAGCAATTGCCAAACACTCGTAGCCCCACACGCCCTCTGACAGTGTTGGTGATTCGTCGTCCATTCCTCCATCAGCTATGGCCAAATGGAAGCTTGGATGACTAGTTAGATTATCCTACGCCAGCATAAGCCAAGCTTAAGGTAACTCAACTGGCTAAATTGCCCTACGCCAGCATTAGACAAGCAGAAGGCAATTCAACCACTATCACTTCGCCCAATCCAGTTCATCCATTCACATGGTGATCGTCAGCAATGGCCAAACGAATCAACATGTGCCTGGAATAACTAGTCCGAGCTCCCACTATCGTTCCTAACACAAGAGTTACTTACCTGTAACAGGAGAAATTTCAAATAGAACGATTTGGCAATTTTGCTGCCCTTTTATTTGAAATTCCTTCTATTGCAGGCAAAAACAAAAATATTTTTCGGATAAACAAAGTCCTGTAAACTTTATCAAAACAAATTTCTTATTGTTGTACGCATTGCAATCAAATTCAATAAAAATAACTGCATCACTAAAAATGCGTGCACAATTTTTTTTTTAAATTTGTTTATGCAAATAAACAAGAAAAACAGCTACAACAAAATTAACTAACTTTATTACCGGCAAAAAAACTAATCAAAACCCTATTTTAGTTTACAGGGTCGTTCGTTTAAGAAAATATTTATTTAACTATGTAATTTACAGGGTCATTCGTTTAATTTGTGGGCCTATATTTTAGCGCAAAATTTGGGCCTTACAGTAGAGTATTAGTTTAATAATTAAATTTAATTTATAATTTCACTGATTTTTCTTAACAACACCACTTTACTGTGTTCAAGAGAATAAAGTCGTAATTCAATAAGTCATAAACGGTATGCATTTTGTTAGTGGCGAAAAATAACAATCGCAAATCGTCGTACAAAACGATTTGGAAACGTTTTTAATTTGTATTCATGTATTTTGTTTGTGTTTTTAAATAAAGATATTGTGTATGCATTTTTTGATGTATATTTAATATTATTTATTATTATTATTATTATTTATTGAATTATAAAAAAAATTCATACAGCACTTACAAAAATTATAGAATTTTACTTAAAATCTAAATTGACAATAACATATTTGTTGTGTGTCAGATTGGCATACAAAAAAAGGTGCATAATATTAACATTATTATTTATATAAATTCTTCAATAATTAATTTTCTGTAACTCAAAACACTTTTCATAAATTTATACAGTTTATAAATATTGCTACCGTTTAATAAGATTTTCACTTCTTCTTCGGACAGAAGTGCTTTATTAAAAAAAATACGCCTATGTTCTCTGAAAATTGGACATACACCAATAATATGACATATATTTTCTATTTCATGACGATTACACAAAGAACAATCACGATCAGATGTTTTCCCAATCTTTGGCCCAATATATACCTTTACTAATTATAAGTTCCGCTAATATTCGAGGAAGCCTTGTAGGGGGGAGATTAAGAATTTTTCTTACATATGCGAAATGTGTTTGTATTGTGTCTAAGAACTGCGTCGGTAAACCCGTTTCTAAGTGGAGCATATAGTTGGGGGTGTTAGTGGGTAGAAATAGTATATTTTTTATAAAAAATCTAAAAAGTTTTTCCACTTGATCATAGTGTTTATAACCCCAAACTTGGGCACCGTAAAGTACAATCGAACGTGCTGCCGAGTAGAAAATTTTCAATTTATTTTTAAAAGTTATTTTAGGATTAGACAAATACTTTGCCCATGTCGAGTTAATTGCACTTTTACCTAAGGAGAGTTTAGAAGTCAAATGTTTGATGTAGGAAAGGTTATACGTAATTAATAGTCCGAGATATTTATATTCATTGACAATTTCTACTTGCCTTTCCCCAAATTTCCACGACAACGAATTACTTACTCTAGGGCCTTTTCTGAAAATCATTATCTTAGATTTATCTAGATTCGCGATTGTTATATTTTATATAACCAACTGAGTTTATATATCTAAGTAAAACAATAGGTCTTTACCTTATGACAGCCTGACTTCGACTGACTCTCTATTTATACAATATGTATTACAACTAATAATTACAGAGTTGTAATTATACTACTTAATTATACAACATCTTCCTTTTTATAACTTAGACTAATAATCTTAACATAGGTCCATGGACTTACTTAGAAATTATTAACTTAAATTATACAATCCAAAATCTTACATTCTAAATTTTTAAAATGATGTTATTATTAAAATATAAATGTATATTCTTAGTATATAGGAAATTTTAAACTATTCGCAAAATATAAATTACAATAAATTTTATGTGGTTTTATAAGTTAACCTTTGAGGAGGAATTATTTTTCTTTCACTTTTTGATCTCTAGTATTTTCATTTGTTTTGAGATCACCTAAATCGTTATTTTGTTTTACAACTTCTTCAGTCTCTGTTTCTATGACTTGTTCTTTTTCTTTTGTACAAATTTCTTGAGATGTTTCAGTTATTTCAATATTTGGTATTTTTAAAATATGTTGCCTATTTCTTCTATACTCTACTCCACTTAAATCTTCAACTAAAAATGATCTAGGCTGTTTACAACTTTCTACTATTCTTCCTGGAATCCATACTGACCTAGGATTTTTTTTAAAATATACTTTTTCTCCTATCTCTATAGGCTTTAGAGTTTTTGAGGCTCTAATATTATTTTGTGACGAATTTTGATTTGTTTTTGAATAAATATTATTTTCTTTTACTTTGTTGGGCAATTTAGACTTTAAATTATTAGACAATGATGGTAATTTCGTTCTGAGTTTTCTAGCCATTAAAAGTTCAGCTGGACTAGCAAAATTACTTGTAGGGGACGCACGATACTGAAGCAAAGCTGTATAGTAATCCGCTCCCGTTTCTAGACATTTATTAAGTAACTTTTTAATAGTTTGTACTGATCTTTCAGCAAGACCATTTGACCTTGGTGAATATGGACTCGACGTGATATGATCAATACCCCAGTCAACACAAAAATTTTTGAAATCGAGAGAATTAAATGGCGGGCCATTGTCTGATATTAAATACATTGGTATTCCATGACGTGAAAATATGCTCTTCAATTTTGTTACAACTGCTAAATTTGAAGAACCAGAGTTTAACCATTCAATCTCAATATATGTGGAAAAATAATCTACTACTAGTAAGTAAGTTCTTTTGTTAAATTTCTAAAGGTCTATACCTACTTTGAACCAAGGAATTGAAATTACTTCGTGACTTAGCAAGTCTTCTTTGGGATTATAGTTCCTGAATTTTATACAAATTTCGCAACTAAATACTAAATTATAAATATCATTATCAATATTTGGCCAAAAAATTGATTCTCTTGCCAAACTTTGACATCTTTGAATCCCTAAGTGACCTTCATGTAATCGAGATAACATTTTTGTTCTATAATTTTTTGGAATAATTACTCTATTATTTTTTAGTAATAGTCCTTCAATTTCATGAATACTATCTTTGATACTAAAATACGGGCTAATATCTAAGTCACACAATTTCTTTGATGCGGGCCAGCCTTCTTTTAAACATTTTAAAAGTTTTTGACATGTCTGATCGTTTTTTACGAACTGTTTTAAAACTTCAATATCATTTCTCGGTAAAGCAATTTGAGAAGCTATTGAATGACAATGAAGGTCTATATCTTTATCAATATCTGTAAATGATTCAGACTTTAAAGGTGCGCGAGATAATGCATCAGCGAAATATAAATGTTTTCCTGGTTTATAAATTACTGTTAAATCATATGCCAGTAATCTAAGCATAAATCTTTGCAGTCTTGAAGGTATTTGATGTAGAGGTTTATTAAAGAGAGATACTAATGGTTTATGGTCGGTGCAACCAAAAAGAATAGCAAATAATTCCTTTTCTATTTGCGCATAATTTATCTGGCACTCCGTTAAAGACGTAGATGCATAAGCAATTAGATTTCTTTCATGCATAATTACAGCCCCCATAGCTACCTTTGATGCGTCTGCTGACATAGTCAACTGTTTAGTAACATCAAAATATGTTAAAACTGGAGCTTTTGTGATTTCTTTTTTTAAATTATTAAATGCTTCCTCTTGAGCTTTACCCCAGTCCCATATAATATCTTTTTTTAATAAATTTCTAAGATGAAAGTTTTTTGTTGACAAATTCTGAATAAATGAACCTAAATAATTAATCATACCTAGAAAACGTTGGAGATCTTCGCTATTAGCGGGTGTAAGAAATTCCGTAATTGCTCTTGCGTCCAGAGAACTGAAAACTTTTGAACCAGCCATCTGCGACCTACACTCATCTAAATTAGGAAATGAAAATCTTGGCCTCACAATAGCTTTATTTAAATTACGAGGATCTAAGCATAAACGGATATTGCCTATCACTATTACTATCAACTATCACTATTGAAATGACCCACTCAGTTGGTTCAGTAACTTCAGTTATAACTTCTAATTCCTTCATTCTTTGTAACTCTTTTTTAAGTGATTCAAGTAGACTAAAGGGCACTCTACGTTGTACATCAACACCTGGTGTTCTATTGTCTCTGATTTCCAATTTACACTTATTTTTGAGCTGACCAAGACCATTGAACACGTCTGAATATTTACCAAAGATGTCTAATTCGTTACAATTGTTTATTTCTACTTTATTATTACAACTTACTGCATTTACTATTTTAATTAGATTTAACTCAACTGCTAAGTCCAGACCCAGAACATTATTACAGTGCATATCGACCACATGAAAAATAGCCTTTTGTCTAATATTGTTAAATAACAAATCCACATGAACTTTTCCTATAATAGGTAATTTTTCACCACTAAAAGTTCTAATATTATTAAAATTTTTTTCTAATGTAATATTATTAATTGTATTAAAAGTATATACCGACAATAAGTTTGTTTCCGCTTCAGAATCTACCTGGCAGTTCACTTTTACGCCTTCTATATTGACATCAACATTCCATGATTTATTTTGTGCAAAAAACTTGTTTAAGTTTTTGCTTATTGTTCCAACAAATAAATCGTCATCAAATAATTTTGTTTCTTCAGACACGTTTTTTATATATCGGCTTTTACGGTACTGTTGTTGTTGCTGCTGCTGCTGCACTGATGAACGACTAAAGCACATTTTTGCATAATGATTTGGCTTTTTACATATATGGCAAATCACTCCATCGGCCGGACATTTGAATTTATGTAATTGGCCACACTTTTTACACTCTTTTTTACTATGTTTTTGTTGTACCGAAACGGGTCTTGCAATCCGTTGTTTTTTTAGCCCAGCAACCACGTTTTCATTTACTGTTTTCAGTATTGTTGTTGCATTTTGTCGTGCAATTTCAATATTTTTTTCTATTTCCAACGCTTTACCCCATTTAATATCACCTTCACTCAAAAGACGTTTTTTGATATGTTTAAAGTTGAGGGATAAGCCACAAATAAATATATCTCTAACCAAATCTTCACGCAGATCTTTAAACTCACATGTAGTACTCAAGTTTTGTCAATACAATCTTCCCCCAAGTGGTGCAGTAAAAGTGCAACTTTTCGACGTTCTTGTTGTTCTTCTAAATTCGTTGCAAGCATAAAAATATGGAACTGCTTGCTCCAACTTTTCCATTTTTGAGCCAGATTAGTTGACCTTATATTTAACGGCGGTAGCGTTGTAGCAAAAATTTGACTATTTCCACTCATTTTATTATGTTTAATTTCTTTTTCTATTTCTTTTTCATCACCTGACACCATGTTATATTTTATATAACCAACTGAGTTTATATATCTAAGTAAAACAATAGGTCTTTACCTTATGACAGCCTGACTTCGACTGACTCTCTATTTATTCAATATGTATTACAACTAATAATTACAGAGTTGTAATTATACTACTTAATTATACAACAGCAATAAGACCCCATTGTGAACAATACCTAAATAAATCATCTATCATAATGTGCAATACATCAGGTGAATCCGCAAGTAGAACCACATCGTCATCGTCAGCATACAAAAGCACTTTTATATTAGTTGAGTTAATAGGTACTCCACCCGTTAAAAAGTCATGCAGATCATTTAAGTTTAGGGAGAACAAAATCAGGCTGAGCAGGCATCCTTGTTTTACACCTTGAGAAACTTTAAATGAAGAAGATATAAGATTACCGTTCCTTACGCAACTGCTGGTGTTTGAGTATAATTTCATCAGGGTGCTCAAAAACTTATGAGACAAACCTAAAGAAGCAAATTTGAAAAATAAGGCATTCCTGGGTATAGTGTCAAATGCACATGAAAAATCCACAAAAAAGGCATATGTTTTTTATTGTTACTTACGTTTAAGTGTATAATAGAGGTTAGATTAAAAATATTATCAACAGTTGAATAAGATCTCCGGAATCCAGCTTGGTATTCATTTAATATATTATTGAGCTCAACCCAGCTATTCATACGCGAAAGTAGTATACCAGTAAATATTTTATATATAGAGTCCAGCAATGATAATCTACGATAATTAGAAACTATATTGGAATCTCCTTTTTTAAACATGGGTTGAATTATCGATTTTAAAAACGAAGAAGGTATGACACCGTGAAGAAATATATAATTATATAGCGTAAGTAACTCGTTAAAGAAACCAGCAGGAGCATTTTTGTAGAACTCATAAGGAATACTGTCGTTACCTGAAGCTGTATTAGATTTGGTGTTAGATTTGCAAGCACAAGCTGGAGTTCACGAAATTCAAAAGGAGAATCAAGGAAAGGATTGAGAAAAGGCGGAAGACACCGAGAGATAACTGGAAGGTCGGAATTGCATGTAAGCAGGGACTCATAGTGAATACGATAGTCTTCACATTGTAAAGAATTAGATACTTTGAGAGGACTGTTTTTCAAATTTTTTGCTAGATTCCACCAGTCAGAAGCATTTTTAACAGTATTAAGAGCTTCAATATGTTTTAATTGCCATTGAAGTTTTTTATTACGGCAGAGGTATGCATATCGAGATCTGAATACAAAGTAAGAAGTACGATGGGTATCCAGATTGTATTTTCGAACTAAATTAAGAAAATGAAACATTTTTTTTCTAACTTCATGACACTGGCTATCAAACCATTCATTTTTTGGGTCAAAACGCTTTTTCAAAGTCTGGTTTCCCCACGCATCGCGAACTTTTTCAAGGAACATATCCAATTTAACATCAATCTGCATGTTAGAACTTATATAATCAGAACAAGTAGTCATTTCTTGCCGTTCTCTGTATCTACCAGCCAACGCTTCTTTCCAACGCATTTTTTTCGGAACTTGTACGTTATTTGAAATTACTTCCAAACTTGATGGAAATTAAAAGCGAGTAATCACTTAATCGAACTTTAACACCAGAATGCAGTCTTCTAAGCTCATTTGCTACTGCGCGCAGATTCTGTTTTCTGGACCGTTCATCCACTGTGAGATCTCTATTTACGTAAATATTTGTACCTTTTAATTTCGTCACAGCGGATAATATCTGTCTAGCCTGCGATTCTGACCCAAGTGTTGCAATAAAAATGCCATTACCTGGTAATTTTTTTACAGTGCACACAGATACATTTGCTTTCAGCACATTACTGCACAGTTTGTGAATTTCCTTTTCAGCAGACATAACTGTGTCGCACGATAAGCCTTTTACAACAATATTCGCTCGTCTACCGTCTTTATCTATGTGGTCAACCTGCATTTTTAACCGGCGCAATTCTTCTTTGAGTGAAGTATTTTCTTGTTTTAAGCAATTGATTTCATCTCTCAATACTTGCAGATCATCTTTCTTAGCAACGTTCTCAAGTTTAACATCCAGAACACTTGCCAAGCGCTCGTCAAAAACGGCCCAAGAGAAGACATCTTACGATGCTGAATTATTGTTACTATTCGGCATAGCCTTTTTGGCGATGTTAGTTGTTTCTGAGGAAGTTAATAGAATATTTCTTTTGTTACTTCTATCGCCCATTCCACAGGAACACGCAACACAAAAACAATCACGCTGTAGTTTAATAGCAAATAGTTACCAAAATATGATATATATCTTTTAATATATATCTAATATATATCTTTTTGATTTATATAAAAAGTTTGCAAATTAAAAAATAATAATTATAGTCTACTTTTAAGGGCTGTTGTTTAATAATTGTTTTTGTAGCCGTAGCACTAACCAAATAGTATAACTATTGTTTAACACTGATATTATAGTTACTATTTTATTTTTTATATTACTTATATTGCTTGTTTATCATTTGTATATTTTAGCGCCTTTTTTAATTAGGTGCTCCAGTGACCACACTTTAAAAATCAAAATAATTTGAGTTTATTAACAAATGTTAAATTGACTTTCACCTTCCTTTATATTCATAATAGTTCACTGACACTGTTAGTGAATTAACACTTAAGAAAATGAATTGACAGCACTTGAACTGTAACTCTTTAATTGAAAGTTGAGTTTTCAGCACTTGAACTGAAACTCTAGAAATGAAAGTGAGAGATCGAATATTGATTTCAATCTGATTTTAATTAAATTAAATTCTGCCTTAAATACTAAATTATTATAAATTATTACAATACCAATATCTAAATTTTATTCTTTTCCTTTACCGTTTTCTTGCCCAAAGTGCAAGCTCAATATATATTATGCAACCAAATTCTTTGTTGTGTCTAGCAACCAAGAATTAATGCCAATGCACTGGCCTTGATATACATATGTTACATATTCAAAGTTCAGTGCCACTGCATTTTATTAAATTAAATAATGCAAAGGAAAGCCAAAATTTGGATATTGCTAACATCAGCATACATGTTTAAGTTTTACAATAAATGTTTTACATATAGATAAATATATTTATAATAATCAAATGTGTAAATCTTGATATTTTGCAATAATTATAATAATACAATTTTACAATAATAATATTTACATATAGATAAATATATAATAATTAAATGTGTGAACAGACACTTTATATTTATATAAAAAAATTTTGTATAAAATATTTACTATATTTCAGAAATTTTCAAGGAGATCACTTTTTTAAATACTTGTATCACAACAGGGTATATTTAATATTAGGGGATGAATTACACAGATATAATATTTTAATGCGAATGAATGATTTGTATTATATTTATAATGTCAATAAAAGACAAAAAGACAAATTTCTTATTTGTTTTTTTAGATCTTAAAAAACTCTTGTAAGGATAATTTTTGTGAGAAATGCATTAATATTATATTTTATGTATCATATTTTGCGCGAATTTGTTATATCAAATTTTTTTAAGGAGAAATTAACTCTTTCTTTTTTTTCACCTGTTTTCTAATTCATGGAAATGACATATCTTTCTAGATAGAAATTAACTGAAGATTTTACCTAACACAAACAAGATGCACTCATTCGAGTCCGTTTACTTTTTCTATTTAAAAATCTTGCGTTTTTTATCGATTATTTGTTTGTCAAAGACATTATTTAAGTAATAAAATAATATGAGTCAACATTTTTTTTTTTTTGTTTTTTTTTTCACAGTAGGTGAAAAGCATCGAAAGCCACAGTGTGAGACTTGAACCCACTAAAACTACCTCTTAGGAGGAAATTTCCACAGCAATGTGGAAACTTCATTCTACTAATTATGGGAGAGAGGTATGAGAAAATAGATTTAATGCCCAGTGAACTAGGTTCATCTAAATCAGAAAGCAACGGCATGATCGAGGTAGGATGGGCGATATAGAAGAGGGAGGGGTTACGGCTACCTAGCGGGGGTGGGATCGACAATATACTTTGTGACTGGGGTCACAAAAGCCGCGGGTATATAAGGGGATAGTGGAGAGGTTATGGTCCACTTCATCGAAGTAGTGGGTCGGATATTGGGGAGGTTTATAGCGCAATGCTAGAACAAGGTCTTTTAGGAGGTTGAAAAGAGTAGAGACGTCGGGAGCGAGGTGATGGAACCGGTTGATACCTACGGGCGACTGACAGAAGATATTCGTCAACTCGAGTGATCTTAGCACTGTTATAAGGAGTTGATATGGAGAAGTGCTTGCCATTAGGCTTGTGCTTTTAGTTAGTGCAATCATGACGAAGTTCCGCTCAAACAGGCGGATTCTTTCCATCTGAGCAGAAGTGATGGCTGAGGACAAATAAGCTGCTTATAGCAGAGCAGCTTAACTTTGCAGTTAAGCTGGTTATGTCTTCGAAGTGCAGTTGTAAGTTGAGTATGCCTGAACCGGGCATTGTTAACATGTGGTATAAAGTTATGCTGGGATGAGAACACAATGCCAAGATATTTCAGCTTGGGAACAAGCTGAAATGGAGAGTTATTAAGCTTGACCTTAATATTAGAGGTGCTAATACCTCTGGGACGATCACGCTGCTGGCCAGTAAAGGCAATGGCAGAGATCTTGGATGGGTTGAGTTTAATCTTCCTCCTAGTATAGTAGTCAAAAAGAGATTTAAGGTGGGCA
Source organism: Teleopsis dalmanni (assembly GCF_002237135.1). Taxonomy (NCBI): domain Eukaryota; kingdom Metazoa; phylum Arthropoda; class Insecta; order Diptera; family Diopsidae; genus Teleopsis; species Teleopsis dalmanni. The sequence continues at coordinate 108,211,638 of NC_051846.1, read as the reverse complement.
TTAAGCTCATTTGAGACGCGGTAAGGATTAGACGATCGCATGAAGACAAGGCAGTCGTCTGCGAAGCAGATTTGCTTAATAGGGGTCCTCGGGAGCGGGATGTCTGCTATAAACAGGTTGAAAAGGGGGGTCCAAGAACCAAGCCCTGAGGGACGCCGGCGTCGATGGGGAAATCACGGGACAGAAAGGAACCGACTCGAACCTGAAAGGTTCTGTTGGAAAGAAATTTGTGATCTACACTGCAGAGAGTAGAAGAGAAGCCGAACTGGTGAAACTTAAGAATTAAGCCTTCAAACCAGATAGTATCAAAGGCTTTTTCAATGTCAAGACTTAGTGCCACAGTGGGCTGCTTATTGAAAAAATCTGTGCATAACTCATTTTGGAGATGATGCAGGACATGGACGGTGGAGTTTTGGCTCCTAAAGCCGAACTGAAAAGAGGGAATAATATAATTCCCAGAGGAGAAGGAAATCAGCTTGCTGGGTATGAAAGTCGCATAGAGCTTACTGACAGAGTTAAGAAAAGAAATAAGACGATAGCTGAAGGGGTCAGCTTTTTCTTTTAAACTATTTGGAAATATATATTTAGTTTTCTACCTGTGTTTATATTTACTTAGGAAAAACTTGCATATTAACTGACATGTATTGTTACAATAAAATCTATATATTCCTACGCAATAATTTAAATAATATGTACAGAAATTCTTAAAAATTTTTTTTAATTTTTTACTGGATTAAATAAACAATTTTAAAAATTTGTCTTTTGACCTTTCATTAGCATTATAAATATAATACAAATCATCCATTCGCATTAAAATATTATATCTGTTTAATTCATCCCCCAATATTAAATATACATCAATAAATGCATACACAATATCTTTATTTAAAAACACGAACCAAATACATGTAATATAAATGAAAACAATATTTTTTCTTCTACTCATGCAAACGAAGCAATAACAATGCACATTAAAAACGTTTCCAAATCGTTTTGTTCGACGGCCGAACACTACCTTCGTGAAAAGATCGTTATAAAGAGCACTACATTCGGGAAAAGAACACAAACTCTAAAAAAAAAGTTTGTGTTCGCGGAGTCAAACTTTAAAATTTTTTGGATGTGTTTCGGACATGAGCAGTACACTACGATACTGTACTGTTTGTTTTAGTTCACTGTTCAAAACTTTTCCGATTGTACGATGGGCAGTACACGATTGACTTGTATTTAAAATTGGTTTGCTACGCTGTGAAATACACATAACGTGTTTTGTTTCCTATTATTTGTATTGAGGGGCTTTAGTTTATAGATAAAATATTATAAAGAAAATTTTTAATTTTTTTTTTACATAGGAGTGATATAGTCGACGACTTTTGAGTAAAGAGTTTAAATTGTATTCATACTAAAACTAAATCTCCAACTGACAACACTTATATATGACAGAAAATTTTAAATATTCGTATATGTAATTTGTTTTAAGTGTAATTATTTTTGTAATAACATTAAAATTGTAGAAATTGTAAAATGGCTTTTATAAAAATGAATAATGAAATAACTAACTGAACAATTCAAATATTAATATACATATATGTGCTTGTATTTAATCAATAATTGTTATTCTAGTGTATATAGTTAAGTTGAGTTGAAATGAAACGCACTCCTCTGCAATACATTTATAACTAACTCTTTATTTGTTTCTCAAAAATCTTAAAATCTAAAATTATAGTAATTGTCTTAAAAACTAAAAGAGAATCTTACAGTATAATTATAATTAGGTGTGGTTCATACACATATTATGATATAATGATGTATAATTATGATTATGATATATTATGTATAATTATGATTATGATATAATAAGTATATTATAATATTTTTTTTTTTTTTTTTGTTTTTTTTTTTTTTGGATTAGCAACCCTATTGAATGATATCTAATAAGTGCGCGCGCTGAAAAGTTTAATGAAAAATTTAAGTTGTATCGTGAGAAACTAATGACAATTGGTTGATTACTAAAAATAAACGTTTGTGTAATTACTACGCGTTGGAATGTTGTGCAAAAATTTGATAATAATATAATTTTATTTATTGAGACTTCAGTAGACAAACTAACGTTGTATTTAACAACAGTAAAAAACCAAATATACACAAAAGTGCTTACGATCAGTGGAACTTAAAATTATTTTCAGCGTTAAGCTCGATACAAAATTATAGAAAATATACTAAGTATAAAGCTCTGAGTGGTTCTTGTCTGTGCTGTCGGGTTTGTGTATCAAAACGAATTTTATGCTTTCAAAGAAAACACAAGCAGAATTTAAAAAATTAAAAAATTAACTTTTCAGTTATATCATAATATTAAATAAAACATATATATATAAAATGCCAGTTGAAAGATCGCCACCAGCAGACGCAAAAAACGTCACGAGTAAATCGGACCTATGCACACCGAATAGGCAAGTACAGAGGCAAGAAAAACGTATGCGATCTGAGCTTTCGCCAGACTTATCGCTCGGTGATGTTATTCTGGCTATTCAGCAAATGACGGATAAATTCGAATCGAATATTGCAGGCTTGAGTAACAACTTTGATTCCCAAATAGCTACGCTAGCATCAAAGAGTGACATAGGAGAACTTAAAGAACAGATAGGCAACGTGTCTGTGAAAATGGAAAAATTTGAGAACGAGAACCAAAGGCTAAAACTAGAATTAGAACAATTAAGAAATGATAGAGATGAGGACAGGAGGGAGATCGAAAGACTTGTCGAACAAAGTAAAAGTCGTAATGTACTATTGAAAGGTTTACTAAAAGATAAAGCAAAAAAAAGTGATGTGGAGGCAATTTTCCGAGATAAAATGGCTATGACAAGTATTAAAGTTCGAGACACAAAAGTAATATTTGAAAAGAAAAATAAAGTGAGTGTAATTGCAGAATTGGAAACATCAGAAATGGCAAAAGATGTCTTAAAGAATGGCACTCCGATTTATATTGAAAAGGACTTGAGCTTGACTAAACAGGAAAATAAATCAGTTTTATTACAGCTGAAAAGAGATCTGGAAGCCATCAGAAAGACTCACAAAATTTATGTTAAAAATGACAGTATAAATATATCAGGAAAATGGATGCACTTTGATAAAAACAAGAAACTAAAGTGCAAAGATGGTGACGCTGTTGAGCAATTAAAGCAATTGTATGGTGAGATTGAAGTGGAAGAAGTGCTCGAGAAAAACAAGCTTTTTAAAAAAATAAATCAGCCAAAAAACTGTTAGTAAAAAAGGAAATCGTTAAAGATGCCAAACAAAAAATTGAAAAAAATGCAAATGCCGCCAGGTCAGACACTAAATTAGCATATAAATTTAAAATATTATCGTATAATGTAGCTGGTTTAGCAAATAAGTATAAGTTTATAGAATTTATGAAGTATGTTAAAAAATTCGATATATTTGTATTATTTGAAACATTTTTAGTAAGTAAGACAGATTGTATTGAAAACACATTTATAGAATACAATCTTCATTGGGTGCCTGCAACAAGAACAACAAATAGAGGTCGAGCCAGTGGAGGAAAATTGTATGGTGTACGAAAGCAATTGCAATTTTGCGGTACTGTGGTGTTCAAGCACATTATGAACTCAACAATAATCGAGATAACCACTAATAATCAAAAGTTATGTTTAATCCCAGTTTACCTAAATTGCAATAACTGGCTAAATGATCTCAATAACTTATGTGAAATATTAGTGGAAGCTCAGAACGAAAATGTCATGATAATAGGTGACTTCAATGCACGAATAGGCAAAGAACAATGTCTGGAATTCAGCCCAAATATGCAGTGGGCTGAATTATTGGGCCACAGAGTAGCAATGGATACAATTGTAGATAGAAATGGCAAACAATTACTAGAAATTTGCAATTCATTTGGTGTCACCGTGTTTAATGGCCGCACTAAAGGCGACAGAGAGGGTACATTTACGTTTATTAGAGGTGTAGCAAGGTCAACGATAGATTATTGTTTTGTGAAAGGAGTATGGTTAATAATAACTGAAGAGTTTCAAATACGTGACATGATATACTCGGATCATCAGCCACTGGAAATTATGGTAAATCTAGATGCCTCTAATTCAAATGAAAATAAAATGCAGTTGCTACCGAAACTGATATGGAAAGATAAATATAAAGATCTGTACCAAGAAAAGCTTGAAGAATCCCTTAATGCATGCGAAGGTAGTACATTTGCGTCGAAGGAAGGAGATGACATTCTTCAATATTGTGTAAAACAAGCAGCAAAATCGTTTCAGGGTAATTCGGCGGGTATAAATAGGAAACAAAAATGGTATGATTTTGAATGTGAAACTGCAAGAAAGAAATCATTTAAATGGCTCAAAACAGTTAAAAAAGGTGGTGATATAGCTGATTTAGAGAAATACAAAAATGTAAACAGAGAATACAAAAAGCTGTGTGATGAGAAAAGGAAGTCATATTTCAATGAAATGGCAATGTCGATATCCCAAGCAGCTGATAGTAAATCATTTTGGAGTGGAGTTAAAAAAATAAATCGTGCAGATTACATAAAAGGAATTAAAGTGGACGCCGAAGCTTTGGCGGCACATTTTAAAAACCAGTTAAATAGCAATATAGTAAGCAAGTCTTTCAGTTATGCCCTGCCGTATGTAATAAATGAAGCGTTAGATGCTCCAATAAAGATTGAAGAAGTCTATGCAGTGCTCCAGAATTTAAAAAATAACAAAGCCGCAGGTGAAAACAGAATTCCAGCTGAGTTTTATGCCACGCCACAATTTATAGAGCATATGGCTGAATCATACAATTATATATTTGAAAATGCAGCCCCACCTGATAGTTACAAAAAAGCCATAACATTTCCCCTATTTAAAAAAGGTGACCCAAATAATGTAGCAAATTATAGAGGAATAGCATTTCTTAATACATCAGCTAAAGTCTTTACAACACTCCTGTATAACAGAATTAAAAATTGGGTTGATCAAAACAACATATTAAGCGAATTTCAAGCTGGATTTCGAAAAGGTTACTCCACGGTAGATAATATTTTCGTCATCACTAGTGTAGCGCAAGAGTTTATTGCAAAAAGCAAGAAGTTATATGTTTTTTACGTAGATCTTAAAGCTGCTTTCGATACAGTACAAAGAAACGTACTATTTTACAAACTAAGCCAGCTGGGTCTTTCAGCTATAGTATTTATTGCATTTTCTTAAAATTTCTTAACTTATAATTAATAAGTAAACAAGTACATGTGTCTGTGTTTAAAGTTGGCCAAATTCTTGTGAAAAATCAATTCATAATTTGCGAATAACTCTTAAACTGCTTCTCGGATCACCCCGATGTTTTTGAGAAATATTGTATTTTTATGTGCTATTAGAGGTATAACGAAAGTCTTGTACATATACAGTGAAATTCCCCTAACTCGAAGTCCCATAAGTCGAATTATTCCGCAACTCGAACTCCTATGTACGAACTTTGGATTTTCAACAACTCTTCCTTGTATTTTTTTCTGCATAAGTCGAATTCTCCTAACTCGAACATTTCCGTAACTCGAGTTCTGTAATAATAAATGTCAACGGATTACAATATGTAAATAAGATGACGTGGATGAAGTTATGTTTAAATGAATAATTACTGCAAGAGCAAAAAATCTACCTCTATTTGGTAGTATTATTAGAGAAAAGGTAATATAGCAGTTTACAGACACAATTGTCGCAAATAAAGACGCGATCAAGACAATTTGAACATTTATTCATTTTAGAGCGAAGGCACCGGATGATATATTCCAATTAAATAAAATTACGTGTGTATATTTAAATTAAATACTTTGGAAATTTAAAGTAGAGTGGCAGAAAGTAAGAAAATGTAACTGAATATTTTAAATAAAAAATATTTGATAGAAAAACCAAAAAAAAAAATGTTTTCTCTATAACTCGAATTTTTTCTAACTCGAACTTTTTTGTCATCCCCTTAATGATTCGAGTTAGGGGAATTTCACTGTATATTTATAAAGCAATTCTCTTTTAATTTCAACAGTTTCTGAAGAGCCTAGTGATAATGGGGTACTAACGCCTGATCATATGCTCACTAAGTTTTTTACTTAGTATTAAATTATTTTATTATTAAATACGAAACACTAAACTTTAAGCTGGCTTTTATAAATGTTAATACAATTTATAAATGTTCGGATACCTTAAGGAGCTTCTTTTGGTGCGCCTTATGTTAAGAATGAATTGGTTTATCGGTTAGTTATAAATTCGTCTATTTTTTCTATTGTTATGGTTTGTTATTTGTAAAATCATTAAAATATTTAACTCAACGACTGATTATTTATATTCCAATTGAGTTAGAACGTAAAAGGCATCAAGGTAAGGGAAGTTTAATAGATTTGAAACTATTGTATGATTTAAGCTATTTGAGTAAACTATTTTTGTGGTACTGAATTCTACAGTTCTTGCACCAAGACATTCGCTTCGAAATATACTTTAAATCTGAGCACTCGGTACATTGTGCTAAATCATCTTTTAATCTCTCTTATTAATAAGTAAATAAAACAATTACAAATAAAAATGATTAATGCCAACAAATGTAACTAAATTGTTATGATTAAGGATGATAGCAATAAATATTAAACAAACAAATTTATACTAAATTTTCAGGTGGTTTCATGATGGTTGCTGCGAATGTGTGGGACCCACATGTATAAATTATGGTGTTAATGAAAGTCGGTGTAGAAATTGTCCAGATGTAAAAGGTTCAGATGCACTCGATGATTTGATGGATGAAGATCTGGAACATTTTGAAGATAACATAGATGCGTTTGACGTGTTGAAAAGTAGTAACATTTAAATATTTCGCTGTTATGTATCAAATTATTTTAAATACAATGTGTATATAAATAATGCTTTTAAAATATTTTTTTTGAAGAGGTTTCGAACAGTAGTGATCTACGACAAATTATTTTTTTATTATTTTAACTAATTGAATTTTTGGCTGCCCATAAAGTTGTTTCGAGTATTGCTACATACTCATTATCAGTGGTCTTGGAATTATTTATTTTATTTAATTATTCGTAAATAATTTGAAGCTCAGAGTTAGTGTTCATTAGTGTCAAAGTTACTCTCTCAAGCCGACGACTTTCCAAAATATCTCCAGCGCTCTTCACTCGCAGCCACTTTGACACGGCGCGGCTGCCAACGAGGCATACGGCCAGCCTGCACGTCAAAGTTTTTCAAATACTGCATTGCTTGCCAAAAAAACAAAGTTCTCCGCCACAACAGGGCACCTTTTCAGCAGTATCTAGCTGCTTCGACTCACTTCGACCACGTCAACATGGACATTGTCGGACCACTGCCATGCTCTAGAGGTTTTTGTTACTGTTTGACAATGATCGATCGTTTCTCACGCTGGTCTGAGGTTTGTCCGTTGTAGGATATTTCTGCCGAAAACGTAGCCTTCGCATTCTATTCCACCTGGATTGCAAGATTTGGCGTGCCATTACGCGTAACCACATATCAGGGACGACAATTTGAGTGCTATTTTTTCAAGGAACTGTCTAAACTTCTCGGAATTCAGCACTTACGTACCACAGCTTATCACCCTGCTTCTAACGGCATTATTGAAAGGTTTTACAGATCTTTGAAAGCAGCCATTAAGAGTTATCAGACAACTGGGTTGAAATCTTACTTCTCATCCTTCTCGGATTTAGAGTCGTAGTGAAGGAAGATATAAACGCATGCCCTTCACAACTGGTTTATGGCGCTGGCTTGCGTTTACCTGGAGAATTCATTTCGAAAGTAAATGGCGACGTCCCAACCCCTCAGAGAGAATTCGTGACTAAACTACAAAGATTTATGAACGAGTTAAGACCTGCTCAAACTACTCATCATTCTAGTGGAATGGTTTTCATTAAAAAAGATCTTTCTTCTTCTGATCACATTTTCGTCAAAAATTCTATGATTTGTAAACCACTACAAGCTCCATACGAAGGTCCATTCACTGTACTTAAGCGTTTTGATAAGTATTTTGTCGTAGATATTAAAGGAAGAAAAGCCAACATCTCAGTGGACCGCCTCAAAGCAGCCTTCAGTGAGCAATATGCTAAGGAACAAGATGTTAAGCGTTACGGTCGCAAAGTCGCAAAATTTTGTATTGTCAATATATTTGAATTTCAATCCAGCTTGGTGCTTTTAATTTAGAGACCTTTTATTTGATTCTGCTATAGTTACCCGCCTTCTTAATTCTTATTGGGTTGACTAGTATTTTGCCAATTAGTAGGTGGTGATCAGAGCTGATATCGGCACCTTGTTTATTTCTTACATCGATTAAACAGTTACTCCATTTTGCCGTAACACAAATATGGTCTATTTGATTTTGTGTTCTCATATTAGGTAATACCCACGCTACTTAATGCATTGTTTTATGCGTGCCTCCAATTTTGAGTTCGTTTATACCACATAGCTCTACAAGGCGTTCGCCATTGTCATTCATGTCACCAAGGCCATGTTTCCCAATGACGTGCTCTAAATTTTCATTTACTTCTCCTATTTTAGCATAAGGTCGCCCATCACAATTTTAAAATCTTTCTTCGGTGCTTAAAGCACCAAATTAAAACCACCAAATATAAAGCAAAATCTTTCACGTTCTATCTCTGAAAAATTTCCTGTTCCCACTGACAACCTAAATCCCCAACTTTGCTGAAACAAAATAAAAATGACTGTTAATGAAACCTGTATTGAAACCTTAGGTAGAGCGTCAAACAATACCAAAGATGACTTCATCTCAGCACAAATTTGGATAATGATAGAACAACGAGCAAAGCTCAAAAATGAGATAAATGCCATGAAGAAGCCTAATGATCGAAAGAGAGCGCAAACAAAATACACACATCTGGACAAACGTGTCAAAAGGGTAATTCGGGACGATAAGAAAGAATTCTCTAACAAAATGGCAAATGAAGCGGAAAATGCAGCTGCATCAAATAATATGAAGAATCTCTTTGATATAACAAAGAAACTAACAGGCGAGAGCGTCAAAAGAACCCTCCCTGTCAAGAATATTTTTGGTGAGCTACTGACAAACGAAAATGAGCAGCTAAACCGGTGGCGTCCACATTTTATTCAAATATGGAACCTAGGATGCGAAGGTATCGTGATAACGCAAAATGACAACGTAAATGAGTTACCGATTAGGATCGATCATCCCTCAAAAAGAGAAATAACCAATGCAATAAAATGGCTGAAAAACGGAAAAGCTGCACGTTTTGACAATATTCCGGCGGAAGCGCTGAAAGTTGATTTGCAACTAACAACGGATATCTTATACCCACTCTTTAAAACCATCCATCTGACTGACTGCATGGCATTGTAATTAAACTACACAAGAAAGGAGACCTTACGGCATTACGGTTCTAAGTTCTGTGATGAAAATATTTATTAAAGTTATTCTAGAAAGAATGGTAAAAGTTGTTGAAGTACTACTACGACCAGAGCAAGCGGTTTTCAGAAGCGGATGATCCTGTGTTGACCATATTAACAGTCTTAGAATTATCATAGAACAATCTATAGAGATGCGATTCCTCCTTTTATCTGCTTTTCATCGATTTTGAAAAGTTTAAAAATATTGGTGTCCCGGCTAAAATAGTCTTCGCAATTGCAAAAAGCTACGATCAATTTAAGTGCTTTTACACAACAACAAACTGTCTGAGCTCTTTTGTGCAATTTCTGGCGTATGTCAAGGATGCGTCCTTTCCCCACTGCTGTTTCTAGTTCTGCTTGACGCAGTGGCCAAGAGAGCAAATAAAGGAAAGGTACGAGGTATTGTATGGAACCCACTGTCACCGAACACTAGGCTAGAGTGTTTGGACTATGCTGATGACAAATGCGAGTTGTCGCATCGGCTTGATGATATGCAACAGAAACTTAATGACCTATTTTTAGAGTCCTACAAAATCGGATTAAAAATCAATGCACAGAAAACAAAAGAGGTTCGAATAAACAACCGAATTGACGAACCTTTGAAGTTGGAAACGGGGACTCTTGAGCGCGTAAATTACTTCCAGTTTCTAGGGAGTATTGTGTCTGAAAATGGAGGTACAGCGCAAGATGTGATAAGTAGAATAAACAAAGCCCTTGGTGCTTTTACAAGGCTTCGTAAAGTGTGAAGCTCCAATACTTATAGTTTAAGCACAAAGATAAAAATCTTTAAAGCACACCACATAATTGGCGACAAAAAATAAAAAAAAATAGAAAAAAGTTTTTTTTCTTTTAACCATTGCATTTGTGTAAATATACAAACTGTTTTTTTTTAAATTTTTTTTAAAAAAAAAAAAAGAAAAAAAAAAGAAGAAATATATATATTTCTTGAACATTGTATTTGTATAAATATACAAATTGATATAAAATCAAACAATAATATAAAAAAAAAAAACGTGATCGGGCACAAAAGTGTGTATACAGTGGCTCACAGCTTATTTGATGCAAGCAAAAATTTTTTGAAAAATGTTGTTTATTTCAAAATATTTTGCAAAATTGAAAAAACAAAGTATGCAGAGTTATTGTTTATACTGTGTTTATTCATTTAAAAAAAAAAAAACCCAAAAATCTTCTTCCATTCCTTAGTAATGCATCAAAAACCAAAACCAAATGAAAAATTCATGTCACAGCTTAAATGATGCAACATCAAAAAAACTAATATTTTTACAAACTTCCGGACTAATTCTAAGTACTTAGTACTTTGTTGGATATCCCTTATTAGTAATAACAGCATGAAGCCTTTTTGGCATGGAATCAACCAGTTTTTTGGTATAATCTGGACTAATTTTACTCCACTCTTGCTGTAAAGCGTTTCTTAAGTCAAATTTGTTGCGGATGTCATGTTTTCTGATATTTGTCTTCAAAACGGACCACAAATTTTCAGTAACGTTCAAGTCTGGTGATTGTGCAGGAGTTTGGACAATGTGTGGACATTGCCATATCAACCACGTTTGTACTAATGCTGACTTGTGCTTAGGGTCGTTGTCTTGGTAAAAGCGAAAATCATCTGCAATCTGCAATTTCATTGCACTTTGAATCAAACTTTCTTGAAGAAGCTTTAAGTAAATATTTTTATTCATAGATTCTTCGATGAAGACCAAATTTCCTACTCCATTTGATGACATACATGCCCAAACCATAACATTACCACCTCCGTGTTTTACGGTAGCACGTAAATTTTGTGGTTTGAGCTCAGAATTGACTTCGCGCCATACATAAGATCTTCCATTTGATCCAAATAAGTTTATTTTGACTTCGTCTGCAAAAAGTACATTTCGCCAAAATGCTGGACTCTTATTTAAATGCTCTCGTGCAAACTGCAACCTTTTAATTCTATTTTTTGCACTTACGAAAGGTTTCTTTACAGTTATTCTTCCATTGAAATTTGATTCTCTCAATATTCTGCGGACGGTTTCAGGATGACAAATTTTTACAAAATCTATTTTGGGCATGTCTGTCAACTTTGGAGCGCTAATTGTTGGATTTTTTTGAATTTGGTTTACCAAATTCGAAAAAATTTGAGCCTTTCGTTCCTTATTTTCTATGCGATTTTCATGTACGAAGCGTTGAATTATGTGTTGAACTGTTGTAGAGCTTATATTTACCATTTCACCAATTTTACGCTGGGGAATTCCCTTTTTAAAGTACTCCAACACTAACTCACGCTTTTCAATTGATGTGCGCCGTCCCATGGTTAACAAAATGCACTCACTTTAATTTTTATAATATTTTCGCTCAAAAACTAGATTACAAATGATCGCAGAATAAAAATATTTGAATTTCTGTGTAATCTGGCGACAAAAATAACGGTATTCTTAACTGCATCATTTAAGCTGTGACATGAATTTTTCATTTGGTTTTGGTTTTTGATGAATTACTAAGGAATGTAAGAAGATTTTTGGGTTTTTTTTTTTTAAATGAATAAACACACTATAAACAATAACTCTGCATACTTTGTTTTTTTAATTTTGCAAAATATTTTGAAATAAACAACATTTTTCAAAAAATATTTGCTTGCATCAAATAAGCTGTGAGCCACTGTATGTGTGTGGGCTGTTGAAGATTAATAATTGTATATTATAAATTAAAATTATTAATTGTAAATTATAAATTAAAATATAATAAAATGAGTACGGATAGCAAAAACGTGGAAGACGCAAAAAATGGTGTATTTTATCCAATTCAACACGTGCCGGAATTTAATCCATGCAGCGAATTGTGGGATTTGTGGAAGGAAAAATTGGAAATATACTTTTGTGAGATAAATTGCATCAGTGATAACCAAAAAAAAAATTTTTTTCTCAAAATCTATTGGATCGGGGCCATATGCTGTTCTCCATAACATATGCAGTCCAAGTAAACCAGTTACAAAGTCTTACAAAGAGCTTTGTAATATAATGGATAAACATTATACGTCTCCAACAATTATATTCAAAGGGAGAAAAAAGTTTCACACTGCAGTAACAAGTGAAAATGAATCAATTTCCGAGTGGTTTGCTAGAACAAAACAATTAGCGTTGAATTGCAAATTCGGTGAGCAACTTGAGTCTTTTATTTTGGATCGTTTTATTGTTGTCGGGAAAAATTTTTGAGCGACTTTGTGAAGAAGACGAAAAGCTTTCGCTAGATGAAGCATTACGTAAAGCACTCATTATGGAAGTGAAACAAAAAACAAGTAATGACTGCAATGAAATTAATATTGTAAAAAATAAAACAATGTATAAGAGCGGCGATAAATATGCCAGCAGTAACAAAAATTGCAACAAAAATTCAGATTGTAAGCATTGTGGTTGGCGTAATCATGAGTCTAAAGATTGCAGATTTAAAAATTCTAAATGCCATCACTGTGGTAAAATTGGACACCTAGCATCAGTGTGCAGAAATGTGAAAATTAATAAAAATAAAAAAATAGGTTTTGTATCTGAAGTAAAATCTAAAAAATTTGTTAATATAAATAATAATAATGATCCGAAATTTTCTATTTACAGTGTAACATCTGAAGTTTCAAGTGCTGATGAGTTTAAAATTCCAGTGACTGTCGATGGATTATGTGTGAAGTTGGCATGTGATACGGGAGCATCTTGCAGTTTAGCACCTTTATCGTGGCTACAAACATTTAAAAAACAAGTAAGTCTAACTCCAGGTACAACGACTTATGTTGGTTATGGTGGTAATAAAACTAAAACTGTAGGCTTGCATAATAGTAAGATAAATTATTGTGGAACTACAAAAAATATAACATTTGTAGTAACTAACTGTTACTACAACGACTACAACGACACAACCGTTGCTTGGTAGAGATATTTTGAGTTTAATTTTCGTTTGGAACAAATTTGTAATGTAGGCCAAATAACAAGTCACTCTGCAATTATTGATGAAATTAAAAATCAATTTGCAGAAGTTTTTAATGGGCAATTAGGTTCATATAAATCTACACTTATTTCATTACCTATTTCAGAAAATGCTAAACCAGTATTTTGTAAACCAAGACCCATACCTTTTGCTTGGAAGAAAAGCATTGAAGAAAATTTGAATCAACTATTTAAAAATGATATTTTAGAACCCATTAACAATAGTGGTTGGGGTACGTCATTGGTTCCTGTATTAAAACCAAATGGTGAAATTAGAATTTGTGGGGATTATAAATCAACAATAAATAAATATTTATATGATTATAAATACCCCTTGCCCAGAATTGAGGAAATTTTTACATCAAACTTGATCTTTCCAATGCATACAACCAACTTATTCTGGATGAAAAATCACAACTTTTGTGTACTTGGTCTACACATTTGGGTACATTTAAAATGAAGCGTATGCCTTTCGGTATCAAACCGGCAGCATCCATATTCCAAAAAACAATGGAAACATTATTATGTGGAATACCATATGTAGTTGTGTATCAAGATGATATAACAATATCTGGAAAAAATTTAAAACAGCATGTTGCTAATTTAAAATTAGTATTAAATAAATTAAAAAATTATGGATTACAACTAAATTTACAAAAATGTTCATTCTTTCAAAAAAAAATTTCTTATCTAGGATTTACTATAGATAAAAATGGTCTTAGTAAAAATCCTGAACTGATATCTTCTGTGTTAAATGCACCTATACCTAATAATTTGTCTGAGTTAAGAGCATTCATAGGAATGGTAAATTATTATTCAAAGTTTATTAATAACTTTGCTTACAAAATGATTCCACTTTATAGGCTATTACCAAAAAATACTAAATTTGGTTGGTCTGAACAATGTCAAGATGCGTACGAATGCATAAAAAAAGATATCTCATCAGACTAAGTACTTACACATTTCAACCCAGAATTATCAATTATACTAACAACAGATGCTTCGAATAGTGCGGTTGCACGAGTTCTTTCTCATGAATTTTCAAAGAATGATTGCAAACCAATTGCCTTTGTTTCAAGAGCTTTATCTAAGTGTGAACAAAATTACAGTACTCTGAAAAAGGAAGCGTTAGCTATAATTTTTTCTGTTTCAAAGTTAAAACAGTATTTGCTTGGCAATAATTTTATATTGCGAACTGACCATAAACCACTCATTTCAATTTTCAATGAAAATAAAGGTTTACCTATCATGGCAGCAGCAAGAATGCAAAGATGGGCTTTTATTATGACTGGTTTTAACTATAAAATAGAGTATGTTAAAGGACATTTTTAAATCATGCTGATAATCTTTCACGTATTTCGCAGATTCATTACGATGAAACTATGAAAGACAACCATGACGACGATAAAAGCTATATATATAGTATTCAAGAGCAATCTCATTTGAATCTGAATTTTAAAAATATAGCACAACAAACTAGACGCAATCCAATTCTTTCAAAATTTTAAAGAAAATCAGTTTACGTCATTTACTACTAAGAGTATAGAATTAACAGTTGATCGTAGATGTATACTTTAGGGGTATAAAATTGTTATTCCTCAAAAACTTAGACAAAGTGTTTTACACAAATTACATGAATCTCATTTAGGGGTTGTCAAAACCAAATCTTTAGCTAGATCTTATGTCTGGTGGCCAAATATAAATGTTGACGTAGAAAATTTGATCAAAACTTGCATTCCATATCAAGAACTTTTAGCAAGCCCAGAAAAGAGCACTTTAATACCGTGGACTCCAACTGTTACTGTATGGAGCAGAGTTCATATAGACTTTGCAGGTCCTATTAAAGGTTTTTATTTATTTGTAATAATTGATTCTTTTTCTAAATGGGTTGAAGTATATCAAACCAGAAACATATCTTCAAGTTTTGTAATATCAAAATTAAGAGAATTATTTTGTCGTTTTGGAATTGTAAATACAATTGTGAGTGATAATGGTAGACAATTCACTTCAGAAGAATTTAAAGTTTTCACCACAAAGAACAATATAAAACATATTTTGACCGCACCTGGTCATCCTTCAACCAATGGACAGGTTGAAAATTTTAAAAAAACACTAAAAAAATCTTTTTATGCAAATTTGCGTAATCAAAATGAAGCAAATTTTGAAATTGTTTTAAATAGATTTCTTATGGATTACCGAAACACCACACACTGCTCTACTAAAGAGTCTCCAGCTAAGATTTTCTTAGGTAGAAGGATTAGAAATAGATTCGACTTCATGAGACCTCCATTAACTAAAGATGAAATAATATGTAATCAAGAAAGAAGCATTAATAATTACAAGGGTAAACGAAATGTTGATTTTGATATAGGTCAGAATGTGTATGTCCGTGACTACACAAACCCTAACAGATCAAGCTGGTCTCCAGCAAATGTTAAAAAAAATAGGTCCAAGATCTTTCTTTTGTATACCTTCACATAATGGGAGGGAAATAAAGAGGCATACTGACCAAATACGAGCAGGTGCTACTAAAAAATTAGAACAAAATAATAATATCAAATGCCACACTGAGTCTAATATTCTGGACAACAATCCTTCAGTCACTGAGAATATCATGAAAACACACACACCACTTGAAAATTCAGTAAGTAATAATAATGAAAATATTTTGATTGATAATAATGTACGTAACTTAAGACCACGTAAGAATGGTAAAGTAACTAAAGAATAATAAATTTAATTTAATAAGATATTTTGAATTACATTATGACATATTGTGAATTATTTATATTTTTGAAGTTACTTGAATTATTTATTTTGATTTATTGAATTTATTCTAATTTTAGTTTAATTGTAATTATAAGTAATGTTTCATTTATAAAGTTATAATTTCAAAAATTATTTATTTAATGTTAAATATAATATAAATAAATAGCTCATTTAGGAGGAGCATGTTATATATATAATTAATATATGTGTTTATAACAATTTAAGTTACAGTGTATACTCAAAAATGTTTAGTTCGTAAGCTTTTGATAATGATAATAAAAATTAGTCTGTAATACAACTCAAAAGCGTGCACTTCATTTGGTGAAGACACCACAATTATTATTATTATTACTATTACTAATCCAACTTACTGTGATTATTGAGAATATCGACGGCTACATATTAAATTATATTTTAATGTCAGTTGTGACGGTAGTGGTTATTTTACTTAAGAAAAATTAAAGATTTTTTTAACAATTATAAAACTAGTAAAATTCAATTTTTCTTTTCTGAATTAGCAAACCATAAACAATTTGTTCAAAAATGTAGTCATATTGTATTTAGAATATGTAATAACATTATATTACGCTAATTAGTTATTAAAATTACATTTTTTTGAGACTAAAGTTATCAACGGCACTGATTTTGGCTAATATTTTCAATCGACCGATATTAGATTTCAGAAATTAATGTCCGACTGCTGAGAATTTTATGAATGTATCATTATAAATAATCTCGAAGAGTTAGAATTTGTTTCATTTTAAAATAGAATCTGGGGACAAAACTATGTTTGAGTAAAAATGATTAAAACACTTAAAAATTATCATAAAAATTCTCAGTTGACATAGAATAAGACAAGATGAAATATTAAAAAACAGTTGATATAATCTACCAAAAATCTACTTATACCACTAATTTTTACATACTATCGTAGATGATAAACCCTTATTAAAAACCAATTTCTGTACAGAACATATAACAATGATGGATAATGAAAATATAAAATCACAAATAAACAGAATGCAAAAACTCCCATCAACATACTTAATAATATACGTACGGGGTATAAGCATTCATAATTCTTGGCCTAATATGGCGTTTACATTGGCCGAAAATGGCTCATTTTGAATGAGCCATTTGAAAGTGTTTACATTCGTTCTCTTTCATTTGTTCTCATTTCAACAGCTGATTTTTCAACTTGCATGTTGATTTGATTTTTGGCCTGTGCCAAAAAAATGTTGCATGAAGGTTAAATATGCCTTGAAACCTTACATTAGAAACTTAAAACATATTTTTAACTTCGATTAATTACTTTTTGGGAAGTAAAAGTTCTAAAAAGCAGTGCATCGTTTTCAAGAAAATGCAACCACCAAACATTTGTTTACCTTTTTTTGTAAATATGTTAAAACAGCTTTTTCAAACTGTCAAAATGCCATGAAGAGCTTTCATTTAGGGTATGTTCAATAGATTCCTTTGCATTTGGAACATATGTGGAATGCATTCGAACGTCATTCATACAGAATGTGAGAAAATTGCTCATTTTGTGCTTGAAATTTTATATGCAAGAATGAGCCATTCGATACTCATTTTCGATTTTTGACCAAAATGAGCCATTTTCGGCCAATGTAAACGCCGTATAAGATAGCCTTTCCTGGACAGGAGAGACATCACTCAGGTCTCTCCTGTAATCCCGCTTTATGCCCCTTTCACAGAGTTTACTCTTAGTCAGTAATTAGTGTCTACTAAGAACTTTCTTCTTTCACTTGTTTCAAATTTTGACTTAGATATATTTGTTGCCTGAACCTTCTGTATTCTAATATCTGCTTTTCTCTTTATTACTGAAATGGGGTTTCAGGTTTACGATCCAATGGCTTAAGTTTGTCAACTTGGCATTCATTAGAGGTTGTTTTAATAGATTCAAGTCTTACATTATGGCTTTCGATGCTTTCCACCTACCGAAAAAAATATTTGTCAACTTTAGATATGACATCAAATCACTATAGATAGGAAACACGTTCAAAAATAAAATAAAATAAATACAAATACCGACGCTATATCTAAAATAAAATCGGACACTGAAATATTAATATTAAATCAAGTTAAAGAAGACGATAAAGGAAGATTAAAAAAAAGCAAAGTAAGTAAAATTGGGTACAAAGTATACTGCTGTGTATTAACCAATACACTGCTGTGTATTGTGCTTCGTTTAAAAGACGATGCTAGATTTTGTGAGTATAGAGAGTTCTTAGATAGAATACTGGTGAAGCAATTGCTGTATGGGGTTGAATCGCGCATTATTTATGATGAAATAATTACTAAAAAACCAAAACATTTCATTAAAACGTATGAAATTGTGCACACAATCGAGCTAGCGCAAAAAGCAACAGACGTCAAGAGTGCAGAGTTAGTGCAATCAAGTGAGTTGACATATAAATTGCGTCTCAATGAAAACAAATCGTAATACCAATGAAAACAATGGAAAATTTATGCGGATGACAAAAGAAGAAACAGTGAATTATTAAGGATGTGGAGGTTAGCAGCTTAGAAGACAGTGCAAGTTCAGTAAATCGAAATGTTTTTCGTGTGGAAAAGTTGGTCACATTTTCAAAGTATGCAAAGCGAAATTAGACCATTCGAATTTCAAGTTCCTTGAGAGCGATAGGCGATTGACAAGCTGCACTGGTCATCGGTTAATTGCGAATTGTAGTATCAGTGTCAATGGGTAAAATAGTACGGCAAGAAATCTTAAATGAATTTTTTCGACGATATCTTAGCATTTGCTCCGAACTTCTACGAATTGTTAAAAGTTTTAGAAACTACTTTAGGCCGATTCAAGTTACTTGGTCTACATCTGAATAAGTCGGAATGCGTCATGATTTGTCAGATAAATCAGTTGTCTATTAAGCCAAAACGTATTGCAACGGAAATCAAAAAGGATGAGCATCTCGGTATATAATAAACTACTGGAAAGTGGGCGCTGTTTAAAAAGAGAAGACTACAAATCACCAGAAGCGAGTTACCTATTATCATTAGGGTGGTTGAAGTTTGAAGACAGGGTCGTTATACGTCAATATTTTCGATAAAAATTACTAGAGAACCTACATACATCGCATTAAGGAATAGTGAAAGGGTATTGCTCGTTCTTTTATATATTGGGCAAGAATAGACAATATTATTGAGAATACAGCCAACAAGTTTGATGGGTGCGCGAGTCAAGCGAATAAACCGTTGAAATGCGATAGTCACCATTGGGAGTACCCAAAAGGACCATGGGAGCGCATCCATATTGACTATGCAGGGCCATTTGAAGGACCGATGTTACTAGTAATTGCTGATGCTTACAGTAAGTGGTTAGAAGTGAAAATCACAAGATCTACTACGACTGCAGATATTTGCACCATTTGGAGTTCCGTTTATGGTTGTTTTAGACAAAGGAACGAATTTTACTTCTGTAGAGTTTAATGATTTTCTCATAATAGTTGTTGTAAAATTCCGTAAATATTTAGCTCCATATCATCCAGCTACTAATGGTCAGGCGGAGCATAGCGCACAAATAATCAAAAATGCACTTATTGGCACAACAAGCAAGTCTTTAAAGAAAAATGTGAACGAGTTTCTAAGGCAACACAAAAATACCCCGCATTCAACTACAGGTTTCTGGCCAGCTCAGCTTAGGGACTGACATGTTGTGTCAGTCTGGTAATAGATGCAGGAAACACGCACTAGGACAAAATGTATACTTTTTGTCTAGCAATCTGCGACTGCACAAATGGATCAGAGGAATAACTAATACACGTTTATGTGATATAAATGTTATTTAATGGAAAGGTAGCAAAGAAACACGTAAATCACATTGGAATTGTTAATAAATTGTTGACATTGTTAATAAATTGTATTTTCTTTTGGTCGAATTTCGACTGCTGGCGACCCTAGTCTTGATAAATAGTCAACCTTGATAAATAAGCAATATGGTGAATTTATTAAATACACAGAATAGGAGGGTAATATTATAAAGAAATATTTTATATTTGTAATAATAATAAGAGGTAAAATAAATTTTCCTTTATTCTATGCATTAAATGTGAAGTACAAATATATAAATCATTTTTTATTACATATATGGTATTTGAGATTATTGTATTAAAATATATAGTTTTTATTGTAAAATTGCATTTCAGTAAATATGCTAATTTTTCTTTAAGTAAATGAAAAAATCAGATTGAATTAAATAAATAGTTAAAGGACTGTAAGATTTTTTTTTACTCTTACCCCTTTTTACAATAAACAAACATATTTCTTTCTTAATTTAATTTTAAACTTGTCTGATCAAAGGCTTTTCTTTGATCTGAATTAAAAAGCATAAATAGCAAACTGTAAAAAACAAAAAAAAAAGAAACTCTTCAATTCTTCAAATTCGCGACAAGTAAAAACTCAACCTTCTTTCGTAAGAGTAAACGAGAAACTGACATTTTTATTTTATTAAAAGTGCATGAGACTCAATGAGTCTATTTTGACAATTTGTTTTTGTAATATAAAACTAAAAATATAATATTTTGAGTTCAACCCTCAAAATAGAACTTTCATGCTACAAGAAGAGCCAGCTTATGAATGGGACGTCGCATAATACACTTTGGCGTTTTCACCTTAACGACTCTTACACGATTATCTTTGCCTGGATGACTGGAATTACTCTGCCAGTTATCCAATATTGCGTTGTCTTCGTGTATGATCACTAATCCATTAACCTGAATGTTGATCACGAACCCATTTAGTACGAGACTGCAACTCACTCAAATATTTTCGAGACCATTGATGCCAAAAACGTTGCTTGACTGCGATAATGCGCGACCATTTATCGTGATGATTTATATTATTTTCTGCAACAATAGTGCGTTCGGGTAAAGCCTTTAATGAGTTACCAATGATGAAATGTGCAGGTGTCAAAAGCTCACAGTCATTTGGATCAGAAGAAAGTGGAGCTCTCGGACGTGAATTAAGTATAGCTTCTACTTCAATCAGGGTAGTATTTAGTTCTTCAAAAGTAAGACGCGTATTAGCAAGGGTGCGATTTAAATGACCTTTTGTTGACTTCACTGCAGTTTCCCACAGGCCACCGAAATGTGGAGCCCTGAGAGGAATGAAATTAACGTTTATATATTCATTAGAACAAAAGTTAATGATCGATTGCTTATTGCTGGAATTGAAAATAAAGTTTTTCAACCCAGTAAGTTTTCGATTTGCTCCAACAAAATTTATGGCATTATCACAATAAATATCTGTTGGCAAGCCTCTTCTGCCTATCATGCGTTTTAGCGCGGCGATAAATGCATCTGTTGTGAGATCTGAAACGACTTCGATATGCACTGCCTTTGACCACAGCCACACAAAAATAGCTATGTATGTTTTATACGGCGTTTTGCCTTTTATTCAAAGATATGTGTTGACTGGTCCACAAAAATCAACAGCACCGCGAGAAAATGGTTTGCAAGGTGTAAGACGCTTTACAGGCAAGTTACCCATCATTTGCTGGAGTAACTTCGGTTTATAACGTACACAATGTACACACGATCTAACAATTCGGCGCGCAATGTCTCTAGCATTGATGATCCAAAATCTAAGGCGTATCAAAACAACTAGTGCTTTAGGTCCAGCGTGAAAATTGGTAATATGCAAGTGACGTACGAGACATTCGACAAAATAACATTTGCTGGGTAGTAATACAGGATGCTTTTGCATATGAGGTAGTGAAGCTAATTCTAGACGTCCACCAACCTTTAACAAGTTGTACCTAAATGTATCTTAAACGGTTTAGAAAATTGCAAACACCTTGACCTTCTACTCCTTTTTTTACACGACGAATATCTTCAGCAAAATATGTTTGTTGGATGTTCCAAACTATACACCAAAGCGCTGTTTCCATTTCATATGCAGACAGAGATTCTGTTTCACAAATGTTACATACTGATTTATTTATCTTCCTGAAAAAACGAAGCATCCACGCTATCAAACGTACAGTAGTGACGTGTGAACTAAATTTCGATAGATTTTTTAACGATATAATTAGAATTTTCTGCGGCGACAAATACAGCCTTTCGATTTTCTTTATTAACTTGTTCCACGTCGACAGTAACGTGACCAACTTTAGGCCACCCAATTTGTGGACCGTATAAAAACGCTGGGCCCTTATACCAAATTGATTCAATAATTTCTGGAACTGTGCAGCCTCTCGATACAATATCAGCAGGCTTCTGTTGTGATGGTACTTATCTCCAATCGCAATAAACGGTGAAATCCTGTATAACTGATACTCGATTTCCTACATATTGTAAGGATGGAAATTTACACTAAATTTCCACCTACATAAACCTACATAAACTTACATAAACCTACATAAACGTGCACTAAAAACAATAACAACACGAACTAAAACACATCAATACAACACAGTTTTTTTTATAAAAACGACACTTTTTTATATTTATATTTAAACTTGGAAAAAGTAGACTCACTGGTAATAAATGTTGAAAACATCTGGAATTAAATAGTTTAATTAATATTTAAAATATTTATTCAAATAATTTACCAAAACCCAAACCGTTTCAAGCCTTAAAAACACCTTAAACTAATCTGAAATGATATTGAAATGAAATATAAAAATATAATTAAATAAATAAATAATAAACTCACCTTATTTATTGTTAATTATATTTCTTATATTTATTTTTTAAATTTGATGAATATTTGCATATTATTTATCGTAACAAACAAAATAAATAAAAACCACCACCGACCGAATGTAGTTTTAAAACACGTTTTGTAAGAATCAAAACAAAGCAGCGTTAACATAAGAAAACAAGAACGGCCAAAAATATTCGCCGTAAGAGAAGCTTAAAGAGAAGCTAAATGCACAAGCTGAGTACCGCACAAAATATGAAATAGAAAATCAGAACGGCAAAATTAAAACAAGAATTACGTGAGATCAGCTGTAAATAAAATGATACGCTACACAAAAGCTCGGTCGAGTGCATATATAAGATGCACAGTTTTCTTATAGAGGAGCCTTGGCATATAATCGCTAAGGCGCGTACACCTAGTGGAAAAGGGTAGGTTCGGGTCCGGGACAAAGGATAGTTCTACATCAGGAATTATTGCACGGAGTCGAATTATATTATTTCAAGTGGTCGAATTACGTCTATCGTAAATAATATAATTTTACAAAATATTTATACAAAGGATAATTCCACATCAGGAATTATTAACACAAAGCTAAATCAATGTATTTTAATAATTCTACATCAAGAATTATTACACAAAGTCGAATTATATTATTTCAAGTGGTCGAATTACGTCTATCGTAAATAATATAATTTTACAGAATATTTATGCAAAGGATAATTCCACATCAGGAATTATTAACACAAAGCTAAATCAATGTATTTCAATAATTCTACATCAAGAATTATTACACAAAGTCGAATTATATTATTTCAAGTGGTCGAATTACGTCTATCGTAAATAATATAATTTTACAGAATATTTATACAAAGGATAGCTCCACATCAGGAATTATTAACACAAAACTAAATCAATTCATTTCAATAATTCTACATCAAGAATTATTATACAAAGTCGAATTATATTATTTCAAGTGGTCGAATTACGTCTATCGTAAATAATATAATTTTACAGAATATTTATGCAAAGGATAATTCCACATCAGGAATTATTAACACAAAGCTAAATCAATTTATGTCAATAATTCTACATCAAGAATTATTACACAGGGTCGAATTATGTTGTTTCGGGTGGTCGAATTACGTCTATCGTAAATAATATAATTTTACAGAATATTTATGCAAAGGATAATTCCACATCAGGAATTATTAACACAAAGCTAAATCAATTTATGTCAATAATTCTACATCAAGAATTATTACACAGGGTCGAATTATGTTGTTTCGGGTGGTCGAATTACGTCTATCGTAAATAATATAATTTCACGGAATATATAAACAAAGGATAATTCTATATCAAGAATTATCGATACTAACCATATTTTTCCCCTTAGAAAACTTTAAACTATCAAAGTGAATCACAACATCCGAATAACTATTGGAAACACTACAGAGCATCCTGTTATAATCAAATCAATACAGAAAAATCTAAGCTATCAAGGTGAATCACAACATCCGAATAACTCTTGGAAACACTACAGAGCGTCCTGGTCTATTCAAATCAATACAGGTCCTTTGGAAGATTTAAGCAGTTACTAATAATATTAAGCTAAACTTTACCAATATTTGTTAATTTTACAGTTGTGTTCAACTAAACAATAAAATACAGAAAACATAAGCGTGTCTCTGAATATTTTGTTTACAATTAAAAATTTATTGTAACGATCCTGGAGAGACTGAGCATACCTCGGCAAATAAGCAACGACATAAAGAAAGGGTCGTTACAATATTATATTCTTATATATAATAACATATACTTTATTGATTAAAGTTATATAATAATTTACAATTTAATATTAATAATAATAATAAGAATTACGCCATGGCACGCTTACTCCGTTTAGCACAACGACGACAAGAACGCATTTTGTATTTTTTCCTTCTTTTTCTATTTCTTTATGCAGGGTTGCCATGATCGAATATACTACAGTTCCTCCCCCATCAAATAGTCCCGTAACCTTTTTGGCGGTTGCCTCTGCCGGTACGGTCGCGATTTTAATGTTTCATCTCTTTTATCTTTTTCTTCTAATGACCTCTCTACTTGACTATCTGGTAGGATATATTCATTTGATGAATGACCTGCACTTACTTGGTCGTCTTGCTCTTCCGATTGTGCCACTGAAGTTACTGCTACTGGAGTTATATTGGATTTTAAACTTGTCGGCGTCTCCGAAACTCGCTTATGCAACTGGTCAATATGTCTCGACAATATGTTACTATTTGATTGAATTTTGTAGTTGCGATCTCCTGTTGATTGTATAATCCCTGGCATCCACTTTTCACCTCTTCCAAAATTTCGGTGCCAAACACTTTAACCACACTGGAAACTGCGAACTGGTTTTATTTGTTTGGAATACTCATCAGAATTTAGCTGCTTCTGAGTGTTGTCATCACTGGGGTGCAAATGATCTAACAATGTTTTGAACTTCCTTCCCATCAAGATTTCTGCTAGACTCGAATTTGAATTTGCATTAGGATTTGTACGCAGATGCAAAAGTATATTTGCCAAATTCTTATTGATGTCTGAAGATTTTCTTAAGGTGATTCTTAATGGTTTGTACAAACCTTTCTGCTTGCTCGTTTGACGATGGATGATACGGTGCCGTACGTATGTGCTTTATACCGCTAAGTTTTAAATATTTCTCAAATTCTTCTGACACAAACGTTCGCCCATTATCGGACACAATGGTATCTGGTATTCCGTGTGTTGCAAATATTTCTCTCATTAACTCAATTGTTCTAATCGCATTTATTGTACTGGTTATTTTTACCTCTACCCACTTGCTATGAGCATCTACGACGATAAAAAAATTTATACCCATAAAGGGTCCCGCATAATCAATATGTAACCGGGACCATGGCCTTAGTGTTGCTGGCCATGGTTTACCTGCTGCTACTGGAGGATTCTTTTTGTTACATGCACACTTTTCACAACGTCTGGCTAACATTTCTATCCCTTCATCTAAACCAGGCCACCAAAAATAGCTTCGCGCAACTGCTTTCATTGCCGACATGCCTTGATGAACTTCGTGCAACATCTCAAGTATTCTGGGACGTAGTATTGCTGGTACTATTACCCTGGCTCCCCATAACAAACATTGTGCATTCACTGATAGTTCCTGGATTTTATTCACAAACGGTTTAAACTGGATTGATTTATATGTTTAAACTTTGGTTTAATTTAAATTTGGTTTTTTGCGTTTACTACAAAACGTTAATAGACTTTCTTTTTACATAACATTACTTTACTTTATTTAACTAAAACAATATATTTATTCACGACGCTACCCATCGAACTTCCGCTATTCTTACTTCACTCGATTGTGTCATTCGCTGTCAAACATAGGTTAGGTGACCACCTGTTGTTAAAAATTTTAAGGTGCCCAGTTGTGCGTTTCGGATGTAGATTAACAGTCGGCCCTTCCTGACGTCAAGCGTCCTCGCGCTCGGAATCAGTTTCTTCTTCGTACGGCAATTGACTCCATGGCTTTAGAAGATCAGACGCATAGATTGATTTATAATGTCGTTGTTTTCGATCGGATCCTGGTAGGTCTTCGATGACATAACGGTCATTATCGAGAACTTCGGTGACTACAAACGGTCCTTTATATCGACATTCAAGTTTGCGGGACGTGCCTGTGGATGCTGGTTCTCGTTCAGCTAGAACTAAATCACTTTGCTCATATTTCGTTGGTTTCCTGTGTTTATCGTCGAAACGCTTTTTCGCGCTTACCCGTTTACTATCGGTGTTATTAGCAGCAAGTAATCGTCGGCGTTGGGGTTCTTCTTGGGTGATGGGAATAGTATCGTCTTCATCTTGGAGAATTTGGATCAGCTTGTTACCTAATATGTCGCGTGGCTTGAATCCAAAAAGCAATTCGTTTGGAGATTTTCCCGTCGTTTGGCTAATCAGTGAGTTCAATGTACATTGAATGTTTCGTAGTTGCTCGTCCCAGGTTCGGTCATCTTGTGTTGAGGGTTGCAGCATGGATAAAACGGTGCGATTAAATCGTTCGACTTGGCCATTGGCTCGTGGCGGTCGGACTGCGTTGCGTATGTGTTTGATTTGTTGATCGTTACAGTATCTTTCGAATTCTTTTGACGTAAAGGCGGTACCACGATCACTTATTATAGTTTCAGGGGTTCCAACGTAACTGGTAACTTCATTCAGAATGGCGATGACTTGTTTAGTGTTCGTACTTTTCACTGGTCTGACGATGACAAATTTTGTGAAACTGTCCACAATAATCAGGATATACTCGTTTAACTTTCGGCTTCGGGGAAAAGGTCCCAGGTGGTCAATGTGTATTGTTTTGAACGGAATAGGCTCCATTTTGTCGCAATGTAACTCACCTTCCTTTTTACCTCCTCGACGCTTAGTGAAGGCATAATCAATGCACGCTTTCACAAAAGATTTGACAAAGTTTCGCATTCGAGCGAACCACATAGACCGTAGTAAGTATTCAATCGTTCGGCCAACGCTTAAGTGTCCTGTTTTAACATATGCATCATGTGTCACCTTCCATCGCAAAGCCTTTGGTATTACGAAGAGCTAATGGTTTTTATACCGTTTGTACAGTCGTCCGTTAATTATTTTATAGTCGTTAATAATGTCTGAATCCTTATCCTCAATTTTCATTACGACTTGTTGAAGTTTGCTATCTTGTAATTGCATACTGTAAAGCCAATCTGCCTCAGTTATTTCCGCCTTCCAGACTCGCAAAGTCGCTTCCTCAAGATCGCAACCGTCTTCGTTAGGCATACGACTTAGTGCGTCGACATGCGCCATTCGTTGCTCGCTTCGATGTTCGATGATGAGGTCATAGTCTTGGATTTTCTTCGCAACGATTTCTTTTTTCGGTTCCGGAACTCTATATGGGACTTGTGCGATTACCTCGTTGGTCGCTAACTCAATTTTCATTTCGACTACACTAGTTTTGCCGATTCCATCCATACCTGTAGCGAAACATTCTCGGAATTCATTCATCACCTCTAACAGGTTTCCCTTAGAATCCGAACTTACAGTGTCCATACACACGTCATCCTCCGTTATTGGACTAAGTTTATTAATTTTACACGTCGTTTTTACTTTGTCTTCGAATTTGAACTGTCCGTTGTCATATACGGCGCGTATATTTTCGCTATTGAATATTTCGTCCCCGAGCAATAAATCGTAATTCAACACACGATCTTTGAAGACGTGCAACGTCAACGGTTTTTCAACTTCATCGATTTTCAAATCCGTGTCGATTTGTATCTCAGATTGTTCTATACCACCACCGAATCCACTGATGGTAAATAGGTTTTTGCTGCGCGTACCACCAATATCGTTGGCAAATGTTTCTCGGACCATATTACATTCGCTTCCAGTATCAATAAATGCAATGGCTTGCTTGCCACCAATCGTTATTTTCTTAAGAAATTTATTGTCGATAATACTTGTTTTTCGCACGAAAGCTGATGGTTTTCCGCAATTTTGCTGTTCATTTTTGGGGTGCACCTTATTACAATCTATACAACGAGGACGTTTTGGGGGTCTTGCACAATTTACTGACAAGTGCCCTGACTCACCACAACTGTAACACATAACATTCTTTGCCTTACTGAACGATTGTATTCTTTGTTCGCTTTCACCCGCATTATGAAAAGACTTTTCGTTTATCTTAATGCAATTTTGTAAAAAGTTCTCGCATGCTTTACGCATTTCTTTAACGGATACGAATTTTTGCGGAGCAATCGCCATTTGTAGTTCTCGATGTTTTAATCCTTCTCGGGCGTATCTCGTGATAGCCATCTCACTAAGATTATGACGTCGTCCTAGCGCAGAGACACGAAAAATGAACTCAGTTATTGTTTCGTTTTGCCTTCGAGCAACGCGTGACATATTGTAATGTATATCCGCTTCATCGTATTCGCAACCGAACTCGGTGACAAGCTCATTTGAGAACTCCTTCCAAGTAGCATGCATTCTTGGTGATGCGTCCACCCACATGCGCGCTACACCCTTCAAACGGCTATACACTGCAAGAAGCACACTTTTTTCGGGCCACGCATATACAGACATAACAGCTTCAACACGTTCGACAAATTGCGTAGCCGTAATAGAATCTTCATTCGTTGGGTCGAATTCGGGTAGGACTTCTGCGATTTCTCGTATAGAATGCGCGTTACGGTCCTTACTAGGTATTTCTGAAGTACTGTTTTGATTGTTTCTACCGTTATTCTGGTTAATGGCCACTTGTTGCACCATTTGCCGCAGTTCGCTAATTTGTTTTCTCAATTCTTCGTTTTCACCCCGCAATTCCTCATTATCGTTCGTAAATTGTAAAACTACGCCGCTTGCCTTCACGTGTTCAGTTAATCTTGCAACTAATTCTGCCTTATTGCCTGTAGTGGATAACTCTTGCTGTTGTAAGAAGTCCTTCAACTGTTCCTTCGTCAGTGTCTCGATGGTCACCATCATTACGTATATATCTGCGTTCGTTTGTTTTTTAATTTTTTGCGCCAAATATTCAAACTTACGTTTTAATTACTCCCCTTTTGGACATTGATTCAATTCCACTTCTGAACTTTAAACTTTGGTTTAATTTAAATTTGGTTTTTTGCGTTTACTACAAAACGTTAATAGACTTTCTTTTTACATAACATTACTTTACTTTATTTAACTAAAACAATATATTTATTCACGACGCTACCCATCGAACTTCCGTTATTCTTACTTCACTCGATTGTGTCATTCGCTGTCAAACATAGGTTAGGTGACCACCTGTTGTTAAAAATTTTAAGGTGCCCAGTTGTGCGTTTCGGATGTAGGTTAACATATGGCAAAACTGTATCTTTCCTTTGGATATGCCACATTACTTTTGATAGTACTGGATCTCTTCTGGTTGCTTGTGCAATGTCTTTCGCAGTGATTAAAAACTGTTCCTCAACCTCATTGCAGTATAATATTTCAGGTATTTCCGGTATTTGTAGCTTTACATCATTTAAAGGTAACCGGCTCAATGCATCTGCATTCTGGTGATGTTT
>NC_051846.1:108058899-108181613 GCF_002237135.1 Teleopsis dalmanni | reverse complement strand
AATTATTAACACAAAACTAAATCAATTCATTTCAATAATTCTACATCAAGAATTATTATACAAAGTCGAATTATATTATTTCAAGTGGTCGAATTACGTCTATCGTAAATAATATAATTTTACAGAATATTTATGCAAAGGATAATTCCACATCAGGAATTATTAACACAAAGCTAAATCAATTTATGTCAATAATTCTACATCAAGAATTATTACACAGGGTCGAATTATGTTGTTTCGGGTGGTCGAATTACGTCTATCGTAAATAATATAATTTTACAGAATATTTATGCAAAGGATAATTCCACATCAGGAATTATTAACACAAAGCTAAATCAATTTATGTCAATAATTCTACATCAAGAATTATTACACAGGGTCGAATTATGTTGTTTCGGGTGGTCGAATTACGTCTATCGTAAATAATATAATTTCACGGAATATATAAACAAAGGATAATTCTATATCAAGAATTATCGATACTAACCATATTTTTCCCCTTAGAAAACTTTAAACTATCAAAGTGAATCACAACATCCGAATAACTATTGGAAACACTACAGAGCATCCTGTTATAATCAAATCAATACAGAAAAATCTAAGCTATCAAGGTGAATCACAACATCCGAATAACTCTTGGAAACACTACAGAGCGTCCTGGTCTATTCAAATCAATACAGGTCCTTTGGAAGATTTAAGCAGTTACTAATAATATTAAGCTAAACTTTACCAATATTTGTTAATTTTACAGTTGTGTTCAACTAAACAATAAAATACAGAAAACATAAGCGTGTCTCTGAATATTTTGTTTACAATTAAAAATTTATTGTAACGATCCTGGAGAGACTGAGCATACCTCGGCAAATAAGCAACGACATAAAGAAAGGGTCGTTACAATATTATATTCTTATATATAATAACATATACTTTATTGATTAAAGTTATATAATAATTTACAATTTAATATTAATAATAATAATAAGAATTACGCCATGGCACGCTTACTCCGTTTAGCACAACGACGACAAGAACGCATTTTGTATTTTTTCCTTCTTTTTCTATTTCTTTATGCAGGGTTGCCATGATCGAATATACTACAGTTCCTCCCCCATCAAATAGTCCCGTAACCTTTTTGGCGGTTGCCTCTGCCGGTACGGTCGCGATTTTAATGTTTCATCTCTTTTATCTTTTTCTTCTAATGACCTCTCTACTTGACTATCTGGTAGGATATATTCATTTGATGAATGACCTGCACTTACTTGGTCGTCTTGCTCTTCCGATTGTGCCACTGAAGTTACTGCTACTGGAGTTATATTGGATTTTAAACTTGTCGGCGTCTCCGAAACTCGCTTATGCAACTGGTCAATATGTCTCGACAATATGTTACTATTTGATTGAATTTTGTAGTTGCGATCTCCTGTTGATTGTATAATCCCTGGCATCCACTTTTCACCTCTTCCAAAATTTCGGTGCCAAACACTTTAACCACACTGGAAACTGCGAACTGGTTTTATTTGTTTGGAATACTCATCAGAATTTAGCTGCTTCTGAGTGTTGTCATCACTGGGGTGCAAATGATCTAACAATGTTTTGAACTTCCTTCCCATCAAGATTTCTGCTAGACTCGAATTTGAATTTGCATTAGGATTTGTACGCAGATGCAAAAGTATATTTGCCAAATTCTTATTGATGTCTGAAGATTTTCTTAAGGTGATTCTTAATGGTTTGTACAAACCTTTCTGCTTGCTCGTTTGACGATGGATGATACGGTGCCGTACGTATGTGCTTTATACCGCTAAGTTTTAAATATTTCTCAAATTCTTCTGACACAAACGTTCGCCCATTATCGGACACAATGGTATCTGGTATTCCGTGTGTTGCAAATATTTCTCTCATTAACTCAATTGTTCTAATCGCATTTATTGTACTGGTTATTTTTACCTCTACCCACTTGCTATGAGCATCTACGACGATAAAAAAATTTATACCCATAAAGGGTCCCGCATAATCAATATGTAACCGGGACCATGGCCTTAGTGTTGCTGGCCATGGTTTACCTGCTGCTACTGGAGGATTCTTTTTGTTACATGCACACTTTTCACAACGTCTGGCTAACATTTCTATCCCTTCATCTAAACCAGGCCACCAAAAATAGCTTCGCGCAACTGCTTTCATTGCCGACATGCCTTGATGAACTTCGTGCAACATCTCAAGTATTCTGGGACGTAGTATTGCTGGTACTATTACCCTGGCTCCCCATAACAAACATTGTGCATTCACTGATAGTTCCTGGATTTTATTCACAAACGGTTTAAACTGGATTGATTTATATGTTTAAACTCTGGTTTAATTTAAATTTGGTTTTTTGCGTTTACTACAAAACGTTAATAGACTTTCTTTTTACATAACATTACTTTACTTTATTTAACTAAAACAATATATTTATTCACGACGCTACCCATCGAACTTCCGCTATTCTTACTTCACTCGATTGTGTCATTCGCTGTCAAACATAGGTTAGGTGACCACCTGTTGTTAAAAATTTTAAGGTGCCCAGTTGTGCGTTTCGGATGTAGATTAACAGTCGGCCCTTCCTGACGTCAAGCGTCCTCGCGCTCGGAATCAGTTTCTTCTTCGTACGGCAATTGACTCCATGGCTTTAGAAGATCAGACGCATAGATTGATTTATAATGTCGTTGTTTTCGATCGGATCCTGGTAGGTCTTCGATGACATAACGGTCATTATCGAGAACTTCGGTGACTACAAACGGTCCTTTATATCGACATTCAAGTTTGCGGGACGTGCCTGTGGATGCTGGTTCTCGTTCAGCTAGAACTAAATCACTTTGCTCATATTTCGTTGGTTTCCTGTGTTTATCGTCGAAATGCTTTTTCGCGCTTACCCGTTTACTATCAGTGTTATTAGCAGCAAGTAATCGTCGGCGTTGGGGTTCTTCTTGGGTGATGGGAATAGTATCGTCTTCATCTTGGAGAATTTGGATCAGCTTGTTACCTAATATGTCGCGTGGCTTGAATCCAAAAAGCAATTCGTTTGGAGATTTTCCCGTCGTTTGGCTAATCAGTGAGTTCAATGTACATTGAATGTTTCGTAGTTGCTCGTCCCAGGTTCGGTCATCTTGTGTTGAGGGTTGCAGCATGGATAAAACGGTGCGATTAAATCGTTCGACTTGGCCATTGGCTCGTGGCGGTCGGACTGCGTTGCGTATGTGTTTGATTTGTTGATCGTTACAGTATCTTTCGAATTCTTTTGACGTAAAGGCGGTACCACGATCACTTATTATAGTTTCAGGGGTTCCAACGTAACTGGTAACTTCATTCAGAATGGCGATGACTTGTTTAGTGTTCGTACTTTTCACTGGTCTGACGATGACAAATTTTGTGAAACTGTCCACAATAATCAGGATATATTCGTTTAACTTTCGGCTTCGGGGAAAAGGTCCCAGGTGGTCAATGTGTATTGTTTTGAACGGAATAGGCTCCATTTTGTCGCAATGTAACTCACCTTCCTTTTTACCTCCTCGACGCTTAGTGAAGGCACAATCAATGCACGCTTTCACAAAAGATTTGACAAAGTTTCGCATTCGAGCGAACCACATAGACCGTAGTAAGTATTCAATCGTTCCGTCAACGCTTAAGTGTCCTGTTTTAACATGTGCATCATGTGTCACCTTCCATCGTAAAGCCTTTGGTATTACGAAGAGCTGTTGGTTTTTATACCGTTTGTACAGTCGTCCGTTAATTATTTTATAGTCGTTAATAATGTCTGAATCCTTATCCTCAATTTTCATTACGACTTGTTGAAGTTTGCTATCTTGTAATTGCATACTGTAAAGCCAATCTGCCTCAGTTATTTCCGCCTTCCAGACTCGCAAAGTCGCTTCCTCAAGATCGCAACCGTCTTCGTTAGGCATACGACTTAGTGCGTCGACATGCGCCATTCGTTGCTCGCTTCGATGTTCGATGATGAGGTCATAGTCTTGGATTTTCTTCGCAACGATTTCTTTTTTCGGTTCCGGAACTCTATATGGGACTTGTGCGATTACCTCGTTGGTCGCTAACTCAATTTTCATTTCGACTACACTAGTTTTGCCGATTCCATCCATACCTGTAGCGAAACATTCTCGGAATTCATTCATCACCTCTAACAGGTTTCCCTTAGAATCCGAACTTACAGTGTCCATACACACGTCATCCTCCGTTATTGGACTAAGTTTATTAATTTTACACGTCGTTTTTACTTTGTCTTCGAATTTGAACTGTCCGTTGTCATATACGGCGCGTATATTTTCGCTATTGAATATTTCGTCCCCGAGCAATAAATCGTAATTCAACACACGATCTTTGAAGACGTGCAACGTCAACGGTTTTTCAACTTCATCGATTTTCAAATCCGTGTCGATTTGTATCTCAGATCGTTCTATACCACCACCGAATCCACTGATGGTAAATAGGTTTTTGCTGCGCGTACCACCAATATCGTTGGCAAATGTTTCTCGGACCATATTACATTCGCTTCCAGTATCAATAAATGCAATGGCTTGCTTGCCACCAATCGTTATTTTCTTAAGAAATTTATTGTCGATAATACTTGTTTTTCGCACGAAAGCTGATGGTTTTCCGCAATTTTGCTGTTCATTTTTGGGGTGCACCTTATTACAATCTATACAACGAGGACGTTTTGGGGGTCTTGCACAATTTACTGACAAGTGCCCTGACTCACCACAACTGTAACACATAACATTCTTTGCCTTACTGAACGATTGTATTCTTTGTTCGCTTTCACCCGCATTATGAAAAGACTTTTCGTTTATCTTAATGCAATTTTGTAAAAAGTTCTCGCATGCTTTACGCATTTCTTTAACGGATACGAATTTTTGCGGAGCAATCGCCATTTGTAGTTCTCGATGTTTTAATCCTTCTCGGGCGTATCTCGTGATAGCCATCTCACTAAGATTATGACGTCGTCCTAGCGCAGAGACACGAAAAATGAACTCAGTTATTGTTTCGTTTTGCCTTCGAGCAACGCGTGACATATTGTAATGTATATCCGCTTCATCGTATTCGCAACCGAACTCGGTGACAAGCTCATTTGAGAACTCCTTCCAAGTAGCATGCATTCTTGGTGATGCGTCCACCCACATGCGCGCTACACCCTTCAAACGGCTATACACTGCAAGAAGCACACTTTTTTCGGGCCACGCATATACAGACATAACAGCTTCAACACGTTCGACAAATTGCGTAGCCGTAATAGAATCTTCATTCGTTGGGTCGAATTCGGGTAGGACTTCTGCGATTTCTCGTATAGAATGCGCGTTACGGTCCTTACTAGGTATTTCTGAAGTACTGTTTTGATTGTTTCTACCGTTATTCTGGTTAATGGCCACTTGTTGCACCATTTGCCGCAGTTCGCTAATTTGTTTTCTCAATTCTTCGTTTTCACCCCGCAATTCCTCATTATCGTTCGTAAATTGTAAAACTACGCCGCTTGCCTTCACGTGTTCAGTTAATCTTGCAACTAATTCTGCCTTATTGCCTGTAGTGGATAACTCTTGCTGTTGTAAGAAGTCCTTCAACTGTTCCTTCGTCAGTGTCTCGATGGTCACCATCATTACGTATATATCTGCGTTCGTTTGTTTTTTAATTTTTTGCGCCAAATATTCAAACTTACGTTTTAATTACTCCCCTTTTGGACATTGATTCAATTCCACTTCTGAACTTTAAACTTTGGTTTAATTTAAATTTGGTTTTTTGCGTTTACTACAAAACGTTAATAGACTTTCTTTTTACATAACATTACTTTACTTTATTTAACTAAAACAATATATTTATTCACGACGCTACCCATCGAACTTCCGTTATTCTTACTTCACTCGATTGTGTCATTCGCTGTCAAACATAGGTTAGGTGACCACCTGTTGTTAAAAATTTTAAGGTGCCCAGTTGTGCGTTTCGGATGTAGGTTAACATATGGCAAAACTGTATCTTTCCTTTGGATATGCCACATTACTTTTGATAGTACTGGATCTCTTCTGGTTGCTTGTGCAATGTCTTTCGCAGTGATTAAAAACTGTTCCTCAACCTCATTGCAGTATAATATTTCAGGTATTTCCGGTATTTGTAGCTTTACATCATTTAAAGGTAACCGGCTCAATGCATCTGCATTCTGGTGATGTTTCCCTTTTCGGAATTTAATCTCGTACTGGTAAGCGCCTAACTTTAACGACCACCTTAACATTCTGGGTGATATATGCTGTGATAATGGTTTTTCTGGGTTGAATAATCCCACTAGTGGTTTATGATCAGTCATTATTGTAAATTGTCTACCACTTAAAAATTGATGAAACTTTTGCACACCAAACATAATCGCTAGCGCTTCTTTATCCAACTGTGAATAATTTCGTTCCGCGCCCTGTAATGTTCTGGAGCCAAAAGCAATCGGTGCTTCTCTATCATCCGGCATCTTATGTGCCAAAACAACTCCAACTCCATACGGTGATGCGTCTCCGCATAATATCAGTGGTAAGTCAGCCGAATAATGCACCAACAGATTTTTTGATTGTAATAGTTTCTTTGCTCGTTCAAAACTTAATTTCTGTTCTTTACCCCATTTAAAAGGTATTTCTTTTCTTAATAGTCGATACAGCGGTTCCAAAAGATCGCCCTTATTTTGTAAAAATCTATCATAAAATGTAATTAACCCAAGAAAAGCTTGTAGCTGTTGTTTATTTATTGGTTCTGGTGCTTGAGCTATTGCCTTCACCTTTTCGTCAGTTGGACGCACTCCTTCTCGGCTTATCTTAAACCCCAAAAATGTTGTCTCTTGTACTGCGAAAACACATTTTGATTTTTTAAGCTTCAATCCTGCATCCTGTACACATTTCAGAGCAGTTCGTGTTCTATCCCACAACTCTTCCAAAGTTGTTCCGCCAATTAGAATGTCGTCTAAATAAATAATCACACCATCTATGTTCTTAATGCACACTTTTCACAACGTCTGGCTAACATTTCTATCCCATCCTCGTCGCCAAATTTTATTATATTCTTATATATAATAACATATACTTTATTGATTGAAGTTATATAATAATTTACAATTTAATATTAATAATAATAATGATTACGGCACGGCACGCTTACTCCGTTTAGCACAACGACGACAACAACGCATTTTGTATTTTTTCCTTCTTTTTCTATTTCTTTATGCAGGGTTGCCATGATCGAATATACTACAGTTCCTCCCCCATCAAATAGTCCCGTAACCTTTTTGGCGGTTGCCCCTGCCGGTACGGTCGCGATTTTAATGTTTCATCTTTTTTATCCTTTTCTTCTAATGACCCCTCTACTTGACTATCTGGTAGGATATTGAACGCAGTGCGCCTTCATCTTCCAACTTCTTTAATGCTGCTTCCACCTTGAGTTTTAATGCAAAAGGCACTTGTCGATATCAAAGAAATTTCGGTTTACTTGAAACTGACATTTGTAACTTCACAGGATTTCCCTTGTAATCTCCAAGATTTCCATCAAAAACTGAACTGAAGTTCATCACCTCTACTGGAATAGCTGATTCTATATTGCATAAATTGCTGGTTATAGTAATTCCCAAATCGTTAAACCAATTTCGACCGATTAGAGCCGGACCTTCACCCGCTGCTACTAACAACTTTAGTTTCTTTGTGATGTTCCCAACCGAGACTGGTACTTCTGCTTCTCCACTCAGTTTAAGATTTTTCTCTGTTCCCCAAGTTCTTAATTGTATTTGACTTGGTTTTAGCGGAATATACGGCATTTTTCTCTAAATAACTTTTCACTTATTATTGAGTAACTTGCCCCCGAATCTATTTCCATTTGTACCGGTGACTTACTTATCGTAATCACTCTCTTACCGATGGACTACCTGTAGCGAACATTGACCATAAATACTCCGTCGTTTGAGTTTCCTGGTTTGTATCTAAAAGATTTACTCTGTTTGGTCTTCTCCCATTATTTGTTGCTGGCTTTTTGGTTTTTGCTTTTTTTATGCAAGCTCTCTCAATATGTCCACGCTTTTTGCAATAATAACATTCCGCGTCTTTAAATTTGCACTGATCTGCATGATGATTTCCTCGACAACGATGACAATCCTGAATATGGTCCACTGGAGCACGATTTGGTTTTACCTTGTTGCTTGAAATTTTATTCAACCCTGGCAGGCTGGCTGACGTTTTAAGTTCCGTCGCATTCTTTTGTGCTGTTTCTGATGCTATAGCTTCCTCCTGCGCTATTTTTAATGTTAACTGGTCATTCGCCAAAAGCCGCTTTTGTAAATTTTCATCGCGCATGCCACAGACTAGTCTGTCCCGTAACATTTCCTCCAAATCATTGAAATTGCAGTCTTGGCTCAATTTCCTTAGCGCTGCCAAATATTCGGTAATTGATTCGTCCTCTTTTTGGTTTCTCCGATAAAATTTTAGACCTTTGTATTATTGTATTCGCTGCCGGACAAAAATAACTAGTCAATAATTTAGTTGCCGCCTTAAATGCAAATTTTTCCTCTAAAATATTAATCGGTGTGGCAACCGATTTTAATATCGTGTAGGTTTCCGTCCCACATGACGCTAAAAATATCGCTTTTTTCTTTTTTGCGTCTGTGATGTCATTTGCAACAAAGAAAAATTCCATTTGTTCCATGTAAGTTTTCCATTTCCCCGACGCAACGTTATATTGACCCAATTCACCAAAACTCCTCGCCATCCTTTAATGTTTTATCCTCGTCGCCAAATTTTATTATATTCTTATATATAATAACATATACTTTATTGATTAAAGTTATATAATAATTTACAATTTAATATTAATAATAATAAGGATTACGCCATGGCACGCTTACTCCGTTTAGCACAACGACGACAACAACGCATTTTGTATTTTTTCCTTATTTTTCTATTTCTTAATGCAGGGTTGCTATGATCGAATATACTACACTACAAAAGTTGATAATGTCGATGAATGCATACGTAACCAATGTAATACAATTTGTGAGTCACACCACAAATTGGTTTCAAATTTGATATTGTTGAAAATATTTTTAACCTTGTCAAAGAGAATAGCGAGTAACTGAGCTGCACAAAGTTCAAGTTTCGGCAACAACTTTTTCTTCGTAGGAGCCACACGAGATTTAGCACATAGCAAATTTACAACAATGCTTTGTGTTGTATCCTCTACGCGAAAAAAGAAGCAACAACCATATGCTTTTATGGATGAGTCACAAAAGCCATGTAATTGAATAACCTGTGAGTTGACTCCAAGACAAAAGCGCGGTATAACAATTGAAGATAGTGAATATAGTTGTTTCAGGAAATTTTCCCACGCAGTGTATAAATTCTGTGGTATTGTCTCATCCCAATTTAATTTGAGTAGCCACAATTCTTGCAAAATTATTTTTGCAGTAATAAGTAGTGGCGCATACAGTCCAAGTGAATCAAATAGGGATGAAGCGAACGATAAAATAGAGCGTTTTGTTAAGTTACCTTTGTGAAGATCTTTTGGTGAAAATGAAAACAAAAATTGATCGTGCCTCTGATCTCACATAATGCCCAATGCATTAGTGATTGAAGTATCAGTGAGGTTTAAATCCTTCATAGTGATATCTTCGACAAATGTTTCGACGTTGGAATGACACTTAGCGAGTTCCATACAACCGTTTCGCAGAATAATAGAGATTTCATATTTTATTGTTGACAATTCATCTAATGAATTTGCTCCGCATAGAAAATCATCGACGTAGAATGATGACTTGATCACCTTTGAACCAATTGGAAATTCGAAAGCATATTCATCAGCCAAGTAGTGTAGGCTTCTCACAGCTAGAAACGGTGCACTTACTGTTCCGTATGTAACAGTATTGAGTTGATAGGTATGTGTCTCTTAACTTTCTGAGGCACGCCATAATATACATTGAAAACAGCGGTCACGTGAGTCAACCAAGATTTGTCTAAACATTTTCACTATGTCTGCAGTAATGACGTAGCGATAATGGCGAAAACGTAACAAAACCGTAAACAAATCTTCCTGAATTGCAGCATCAACCATAAGAATGCTATTAAGTGATTTTTGCGTTGTAGTACGATATGAGGCGTCGAATACAATCTAAGCTTTTTAGAAGTGCTATTTAGCTTGAGCACACAATGATGAGGTATATAGTAGTGGGATGTACGAAGAAATTAATGGCTTCTTCACAGGAAATTGAAATTAATGGCTTCTTCACAGGAAAGTAAGCAAGCAGAAGATTTGAAATTGGAGTGCCAGAATGATACTTACCTGAAACAACCCTGTTCAATAAGTCGTTTCTTTTTGAAACTGAATCGACACTTGAATTGATTCAGTGTTGCTTATGTTTAGGAATCTGGCACTTGAACCAGTTCCTATTGAAAAACCTGAATTTGGCACTTGAACTAACTTCAGGTGAATTCAAATAATATTTTTGAGCAACTAGGCACTTGTATCTATTTGCGTTTAAGTTTTAATGAGCACTTGAACTAATTAAAACTCAAGGAATGTTTGGTATTGAATGAATGTTTATTAGAAAATGTTGTGCTTTTATAGAAATTTGGCAAGGTGTCAATACATACAATTCCCACGATAATGCCTTATAGCTTAAGCTGCATT
This sequence comes from Teleopsis dalmanni, assembly GCF_002237135.1. Lineage (NCBI taxonomy): Eukaryota > Metazoa > Arthropoda > Insecta > Diptera > Diopsidae > Teleopsis > Teleopsis dalmanni. Next base: position 108,170,945 of record NC_051846.1, on the reverse strand, counting down.
AAAGAAGCGCTTAGATTTCGCTCAGCTTAGTCGTGGGAACGGTCACAGTTCTCATGGAAATTGTATGCATTTACGAATAACAAATAAGAAATATTACTTGCGTAATTTCCTTAGCAACCTGGTATATGCTGATAAACTTATTTTCTTTTAACCTTGAACTAAGTCCATATACCAGCTTGCTTTACAAACATGATTATTATTTTAATAATTATAATACTGACCTTGCACAAACGAATTTTCATTTCTCATAATGTTTGCATTAAAATATTGCACATGCCAAATGCATGGCTTATCTGCAGTTTCATATGACGAGCAAAGTGTGCTCGTGATATACAACTGTTGTTGTTGTTTTTGATAAATGTTGATATCATCAAGTCATTAACATTATAAGCATAAAAATTGGCTTTCACACCAAAACAAATAATTAAATTAAAATAAAAGATTTAAGATTTCATCATTATTATGTCCAAATTATTACAAATCATTATTACGTCCAAATTCCCTTGCTAGGTAGTCACCTTGTCGTGGTGTAGGGGCTTATTGCGGACTGAAGCATGTCATATGGAAGTCATGACATGATGATTTTTCATGTGACATGATTCAGCACACAAACTAAGAACTGCCGCCAACGCACAGGTTGAAAGTAGGTATCTACGATTCCTGATCAGTCGTTGAGGCTAGCTAGTGGACTTTAATGGACACTTGCTAATTGGTCAGTCCTATAGGAAAGTGCGGCTATCTATCAGACCAATGACTCGCCTTCAGTACGGTCATGTCTCTGCTGTTTGTGGGTCGCCGATAGTCGGGCGGGGGAGAAGGAAACTCCCTAGGGCAGGGTCTGTACATATTCTAGGCTCCCAAGGCTAGGTCTTGATAGACTGGAATATGAACATACCTATTGCCCCAAACAAACCCCCTAAACTCACAGTGGAACAGCTATGCTGGTGAACTTGCTTGACAGGGTAGAGTCAAGCTTAATAGCGAACTCCGTACCAGGTCTGACAAACCTACGGTTTCAATTTGTCCTTCCCATGGGGGCGCTCATGGGTGACCAACCTGCACGGTTTATTTAAACTTACTTTGTATGGAACCTAATAACATTTTCAATTCTATGGACTGCACACCTTTAAATGTGCAAAATATGGCTTTACACAGCCAAAACTTATCACTGAACGAGGGGGCACCTGGTACCATCGTCAGTAAACAAATGGACCACGACTTGTTGGAGAGGGCACCTGGTCCTCTACCCGACAAGCCGGAGGAAATGGACATTCCACTTAGCCAAGAGTCGGCTGGGATGTCTATCTCCTCGGAACAGGAGAGAGATCTTCTGGAGCCTGGTCTAACTAAAAAGACTCAAACGAGGGTGAAGCTATCCGGCGCTGGACGCAAAAGGTTGAAGGCTTTACTTGCCAAGGGCATCCCGCTGGAAACAGCAAGGTCCTTGGCAGTAAAGCCGGCCACTGCGACTAACGAAGGGCAGGCAACACCAAAAAGATCCCGATCGGACAGCTCTACACCAACATCAAGCTCAAAACCGACAAAGCGGATTGCACTACAGGGCAAGAAAGTTGATAATAAATTAACAGTGCCTGCAACTGCTTTGCCGATTTTCAGTAGGATGAAGGAAGTAGAGACCTCACACGGGGGCAAACCTGGTCCTAGTAAAGAGGTGGCGACGGTATCTGTGGGGCAGGCTGAACACAGTACTTCTTCCGAAGACCATTGTTCAAAGCCTACCCTAGCAGAGACTGTTCGCTCTAAGAAGATCGGTATACTACCGCACAATTTCCCAGAGGGCATTTGGTCCAATGAGGAAATTGGCAAGGTGCAGAAATGCATCCTCGACAAGATGTACGAAACTTATCGAGCTCCTGGGGTGAAGCCTCATTTCGCCGGTTACAGTCTAAAGCCCGGATGGTTTACCATTAACTGTCTGGACGACGAGACTGTAACTTGGTCTAAAGAGACAATCCCAGCCTTGAAGCCGTGGGAAGGAGCCCAGCTGAAGGTAGTGGACGAGGCAGAAGTGCCAAAGTCTGAAATCTATGTTGGCTACTTCCCAGGCTCAGCTTCCTGGCAAAGCGACCGTATTCTGGGACAAATTGAGTGCCAAAATTCGGGCATGCGTGTCAGGGACTGGCGGGTACTTCACAGGCTCAATAAGGGCGACATCGTCGAGATGGCGATTGCTCTGGATCCTATGTCGTCCGAAATGGTCGGAAAGCTGGGCAATAAAGTCTTCTATGGACTTAGCAGTGCCGTGCTGAGACCAAGACATAAAGGAAACAGAGCAAAGGAAGTGGTTGAAGATGAGCGACCAACAACATCTGCGGCTTGTGCTCAGTCAAGCAACCAGAAGCCGAAAACGGGTCTCAATTCCGGGGGACCACCCTTGAGAGGGGCAGAATCCGTGCCCAGGGCCGAAAACCTTCCGCTCTCTCTGGTCGTCTGAGGAAATGGGAAAGAAAAGACCCGGAGGCCGCGGAATTGCTGCGCGGTACAAAGGGCGGCAAGGTCCGCAAGGGCCAGTCTGGGATATAATGTCCCGGACTCCGCCACATCCGCAAAACTCTTGGAGGCAACTTCATTGCCTCCAAATCAACCTCCACCGGGCTATAGCAGCTTCATGCAGGCTCAGTGCCCTGGTGGAACAACACTGTCTGGATTTTGTGGCCATCCAAGAACCATGGGCCACAAAGGGGCGCATAAACGGTCTACAGACAAAAACGTGTAAGTTAATCTATGATAATAATGTTGATCGTCCTAGAACGGCGATAATGATTAACAAAACCATTAAATCTCTTCCAATTACAGAGCTCATACAGCGTGATCTGGTGGCGGTACAGGCAGAAGTGCCTAGTACTAGAGGGACGAGAATAATAGTTTTTGCATCTCTGTACCTCCCTGGCGACGCAGAGGAAGCGGTGTCTCTCGAGCTCCAGCAGCTTACAGAATACTGCCGTATCCGAAACCTACAGTGGGTAATGTGCTGCGACGCCAACGCACACCATACAGTATGGGGAAGCACAGACATCAATACACGAGGTGAGTCACTTTTTGATTATATCACAACTAACAATTTAATGGTAGTTAATAAAGGTAACGAACCTACTTTTGTAAATGCGATAAGGGAAGAGGTATTAGATCTCACTTTAGCCAGCGCATTTATATCAAATAACATTTCAAATTGGAGGGTGTTGGAGGAGAACTCCTTATCAGATCACAGATATATACGCTTTGATTTGGAAGGGGAAGTTGAAGACACTTTCGAAATAAGAAATGTTAGGAAGACCAACTGGTCTCTATATAACTTCTATTTAGAACAAAACATTAGTTGTCTTGGGAATAGGATTACTAATTGTCAGGAACTAAATCTTGAGGTTAACAAACTAGAAAATATTATTACAGGGGCTTTTGAAAATAGCTGCGAACTTATCAAAAAGAAACGTTCTAGGAACGTCCCATGGTGGAATAGGGAACTAGATATTTTACGCAAAAAAGCCCGCCAGCTCCTTAATAGAGCCAAGTCCAATGGGGACTGGGCATCTTACAAGTGTGCCTTAACGGCTTACAATAGGGAATTGAGGAAATCAAAGAGGGAATCATGGAGGAGGCACTGCGAGGAGATTGAAACACTTCCTGCGGCTGCGAGACTCCAGAAATCTCTAAATAAAGACCACTCAAATAGCCTCTCTACATTAAAGAAGGCTGACGGAAGCTTTACGGTAAGTCTGGAAGAAACGGGACAGCTTTTGCTGGACACTCATTTTCCAGGCTGCGCCATGTATACTGAGACTACGGAAACCATCGAGGATACTCGTTTCTTATTGGTTACACGAAGAGATCTTTCACTGGCCCGTAAAATCTTTACAGTCAATAAAACTAAATGGGCCATTTCCACTTTCAGCCCGTTTAAATCACCTGGTATCGATAATATACAACCGTGCCTTCTTCAGAAAGGCGTTGATATATTAGCACCGATATTAACAAACTTATTTAGGATAAGTCTAGAATTAGGCGTAATACCTAAACATTGGACGAAGGCTAGGGTAGCTTTCATACCGAAAGCAGGCAAAAAGGCGGACCACACGCCAAAAGCTTTTCGGCCCATTAGCCTTACTTCTTTCCTGCTTAAAGCAATGGAGAAGATTCTAGATCAATACATCAGGGAAGTCTATATTAAAGCTTCACCTCTACATATTGAACAGTATGCTTATCAGTCGGGCAAATCGACCGACACCGCTATACATAGTCTGACGAGTAAAATCGAGAAGGCTTTAGACGGTAAGGAAATAGCTCTCTGCACATCGGTTGACATTACAGGAGCTTTTGATAATGCAACATTCAGATCAATTGAGGCAGGAATGGTCAGGAAAGGAATACATAGACTGATCATAACATGGATTCTCAATATGCTGAAAAATAGGACGATAATCTTTGAAATGGGGACGAAGAGATTAACTGTCAAGTCAACCAAAGGATGTCCTCAAGGAGGCGTTCTTTCGCCACTCCTATGGCTATTGGTCATTGACGAACTCCTACAGTCTCTTAGTGACCTCGGATATGAAGTTCAGGGCTTTGCAGATGATCTAGTCATCATGGTTAGAGGCAAATTTGACTCCACCATATCCGATCGTATGCAACTAGCTCTTGATATCACTCAAAATTGGTGTCAAGAGAAAGGACTCTCGATTAATCCGAATAAAACAAATGTAGTACCCTTCACCAGAAGAAGGAAGATGAGTCTAGGGACCTTAAAGTTAGGGGACACTGACTTAATACTATCTGAGGAAATGAAATATCTAGGAGTAATTCTAGATAAAACTCTTACTTGGAAAAACCATTTATCATATATAACTGGCAAAGCTCTAAGAGCAACTTATGCGTGCCAAAGACTGTATGGTAAAACATGGGGTCTGCGACCAAAAATAATGGCTTGGTCGTACAAGACCGTAATAGTACCGATGATCACCTATGCTTCTTTGGCATGGTGGCCAAAGGTAAATCAGACGAAGGCTAAGATGACTCTCAATAAGATTCATCGAACAGCCTGTCTAAGCGTAACGGGAGCAATGAGAACGTGCCCCACAGAAGCCCTAGCAATGCTCACTGGACTCACCCCATTACACATTACAGTTAAAAGGACTGCGACCAGTGCTGCACTAAGGCTTCCTTATCTAGGTAATCTTAAAGAGGGCAATCTGACAGGACACGCAAAGATTCTAGATGAAATCTGGAATTCTCCGTGCCTTAAGGTCTTCGACAAGATGAATAGAAAATTAGCTTTCTCCAGGGAATTCGAAGTGGTCATTAGTGACCGATCAACTTGGAGAAATAATAAAATAAACTTAAAGCAGGGCTCTCAATTATGGTATACTGATGGGTCCAAAATGGATAATGGCAGTGCAGGAGCAGGAGTTATGGGACCAAACTTCCGTAAAGCAATCGCAATGGGAAAAACTGCTTCCATTTTTCAGGCAGAGGTCCATGCCTTAGAGCTTTGTGCAAGAGAATGCATACGTAGGGGCACCCGAGGTACCAACATATGCATTCTATCAGACAGCCAAGCAGCTCTAAAATCTTTAGCAAAATCCTTATTCCAATCAAAGCTGGTTTGGGAATGCTTTCAACTTCTCAACACCCTAGCATCGAGGAACTATGTTACTCTTATGTGGGTACCGGGACACGAGGGGCATGAGGGCAATGAAATAGCAGACATATTAGCAAAGAAGGGTGCATGTACTCCTTTCATTGGGCCAGAGCCCTTCTGCGGGGTAACGAATAGCTTCACAAACAACTTATTATGTGAACGGGAGAAACAGCATCTACTTGAACACTGGAGAGCCCAAACAGGCATGCGACAGTCAAAAAGATTCATTGATCCTGAACACATCAAAGTTGATGCTATCATCAACCTTAGCAGAAATGATATCAAAATCTACACTGAACTTCTTACAGGGCACTGTAGACTTAATTACCACATGAAGATTATAGGTGCGGTAGAAAGTGATTCCTGTCGACTCTGTCATGAGGAGAAGGAAACATCGGAACATGTTCTATGCAACTGCCCAGCGGTGGCAAGACGTAGACTCGATTACCTTGGTAGCGGGATCCTGGTCCCAAATCAAATAGGTAAAATTAAGCCCACTGCAATTATAAGATTTATAAATAGTCTAAAATTGTCCTAGTTGGGCCTATAGGCGCACAATAGATCTTTTAGGTCGGGGTGCACAAATAGCCTATTTTTAAATAATAATAATACGTCCAAATTGGACATTGTGCCCCCGGTTGATGCCAGTCAATCTTATTCTGCTACTTCGACCTCGGATGCTGCATGTTGCTCTTGAACTCGTCTCCGTGGTTGTGGGTGAGGTGTACCAGGCCTGTGACGGTGTCTATTTTTTCTTAATAAATATCGACCGATTATGCTGCAAAATATGAGCACGCTGAGACCAAGTGCCAAATATTCGACAATGAAATGGTGTTGGTGCTGTGATAGTGTATTGTTCGGCATTTCTTCCTGAGACCTTATCATATTTAAAGATGCCTTCAAATTAGTTATTTCATCATTAGCTGTTTTCATGCTGATGTTTTCCAACTTTAGAGATGGTTGCCGAGGAATCGCTATCACTATTGGGCTCGAATGGAAGCTTGTGTGAGAATATTTTAAGCGAGTAGTCATTGTGTAATGGCTGGTTATTGTTGCCGTATGATGTGAGAGTATGCACCCTGGTGGGAGCTCAAGTAAACCTGTATTTTGCAATTTCACTTGAGAATGCTCATTGTCACATACTGCGTTCAGCTTTACAGGGTTTCTTGCGACGAACATCCAATGATTTTGTGCAACACACTGGACCATAAGGTATTACTTGTGAAACTTTGCCAAGTGCAAGATGATGTACTATTATTAAATAAATTTACTTCGCAAGTGCACTTGCCTGATTCAAGAGAATATATTTCTTGCGTATCTGAACAGATGAATACATCATTTTTTGAAGACACACATTGTGACAACTGTATTTCTGAAATCGGAAAGTATCCATTCCTATGAGTATTGAATGCCATCATAGACGTGCATGGTGTGATTGTCACGTATTCTCCGTTTATGATCCCTGGAACGGGAATAACAACGAATAAATCAAAGGACTGATCATTGATTAGTGGTAGAGTTATTTGGAACAACATTTTAGTATCAAATAAACCGCTGCTTACTGTCATAAGAGAATATAGCTCAGAAATGTTGCTCATGTTAACCGGCAACTGCATTGTTGACCTGAGATGTTGCTTCATTGTAGTAACCTCATTCATGAGTTGCTTTGGCGTCAGAAGAAGTGGGCTGATTTTTCCATGATTTGTGTCGGTCAACACTCCTAAAATTGCTGATTCGTAAAATTGAATACTTGTTGTTACACTTAGTAGTTGAGTTGAAATCGCAGTGAAAAGTTGGTGGAGTTTTAAATTATAAATTTCCTTGTCCTCTTCTAACATTTTTGACTTTACATCGTTCAATCGCTCGACTGTTAATTCAAAGGTTGTTTGATACTGCTGCTGATTTCGTTTCATGATATTTAGAGTAGAATCTAAAATTGAAGTTTGGTTTTTTAGAAGGTTAAGCAAATGCTTGTCGTCATTTTTTAGTTGTTGAATCGTCTGCGCCATATTTTTAGCGTATTCTGAGTCCAAAACGCCGAATACTGCATTCGCAATGTTACCCACTAAATCAAATGCGCCTCTCTTCTTTCTTTTGTTAATCTGCATTATGTTTGCAGATAACAATTCATTTCTCGCTGCCTTGAACTGCTCAACTAACGTCCAGCAGTGATTATATCCATTCATCAACTTACACACGTTCGCTAAGGATTCGGTTCCATTTTCAATGAATTCAAACTCCTGCTGCAATGGACTTAAGTCATAATATGCAATGATTTTCCATTCTGCTTGTGATCTTTTGATGACTCCCTTGTGTTCGAAATGAATGCCTGGTGTGTTATTAAATGATTTTATCGTGATACCTAACCCTGATATCAGTGGTATCCATAATAATACCAGCAATGCAATGGCTAGCAAGTTGATGTTGAGTTTTGCTCGTTTTTTATTGGACGCTTCCAAATCCCGTTTTTCGTTTTGACATCTACAACTCTGATACTTCCATCATTACCGGAATAGCATTTGATGATTCTGCCCAGAGGCCATTGAAGCGGAGGAGCGATATTTTCTTGAATGATTACCAGCATTCCTTCCTTGACGTCAGGTGATTGGTCCTTCCATTTAGTGCGACACTGTAGCTCCTTAAGATACTCCTTTGATCATCTTAACCAGAACTCGTTTTTTAGATGATTCACCAGCTTCCACCTGGTTAAAAGCGATTGTTTGGTTGTAGTTTCTGACCTACTTGGAAGGGCTGTTAGTGGTTCTCCTATTAAGAAGTGTCCTGGTGTGAGGGCAGCCGGGTCATTTGGGTCTGATGACAACGGTGTTATTGGTCTGGAGTTTAGCATACTTTCAATTTGGGTTACCACTGTTTCCAATTCCTCGTAAGTGAGTGACACGTTGCCAATAGTTCGCACCAATAGATATTTAGGTGATTTGACAGCAGCTTCCCATAATCCTCCGAAACGTGGTGCTCTCGGAGGTATAAAATGAAAAACAATTCCTTGAGCTGAACAGGATCTTATTATGTTGTTTTGAGCATTTGTGCTGTGAATGCTTTCAGCTAACTCGTTCATTTGATTTTTAGCGCCCACAAAATTAGTCGCGTTGTCACAATATAAGTTTTGACATCGACCTCTTCTTGACGTAAACCGGTTCAAAGCGCCTAAGAATGCATCTGTGGTGAGATCACTAACAACTTCCAAATGCACTGCCTTCGTGGAGGAGCAGCAAAACACGGCGATGTACGCTTTGCATGGTCTTTTGCCTCTAATTTTGTGGTGTATCCATATGGGACCACAGAAGTCCACACCTGCGTTGAAAAAAGGTCTTTGAGCTTGGACTCTGTCAGCTGGTAGATTGCCCATGATTTGTTTGAACATGCGTGGGCGTACTCGAGTGCATTGCACAATGTTGCACAATGGATCGAGCCATAATCTTGCCTTTTATTGGCCAAAATCGCTGCCTGCACTGGGCTAATAATGTTTGCGGTCCGCAGTGAAGTCCCTTCTCATGTAAATGTTTCATGATGAGCTTGGCTATTGGATCGGTATATGGCAGCAGCATGGGGTATTTGGCATCGTAGGTAAGATGTGACGACGTCAATCGACCTCCAACCCTGATGACGCCACTATCGAAAGAAAGTCCATGGAGACTATTGCTTCCCTTCAGATCCCTTTTCTTTAAGAGTTGATGCCGTTTTTCATTGAAATCACTTAGCTGTATGGTTTTTATAATTATGAGTAATGACTCATCCAGTTTTAATGGTGTCAAATTGATGTCGTTGTGCTTGCTCTTATTACGTAACCCTTTGATGAATTTCAACACATAACCAAGAACTTGTTGCAACTTTACGAAAGAGTTTCTATGCCTTATCGTATAAATCAATTTGATTAGTTCATCATGTGAAATTGTAAGCACATATACCTTCCTTTGACTTCCGCTTGTATATGGTCGGATGTTATCAATTCCCGACGGAATGGTTGGGGCCAGCATTCTTGATTTCCATGAAGGAAAAGTGGCCCATAAAACCACATTGCATTCTTCTGAATGTAAATTGGATCTACACCTCTGGATAATAAATCAGCTGGATTTTGTTTAGTATTGACATGCCTCCACTGTTCCTTTAGTGTTAATTGCTAAATCTTACTGATACGATGAGCAACGAAAGTTTGGAATGTTGATGGTTCTGAATTGATCCAATGCAATATTATCTCAGAATCAGTCCACATATATATCGGATGATGTTCATATTCCGAATCCTTTCTTACCTTTACTACCAATTGTGCTCCTAGTAACGCCGCACATAACTCAAGTCTTTGTATTGTCTGCGTTTTTAGTGGAGCGACGCGTGATTTTGAACAAAGTAACTGAACTGAGATAGTTCGATCAGTCATTTCGGCTCTGATGTAAATGGCAGCTCCATAGGCTCTTTTGGAGGCATCAGTAAATACATGAATCTGAGTATTCCTTGGTTGTTTATGATGAAATATATGTCGTGGAATCTTTACATTTATTTTTGTTTTAATTTTTGAGTCGTTACTTCGAAATTGTTTAAATGCGGTTATTTTTGTTTTTTAAAATATACTAACTTTTATTTCGAAAGTAATTTTGTGTATCGTGTCAACGTGTCATCGTGCCTTTTTAGATACATCCCAAAAAACCGACAACCAGTCGACCTAACTGTATGTAAAAATAAAAACAACACCAGACCAACCCCGCCACCATTTCTTACCTGTCACCCCCAAGGACAATAACCTTAGGTTTTATTAATATTAAGTTTAGTATTAAAAATAACATGTTAATGGTACAAATAGTTTGTAAGATTGCTAGATATTTTAATATTAGGAATTCTCCTGATGAAGGCAAAAGCGAATTTGCCGAAACACGTGTAGAGATACACAAAATTACTTTCGAAATAAAAGTTAGTATATTTTAAAAAACAAAAATAACCGCATTTATCTTTACATTGTTTACTTCACATAAGCTCTGTCGAAAATGGGTCCATTGAGTATGCATTTCAGCAGGCAGAGCTTCATCCCAGGAAAGTTTTAACTGCCACAATTTTTGAACAAATATTTTCGCCTTCACTACTACGGGAGCCATTAATCCAAGTAGATTAAAAATGTGCGCCAACTCGGAACTTACGGTCCTCTTTATTATTTTGCTGTGTGTAGGTCCGTTAGTTTTTATTAAAAATTGATCAGATTTTGGTAGCCAGATAAGGCCTAGAGTTTTTACTGTCTTATGTGACTCACTGATGACATTGAGATCCACTTCTTGATCTTCTGGAGTGAGTCCTTGAAGTAATTGGGCATTATTTGCGCACCACTTGCGAGGTTTGAAACCAGCTGTCGCCAATATTTTAATAAGTTGATCCTTTGTTGCAATTGTCTCCATGAGACTGTCTGAGCCACTTATACCGTCATTGCCATAAAAATGCTTGCTGAGTGTAGCGGAACCGAGAGGAAATTTAACGGTATGCTCTCTGGCCAGGGTATGTAGACACTTAGTTGCCAGATACGGCGTTGCTCTTGTGCCATACGTTACCGTTTTTAATTTGTAATAGCACAAGTTTTCTTCTGGTGACTCTCGCCAGATAATGATTTGAAGATATTCATCTCTTGGATCAATTAGTATCTGCCGATACATCTTTTGAATATCTGTTGTAAAAACGAAGCGTGGTTTTCTGAAACGCAGAAAAATGGATAAGAGTTCGTTCTGCACAACTGGACCATTATGCATTATATCATTGAGTAAGACTCCGGTTGATGTTTTTGCAGATGCATCAAACACCACTCGAAGCTTTGTTGTAGTACTATCTGCCTTGATTACACAATAATGTGGCAAAATGTAATGTGGATGCATTATATCATCCTGATTGATTTTTTCCATGTGGCCGAGATGTTCGTACTCTCGCATGAAGTCAACGTACATCTTCTTTAGTTCAGAATTCTTCAACAGCCGACGTTCATGGCTAAAAAACCGATTCATCGACATCTGCATGGATTCACCAAGAACAGTTGTATCCTCCTTAAATGGTAGTTTCACGACAAATCGCCCTTCATGATTGTGGTGAGTAATTTGAGCAAAAGATTCTTTACATTTCTTTTCTGCATGAGTGAATTTGTCATCCGTTTGATTGATTTCTTCCAATTGCCAGAATTTAGTAAGTATATTATCCAATACTTCGTCGTCAGTTTCGCTGCACATGCCACAGGTAAGTAATTTTTGATTACCGTTGCTAACCTTGCCACTGCATATCCATCCGAAAATCGTGTTCTGAAGTGTAGGTAGACCCTCACCTATTTTGATTTGACCAATCGATAACAAGCTGTGATAGAATTCTGCTCCAATTAATAGGTCAATTTGATTTGGATTCGCGAAGTCTGGATCAGCCAATTTTATATTCTGAGGAATTGACCAACCAGAAGTGTCCAGACACAGTAGAACATTGACATTGATCGGTTTGTGTGTTGTCTTGAAAGACTCTGATAAGTGCAATAACGAATTGTGGTTCTTGCTGCACTTGTTGCAGCGGGAACTTTTGCATTCTGCTGCCCTATGGCCTGTACGTAAGCAGTTCAAGCACAGTCTAAGTTTTTGTACTGTCTTGATACGACATTGTGGTGTTGATTGCAAGAATGTTTTGCAATAATTTATCGGATGTGATCCATTATTACAGATCTTACAGGTTGATATATTTGCCTTTCCCATAGTTGTGGCAAGGGTTTTTGCTGAGCATGGCTTCTCCCTATGACCAATCGCCTCTAAGGACTGGAATCTTGATTCCAGGAAAATCATGAACTCCTTAATCGAATGAATATCTCTTGGATGAGTCAGCGACTGTTCATACAAAATGCGAGTCTGGTTATCTAGTTTGAGGAGCAAACTATGAAGCAGTAACGGCGACCATGAATCAGTTTCGAGTCCCACATTCTTCAGTGCCAGCAATTCTTCAAAAGTAACATCATGGAGTGTCCTTATTTCTGTCGCTGAAGGATTGGTTGATATTATTGGTTGATTTAGAATTCTTTGAATGATTGTTGCTACAATAATTCTTTTATTGTGATATCGTTCTTGTAGCAAGTTCCATGCCGTTTGATAATTCTCCTTGGTTATTGACAGGTGTCGGACTAAACCTTCTGCTTCTCCTGTTAAACTACCTTAGAGATACCACATTTTCTGAGCGTTAGCGCTGTCTGGTGTACTGATTCCTTGTTGTAATTGTTTATTATTTGCTTTCATTGAAGCTAACGAAATTAAAGTTGACTGAGCCAATTCTTCTATTTCGAGATACTCATCGAGTTTATATCCCACTGTAGTCGGATTGTTGGTGTACTCCCAAATTTCAAAATTAATGGCTTCAGTCTCATTCCATAGCTTCTCAATGCTTGCCATATTCACTTCATAAAAGGATTTCATCTGAACGCCTGTTTGACGATTGATGCCTGCTATGAGTCGCTTCAGTGATACACAAATTGCACCTTGCTTGTGTATCATTCGTGTTATACTCGTGCTATATTGTCCTTCCCTCGGTGACGGCATCGGTTGACGTGCTGTCGTTGTTGACTCCTTTGAGGAAGGTGTTGGAGGTATTTTGGTTGACAATTCATTTTCGAAAATCTGCTCATATTTTACAAATAATTCCTTGATTTCCTGAAAGTAGTTGTTGGTAAAGTATGAAACGCTCGTATCCAAATCTGGCAAATTCCTGATTTGTGTGTCGTTATGATCAAATTGTTCCCATAATTCGTTGAGTCGCCTAATACGCTCTTCATAATAGCGAGGGGATGTCTTCCTCTCTTTTGAATCCTTTTTAAAGTTAGTGACCAGTTGTTGGATTTGTTTTCCCAATTCTGATTGTTTGTCAACCAATTTTGCCATGACTTCCATGCTTGTAAATACAGCGATAACACCCTTCTGAGCAGGTTCACTTGATTGATGATGACGTGGTCCTTCTGAGCAGGTTCACTCGATTGATGATAACGTGGTCCTCACGGTGGATCACGTCGGGGTCACCAAAAATGTTCAATAAGTCGTTTCTTATTGAAACTGAATCGAGACTTGAATCGATTCAGTGTTGCTTATGTTTAGGAATCTGGCACTTGAACCAACTTCAGGTGAATTCAAATAATATTTTTGAGCAACTAGGCACTTGTACCTATTTGCGTTTAAGGTTTAATGAGCACTTGAACTAATTAAAACTCAAGGAATGTTTGGTATTGAATGAATGTTTATTAGAAAATGTTGTGCTTTTATAGAAATTTGGCAAGGTGTCAATACATACAATTCCCACGATAATGCCTTATAGCTTAAGCTGCATTAAAGAAGCGCTTAGTCGCTCAGCTTAGTCGTGGGAACGGTCACAGTTCTCATGGAAATTGTATGCATTCACGAATAACAAATAAGAAATATTACTTGCGTAATTTCCTTAGCAACCTGGTATATGCTGACAAACTTATTTTCTTTTAACCTTGAACTAAGTCCAAATACCAGCTTGCTTTACAAACATAATTATTATTTTAATAATTATAATACTGACTTTGCACAAACGAATTTTCATTTCTCATAATGTTTGCATTAAAATATTGCACATGCCAAATGCATGGCTTATCTGCAGTTTCATATGCCGAGCAAAGTGTGCTCGTGATATACAACTGTTGTTGTTGTTTTTGATAAATGTTGATATCTTAACCCACCGTTCAAGGCTAAGACATCAAGTCATTAACATTATAAGCATAAAAATTCGCTTTCACAACAAAACAAATAATTAAATTAAAATAAGAGGTTTCGATTATCTATCATCATTATTATGTCCAAATTATTACAAATCATTATTACGTCCAAATTGGACAAACCCAACCAATCAATGTTTTTTGAAGCGTAGGTAAGTTATCTTTAAGTTTGATTTGTCCTACGCAAAGTATATTGAAGAATGTCTCTGCTCCTACATAATAATAGGTCGATACGATTTGATTTATAGAAATTTTCATCTGCAAGCTTAGTGTTTGCTGGTTCCAAGAAGAAATATCAATTTGTGATAGAGGCTGGTACGAAATATGAGAAGTGATGCAAAAATCAAGTGGAATTTCGAAATCAGCGAAGCGAGATTTTAATTTAGTTGAGGTTTCATGTTTTATCCTTGTATTTGTGTCACCAATACTACTGATTTGTATGTTATGTCTTTCACGCGGTGATCTCAATTTTTGGGAAAATTCTTCAGATACTAAATTAATCTGTGAACAGAAGTCGAGGAGCGCTCTCCCTAACCGATAGTTACCAGTGTTATCACGGAAAAGCACAATTGCTGTGACGATAACAATTGTATTTTGCGATGAATTTCCTAAATGAGTATGAACAACAGCTGATGTAGTTTGAACCGTAGGTTGAGGTGCTGGCGATAACGAAAACGTACTTGATGTATTTTGAGCTCGATGAAGCATTGTATGATGAGACCGTAAACAAATCTTGCATTTGAAAGTAGATGTACACTGAGTAACTTTATGATTTTTGGATAAGCAGTTTATGCAGACAGAAAGTCTTTTCACATTTTCGAAACGATCCGGAACAGACATAAAGCGCTGACAACCAGTAATGATGTGATCAGTAGTGTCACACAACGGACAAGTGCGTTTAGTACAAACAAATGAGCAATTTTGACGAGATTGATGCTTATCGATCTTTTTAGAAAACTTGTCATTCCTACGAATAGTGTCTTGAGACCGAAGTGGCTGAATACCACGTAATCTGAGGTGGTATCAATGTCTATATTTGCTTACTTTGTTACACTGACTATTAGGCACATAAACCAATAATCAGGTAGTTAAGATGAAAGGCTTGCAGGCACATAAACCGCTAGCCAAGTAAGTAAATAATTTTTATTTTGTTTCTACAGTGGTTAAAAGGCACATCTACCAATAACCAATTTTTGATTGTGAAGTAAAGACGATTGTTTTCGCTTTCAAACTTTATTATTAATATTGTTTCCTTATATAGTATAAAATTACTTACTAAGCATATTAATAATTACAATTATTGGTGACTAAAATAATAATTAAAATTTCACATATTGCTGCATAAGCATAAATACAATATGTGAAGTTATTGAACTTATAAACGTAAATATTTACAATATTTATTTGCTGCATAAGCGTGATTACAAGCGAGCTAAAATATGTTAGGTTTGTTAAACTTAACATTCTGCCCGGCTTGAATTACGTTATTCAAGAATGAATCTATGAGCAATGATTAATTTGATTTGCAATGCATTATGTGTGCTTTTTTTTAAAATATCAAAAAAAAATAAAAAAAAATAATTACAACATTTTGTGGATATATAAATACATATATAATTTTTAAACAATAAATAGTTATACAATATTATAAAATTTAGAGTTTATAGCATCATGAGAATTTGAGAAGCTATGTAATTGTTTCAGGCTCCAAAGTAAATCTTGTTCGTGGCATCGCGTTTGGTGTGAGAGTTTGTGTTGGCTGATTGACTTCTGGATGCTTTACCTGCTTTATTTTCCATATCATCCATATGATGGCTCCAACGACAAGAATTAGGGTTATGGAATTAATTGCGTAGTGGTGCATGCTGTCCGTCTGTAGTTTGTGTGGTAATTCAGCGAATTTTTCATCTTTCAGAGTATTGTGAAGTAGCTTTAACTGTTTAAGTTCATTGCTGAGATTCAATGAACTTCCTTTAAACTTTGACCATAATTCTGAGTTATTGATGACAGGTATCTCACTAAATGCAGTGTAAGATTCATACATGGTGTCGGTAAGCGTTTGATGTGTCTGAATTGTAGACGTTTGGTGTTTGACCAAGTATGGTCATCATTAAAGATGTGCCATCATATATCTTTCGACGCTTTGGCAACGCTTCACTAGGTTCATTCGTTCGTCTTGTTTGTGTGACAGTAGAATTTTGTTTTGTTGAATTTTGATTAATGCTGCCTTCAGTGGGTAAGGGGGCCAATGATCGTAATGGTCGTTTAAAAATCCCATTGGCTGTTTTTATGTCAGCTACACGGACCAAACCATCTTCTCCTTCATACACCTGTTGCACCCTGCCAAGAGGCCATTTGTACATGGGTAGATTATCATCTTTAATAATGACTAAATCACCTTGGCATAGATTTGCCTTTTGTTGTTTCCATTTGTACCTTGATTGGAGTTCATTGAGATATTCCTTTGACCATCTTCTCCAGAATTCTTGTTTGAGTTCAGAAACTAAACGCCATCGTGATGATAAACTCATTCGGCTCTCCTTTTGATAAGGATCTACATTAGTGGTAGGTGGTTCGCCTATGAGAAAGTGTCCTGGTGTAAGCGCTGTTAGATCATTTGGATCGGATGACATTTTTGTTATTGGCCTTGAATTTAACATGGCTTCTATTTCAGTTATGACTGTTGTCAATTCTTCATAAGTCAATGAAGCGTTGAAAATTCCTTTAATCATTAAATGTTTAGCTGACTTGACGGCAGCTTCCCAGAGTCCTCCAAAATGAGGAGCTCTTGGTGGAATGAATTTGAAGTCAATTCCCTTGTTACTACTGGTCTTAATGATCTTTTCTTTTCCATTTTCTGAATAAATGGTAGACTGGAGCTCTTGTAGTTGGTTTCTCGCCCCAACAAAGTTAGTCGCATTGTCACTATAAATTGTTTGGCATCTTCCTCTTCTGCTGATAAAACGTTGAATAGCGGCTATGAATGCCTCTGTTGTCAGGTCACTCACCACTTCTAGGTGAACAGCCTTAGTCGCGAAACAGCAAAATACTGCTAAATATGCCTTTGTTGGCCTTTTTCCTCTAATTTTATAATGAATCCATATCGGACCACAGTAATCAACTCCTGTGGTAAAAAATGGTTTAGTCAGAGTAACTCGATCAGTCGGTAAGTTGCCCATGAGTTGGTCCATCAGTTTTGGTTTTGCCTTTGAACAGATGACACAGCTGTGAACAATGTTTCGCGCCATAATCTTTCCTTTAATCGGCCAGAAGTTTTGTCTCATTATGCTTAGCAATAATTGTGGAGCACAATGGGAATTTTCTTCATGTTTCATTTTGAACATCAATTTCACTATTGAGTGATTGTAAGGAATTACCATTGGGTGTTTAGCATCATATGGCAATGTTGATGCTTCAAGCCTTCCTCCAACACGAAGTACACCTTGTTCGTCAATGAACGGTGCTAAAGTATTTAGTTGACTCGAACTGTTGATTGCTTTACATTGTTTTAAGTCAGAGATTTCCTTTGCAAATTCTGAGCCCTGAATAGTTTTAATTATGAAGACTAATGCATCTCGTAATTCCTTTGGAGAAAGTGTTTTTGTTGGTGATTGTGTGCGATGAAATACACGGCGAACATAAGCAATTGTTCTTTGGAGGTATCTGAATGAGTTTCGATGATCAATTTGATTTATCATGTGATCAGAACTAGTCGTTTGAATGATAATGTTAACTGTATGTCCTTGTCGTCTTTCGATATCAGTTGAGATGTTAAATGCCTTTGGGTTTGGCTGTTGCCAAAATTCGTTGCTTCCATGAAGAAAGAGTGGACCAAAAAACCATATATGTGAATAATTGAACATTTTAACCTTTATTCCTCTGGAAATGATGTCAGCAGGATTATCCTTTGATGCCACATGATGCCATTGATCAGCATGTGACATCTCTTGAATTTTGCTAATACGATTTGCTACGAATGTGTGCAATGAGGCAGATGAAGATATTATCCATGACAAAACAATTTTGGAATCGGACCAAAAGTAGGTTGGCACGTTTTGATACTTTAAATCTTGTTTAACTCTTTCTGCTAATTCGACTCCCAGCAATGCTGCGCAGAGTTCTAGTCGTGGAAGTGTCTGTTTCTTTAATGGTGCTATTCTAGATTTGGCGCACAATAGTCTCGATGTTATTGTCTTATCATTATATATTGCTCGCACGTACATAGCTGCTCCATATGCCTTCTCTGATGCATTCGTAAACACGTGTAATTGAATCGAACAGGGAACCTTCGAATTAAAAATATGTCTGGGTACTTTCACAGTATTTAATGTTTGTAAGTCAGTTCTAAACCGCTTCCATTCTAGCTGAGCCTGAGGTAACAGTTCCGCATCCCAGGAATAGTTTTGTTGCCACAATTCCTGCATGAATATTTTAGCTGTTACAGTAATGGGGCCAAAAATTCCCAAAGGATCAAAAATTCGAGCTAAGTCCGATGCCACAATCCGCTTCGTGATAGGTTGCTCTGATGACATCTCTGCCTTTCCGCAAAATTCGTCTGATTTCGGGAGCCAAATAATGCCTAATGTTTTTGTTGGCTTTATGGCTGAGTCATCTAAATCAAGGTTGATTTCTTGGTCTTCTATCGGAATGTTTTGTAGTAGTCGTGTATTATTTGAGCACCATTTTCTCAGTTTAAATCCTGATTTACTGAGCAGTTCCGAAAGTTGTTGTTGAGTGTCTAAGGCGGTAATGATGCTGTTAGTTCCGCTTAAACAGTCATCTACATAAAAATCATTAAGTAATGCAGGTGCTCCAAGCGGATAGTTGGTCATATTATGTTTCGCAAGGTGTTGAAGACATTTTGTTGCAAGATAAGGGGCTGACTTTGTTCCATATGTAACCGTTTTCAGTCGGTAATATTGTATACTATCATCAGCACTTTTTCTCCAGATTATCAGCTGCTGTGCTGTATCTTCATCATGTACTTGAATTTGCCGGTACATTTTCTCAATATCGGCCGTAAATACAAACCGGTGTATTCTAAAACGCAACAGTATTGAAAAAAGATCACTTTGCACTGTTGGACCTTTGTGCAAAATATCGTTTAGTGCTAAACCGCTTGATGTTTTTGCTGATGCATCAAAGACAACTCTCAATTTGGTTGTAGTGCTGTCAGGTTTCAAGACACAATGATGAGGAATGAAATATTGTGCTCCTTTGACATCTTTCGGGCAAACCTTTTCCATGTGACCTAATGACTCGTAGTCATCCATGAACTTAATGTACTCCTTGTATAAATGTGGGTCCCTTTGTAACTTCCTTTCCAGAGAACAAAATCGATTGAATGCTATCTCACGCGATCTACCAAGTGTCGTGGGATCATCGCGGAAAGGTAAGCGTACAATGAAACGACCATCGTGATTTGTCTTTACATGATTTGTAAAGTGATTTTCACACCATTTCTCAGATAAAGTCAAAACCCTTTCTGCAGTCTCAATGTTATCTAATTTCCAAAATCGTTCTATCATTTCTGACATGTCACCAACTTCTCCTGTAGTAATAGCGCATGTTGGTTTAATATCTGTTGTAGTTTTAGTCTTACCAACCACCAACCAACCTAGAACCGAATTTTGTAACAGTAGCGAATTCTTTCCTATTATCAATTGTTCTGGTTGAAGTAGAGTATGATAGAATTCAGCACCAATCAGCATGTCAATTCTTCCAGATCTGTTAAAGCTGGGGTCTGCTAATTCTACATTCTGTGGGATCTGCCAATCCGAGATATCTAGGTCTCGTGACGGTTGTGCTGATATTATTTGTGGCAATACAAATGCCTCTAGTCTCGTCCTGAAGCTTCCATTAGTAGCCTGCAGTTCAACATTTACGCGAGATTTTGAGTTCCCGAATTGACGGCCAATACCTTCGATCGATAGATTTGAATTTGTGGTAATTAAAGATAACTTGTTGATTACTCTTTGGGTTACTAGATTCACTTGAGACCCTGAGTCGAGTATGGCACGAACATCACACGTTCGTCCATTGTTTGCAATAATGCGCACTTTTGCAGTGGCTAGCAGAACGTAATTACGAGTACACTTTGCATTAGTTGTTGCTGTTATGGATGGCGATTCATTAGCGTTGATCAATGTTGTGGTTGACTTTGTGTTTGTTGCTGGTGCCCTTGAAGGTTTAGGTGACTGTTGCTCTAAATGGAGCAAAGTGTTATGCTTCTTGGCACATTTTTTACATGATCCAGCTTCACAAACCTTTGCTTTATGATCGGATTTGAAACAATTCACACATAGTTTTTGTCGTTGAATCCAATTTAATCGTTCAGGAGGAGTCATTTCAATGAACTTTTTGCAATAGTAGATCGGATGTTTATCTGTATTACAAACTTTACATAGATCTGAACAAACCATAGTTACGGCTATCCTTTTGTTGGGTTTATATACTGCATTGTCTCGTAGACCTATAGCCTCAAGTGACTGAAATCTCAATTCTAAAAATTCTAAGAATTGTTTTATTGTGGGCATCTCCTTTGGGTTGGTAAGAGTTTGTTCAAAACTGCAATGTGTATTTTTATCCAATTTTTTTAATAGTATGTGAACTAAAATTGGATCCCAAGTTGATGTTTCAATATTTAAATTATGAAGTTCACATAGACTTTCCTTTGTTGTGTCATGCATATTTTTAATGGCTTGGACTGTTGGATGGTCATATAAAGAGTTTTGAGCTGTCAAACGTTGCAAAACTGCTGATACTAGAACTCTTTTATTCTCATATCTACTTTGTAGTAATTGCCATGCCGTCTCATAATTTGCATCTGATATTTGCAAATGCTTGATGAGTGCTTCAGCTTCGCCTTGAATATTGGTTTTCAAATACCAGAGTTTCTGTGAGTCTGATATTCTTTGATTGTGTATTAGTTGTGCAAACAGATCACTGAATTGTCGCCAACTCAAATAATCTCCACTGAACTTTGGAAGAGATATTGTTGGCAAAGTAGCCGATGATTGATAAGTTGACCTAATTGATGTCTCAATCTTGGTCGACTTACTAGTCCATTCCACCATTGTATCTTGCACCAATTGTTCAAGTGCTAGATAATGATTGCAATCAGGAGGGTTGTCTTGCCGTTCCTGAATAGTAAAATTTAAACCTTCAGCCTGATCCCATAACTTGGTAAGCGTAGCTAATTTTACTGCAAAATATTGTGGTACCTGTTGCTGGTTATCTTGTCTCACATTGTGGATGAGACGATTGATTGATTTACACACTGCATTTCGTCTGTTGACTAATGCCTGATTAATTTCATTCTCTTGACCACCAGTAGGTAATACTATTTCAGGAGCTTCAACATCATTATTTATCTGAAGGTCCAACCCCTTTATTGTTGATGGTTGAGCCTTAATGAGTAATGCTTCCAGCTCTTGAGTTATTGTGGTGATATATTTGTTACCCAAATTTATGATTACCATGCCGTAATCTTGTGTGAAATAGTCCGATGTTCTTGCTAGTACATCGGCTTGTTGTAGTTGCTCATCATTAGCCTTGAAGTCAGCTAATAACTGTTCTAAAGTTGTTTTACGATCTTCGAGATATTGACGTGTTTTCCTGCTGGGTGAGTCCTTCTTGAAGTTGCGAATGATTCTGTCGATCTCTGAACCAATTGAATCCTGCTGGTCAGTTAAAGTGGATATTGATTTTGGATCCATGGTTATTGTATTTCCGTTGAAACAAGTTGTTTTCAATGAAGGTTTTTTGTAAACGCTGCTGGCTCACACTGAGTTGCTCTTGCCAATCACGTCGGGGTCACCAATGAATACCACGTAATCTGAGGTGGTATCAATGTCTATATTTGCTTACTTTGTTACACTGACTATTAGGCACATAAACCAATAATCAGGTAGTTAAGATGAAAGGCTTGCAGGCACATAAACCGCTAGCCAAGTAAGTAAATAATTTTTATTTTGTTTCTACAGTGGTTAAAAGGCACATCTACCAATAACCAATTTTTGATTGTGAAGTAAAGACGATTGTTTTCGCTTTCAATCTTTATTATTAATATTGTTTCCTTATATAGTATAAAATTACTTACTAAGCATAATAATAATTACAATTATTGGTGACTAAAATAATAATTAAAATTTCACATATTGCTGCATAAGCATAAATACAATATGTGAAGTTATTGAACTTATAAACGTAAATATTTACAATATTTATTTGCTGCATAAGCGTGATTACAAGCGAGCTAAAATATGTTAGGTTTGTTAAACTTAACAGTGGCGTTTCAATCGATTCAAGAAATTGGCAGAGTGTTTCCAGAACCTTAGCGCAGTCTTCCCATAAAGGCAAAGAATTAAAGTCAAGAGATTCCATCCACTTATTTTTTGAACCATCATCCACCTTTTGCATTGCCAAGTAAATTAGCATTGCATTTGAAATTTGCTTGTCGGAGCCAATTAAGCGCAGCGAATCGTAGATTGCAGACACATTGTCAACCAGGCTTCTAAGTTGACTACAACTTTGCCTTGATGTATGTGGCAATTCAAACAGTGAAGCAATATTTGCCATAAAAATTAAGCTGCTATTATCATAGCGGGATTTCAATCTTTGAAGTGCCTTTGGATAATTTTCGTTACTAACTTGAAAAGCCAATGCTTGTCCATGTAAACAGTTTAACATATAATCAAATTTTTCAATATTTGACAAATCAACTTCTCTGTCAATGATTTGATTAAAAGACGAAATAAAATATTTATATTCAGAGTATGTTCCACTAAACGACGGCAATTTTAACAGTGGCAATCTCGTAATTGATGAGACAGGTGAAAACGTGTGATCTCGTAACGACATATGCAAATCCTCACCTAGTTGCTCTTGAATAGATGTTTTGATGTTGACATATAGATCCTTAAGCTCGCCTCTCATATTGTCTTCGGGATCCAATTCTTCAATTCGAATTTGGTAGCTCATTAGCTGCGTAAAATACGATTCCAAAATACCTAAACGGCATTTTAGTTCAATAGGCGATAAAACCGTTGTGTCTGATTTTGCATTTCGTTCTATGATACTCCTGATCCGTGTTATATTCTTCTTCGTGTTAGCACGTTGCTGTTTAAGTTCAGTAGCCATAATAGAATCCAATTAAATTGCCGTAGATGCAAAAATCAAAATATTGTGAACAATTGACATATCGAAACCCTAGAAAACAAAACGCATCAATAATTGCACTGAAATGAATCGAACGCAGCAGCACAGCAGCGACCAGAACCAAAAGTAGCGAAGCAAAAGATGCACAAATTTTATAAAAATATGTGAAACCGAAAAACAGCAAAGCGTGGCAATTGACAGCAGATGTAGCTTCAAGACAGCGCAGCGAGAACTAAAGCGAGAAACAAAGCGTCGCAGTTGACAGCAGATGTAGCAGCAAGACAGCGCAGCGAGAACTAAACCGAGAAACAAAGCGTCGCAGTTAACAGCAGATGTAGCAGCAAGATAGCAAAGTACCAATTACCTTAAGAATATCGAAAACAACGTGATTCTATTAACACACAGAGCACATGCGAAAATCGTAACGGATACCGGATAGTAACTATAAAACGTTATGTTTCTTTTATGTTAATTCAACCTTCTTTCGTCAGAGTAAACGAGAAACTGGCATTTTTATTTTATTAAAAGTGCATGAGACTCAATGAGTCTATTTTGACAATTTGTTTTTGTAATATAAAACTAAAAATATAATATTTTGAGTACAACCCAACAAAACTGTTATCGTATAAATTATATAGTATAAAAAAATTTTCGTCTATAACATGAAAAACTTCCATTTTTAACAGCCTAAACTTTAAAACCTTTCGAAATACCTAAAAATTATTTTTGGTACTTATAGTCTCAAAATCAATTATTTCCAAATAATTAAATACAAGAAATAATTCCAAGACCGCTGATAATGCGTGTTTGGCAATACTTTGGTCGTGTGCGAGTTGGGCTAAGTTGCGTTCTAAATGAGTGAAATTCTAAGTTGTGTCGATAATAGGCCTTTCTTTTGTACGCATGTCGGGAAAGAACAAATAAAATAAGTAATACTTTCGATGGCAACTCTGGACAAAACGGAAAATTAGGCTTACTTAACGCGTAATAAAATTTAAAGTTAAAATTTCAGAAATGAATAATAATTCATTGCAATTATTTGTAAGAACATTTTTCTTTTTACATTATGATTAAAATATGAATTTTCATGCATTTTAACAGTAAAATAATATATAAAAAAAATAATGTATTTGTAACAAACAATGATAACTTAAAATACGAAAAATGAACGATATCATTCGTTGACAGTGGACTGGAAATTCCCAATAGACGAGTTTTTAGTCTTGGCAACCATGCAATTTAAGCAGCTTATTAGTTAAGCGGTTTTAAAAAGGTTGAACTAAATAAGCGAGCAGTGTTGTTGTTTCATATGTTATTTTTAAAATAAGCGGTTGTTCTTTTGTGATTTGCTTACAAAAGAAAACGCCTAATGTAGTGATGTGTCGATACTTAACATATTTTCGAGGTGGTTAAGTCGAGACTAAACCGCCAGGACTGCCATTTTAGTAGTTTCATAAGATAATATTTTCATATGTGAATTTATATGAATATATGAATACAGAAAATTACAATAAAAAATAATTTTATTAAAACGTTTTGTTTTATTTGTATTAAAAAAATTAATCATCGTTATTAGAAAACTTTTAACCGAAAAGTGATCACTTTTTCCATATATTTTTCATTATTTGATAAGCACTTGCAATAAATTTTGTAAATATCTGTATTTTCTAAAATTTTTATTACTTTTATTAAATATTATAAATATTTATTTGACAAAATTTTATTATAGTGGCTGTTTCCAAAAAAATAATTTAACTTTTTTTCATTGACTTGGCAATATTGTTTTGGTAAGTTTTGACACTTGAATAATTTTGTTTGTGGTTAACATTATTTGTAAACAATTTATATAATGAAAAGGTAAAACAACTTGATCTACTTTGGCAGCCAAAGTTAAAAAATGCACAGAAATGTGAACCTGACTTTAGTTGGGTAGTTTATTTCACTGAGCTATCGCCAAATGATGTAGTACAAAAAGCTGAACATGAAAATGATGTTTTTAATTTTGTCAAAGAAGCCAATCTTAGAGACTGCGTTACATTATGCTGTTAGTTGTCGCCACATTGATTATGTACGTCCTTACTATCATATAATGCAAATAGTACACTTATTGATACAAATGATCAAACGTGTTGAGATGTTACTGACAATAATGATATTCGTATGGTGGTGTCATCATAACAAATACAATTTTTAACTTATCTTTTAATTCAGATCTTGTAATGATTGTAAATACGGTTTTAGTAATACATTAATAAATAAAATAAAATTTGATTCATTCAACACAATTATTTTCTGAATATTTTATATATAAACCTGGCCAGATTTAAATTTATTTTGTGACAATAACTCTAAATGATGGTAGCCTAAATCACTTCAAAATAAGTGTATCATTAGGACTGGTGGCCTGTAAAATACTGAATTTTTATCTTAACGATATTATTTGTTTGGAAAATATTGGTACTACTCTTTGCACCAGTGGCTCTTAATTATTTGTTTGTAAAATACATTGATTATTTTTTTGGTCTACAGCATGTCTTGATTTATTGGAAAACAAGACATGCTTTTTCTTGCGAAGGGCAAAACTTCCACTAAAGTTTTTAGTGGCAATGGTTAGTTGATTATGAAGTCCAAGACAAAGTCAATAATCCCACACATTTTTAATGTGACATGTTACAAAATTGTGTATTTTGAAAACGCAACTCAAGAGGTTTTGAAAAAATATTTAAGACAAAACATTTTTTATATAAACTAAAATCATATACAACTGTAATAAAATATATGGTAATAAAACAAAAATATTAGAAACCAACACTTAATCGAATACACAACGCTTTCAATCCGCTTTTAATAGCAAAAAAAATTAATTATGCGTTTCTCACAATAAATTAGCAAATACAAAAAACGTAAATGTTATTCTAAGTTTTAAATTTTTAATTGTGAAGATCCAAGAAATGATAATTCAATTACGAATCAATAATCATTTCATAATACTCGATGTATAAATTTATAAAAGTTTTAAAATTTAGTTCCATAATTTCTTAATGGACATGTTCTTATCTGAATCCTTCTGCATAACTTTAGCGACAGTCATTTCAAAATCTTCTTGAGTAACATGCGCACAACGCTTACGCAATGCGTACATACCAGCTTCTATACAAACGCTTTTAACTTCTGCACCAGAAGTTCCCGATATTTTACGCAAATTAATGCAGCGGGTCAAGTTAATTTTAGGCGAATGAATTTTGAGAATAAACGAGTTTCTTCATTTGGTGAGGGAATTTACATTTTTTTATGGTCGAATTATCCTTTTTCACAACAGCTCTAAATATTTCGGAAGAATATCCACTTTGGCATTAAAGCTCGCGCTAAGTAATCAAACTGATAATTTATGTTTTTTCTTGAAATAATTTTATAATTACCTTTGGATATTCTTCTAAGAATCTCTCTTTCAATGTAATTGTTGGCAACTCTGCCAAGGATGACAGATGACATATAAAGAAGAATTAACATTTTAATTTTGTCAGTTATTTGGAACTTGTGAAATAATAATAACTAGGAGTTTTTTGTATAAATAAATATCGAAATTATACAGATATAACAGTGGCGACGAGAATATTTTTTTTTGCATTACATGTCCACGTTAAAATCAACAATGTGCGAATCAAATTGCAATTTGATACTGCATCGGACGTAACTATCATTTCAAAATTTAATTTCGACAAATTAAATATTTTAAATACAATGGAAGTACAACCAGAATCTGCTAAAAGTGCAACTGGAAACTTACCATTGTACGCAAAATTTACATGTGATGTTCAGTTAAAAGACACAATTAGAACACTTACGTGCTTCGTTACAACGATCGATTTGAACGTATTCGGATTGGACTGGATAACTGCTTTTCAACTTAGCGATATGACGCTTAATGCTATTTGCAGCCAAATTTCAACAACAAAACAGGGAAGTAATGTTTCCATAAAATCTTCAAATTGCAAATTTCTTCCGGAAAAATTATTTCCAGAACTTTTCGATAATGCTATGGGTCTTTGTAATAAAACTAAGGCACATTTAATTATTAAACTAAACTGTCAACCTGTTTTTCGACCTAAGCGCCCGGTAGCATACGCAGTTCAACATTTGGTTGAAGAAGAAATTAAGCGACTTCAAGATCTCGACATTATCGCACCCATCAATTACTCTGACTGGGCCGCAACAATCGTAGTTATCAAAAAGCCAAATGGTAGCATTCGTATTTGCGCTGATTTCTCAACTGGTCTTAACGACGCGCTTGAATCTTACAAGTATCCACTACCGCTTCCAGAGGATATTTTTGTAAAAATTAGCAATGCATTAGTATTTAGTCATATAGACCTTTCGGACGCTTTTCTCCAAATAGAAGTTGATAGCAAATCGCAAGAACTTCTCACAATAAACACGCATCTAGGTTTATTCAAATACAAGCGTATGGTATTTGACGTCAAAACTTTTCCGGCAATTTTCCAACAAATTATGGATAAAATGCTTGCGGGCTTACATTGCGCAGCTGCTTACATTGACGATATCTTTGTCTCAGGTAGAAACCAACAAGAGCATGACAACAACTTACAGGAAGTTCAACAACGTATTTATCAATACGGGTTTAAACTCAAGATCGCAAAATGCAATTTTTCAGCTCCTGAAATTGCTTACTTGGGATATATTGTCAGTAAAGACGGCATTCGCCCAGATCCAAAAAACATTGAAGCAATCAAGACAATGCCTGCGCCAACCAATCAATTCGAACTTAGATCACTCTTAGGTGCTATCAATTTTTATGGAAAATTCATAAATCACATGCGCAAATACCGAGGACCATTAGACGAACTACTTCAAAACCACAAGCAGTGGCAATGGACGGAACTTCATCAACGCTGTTTGGATGGTTTCAAGCAAATTTTGTCATCAGAGTTATTATTAGCGCATTACGATCCACTGAAAAGCATAGTAGTCGCTGCAGATGCATCTAACTATGGGCTCGGAGCTTGCATTTTTCATGAAGCTGACGACGGTTCAATGAAAGTAATATGTCATGCGTCCAGATCACTGACGCCCACAAAAAGACAATATAGCCAAATAGAAAAAGAAGCTCTTGCGCTTATTTTCGCGGTTACGAAATTTCACAGAATGGTTTTTGGGAGAAGATTCAAACTTCAAACAGATCATAAGCCTCTTCTAGCTATATTTGGTGATAAAACTGGAATTAAGGTGCATCAAGCAAATAGACTTCAACGTTGGGCAATTAAACTGATTGCATACGACTTCGAATTAAAGTTTATTTCAACTAACAGTTTTGGGTATGCAGACGTTTTATCACGACTCATACATAACACAATCAATCCTTCAGAAGACTATGTCATCGCTGCAGTAGAGTTTGAAATTGAAAGTAAACAAATTTTACATAACTCACTTGATAAGCTGCCGCTTACCAGCAAAATAATTACTTACGAAACAGCTAAGGACAAGGTTTTAGCTAAAATTCTCGAATATGTAACGGAAGGATGGCCATCAAACTGCAACAACAGTGAGTTAAAAGCTTACTTTAACCGAAAAAACGACATATGTATAGTTGACGGATGTTTAATGTTCGGACAACGCATTATTATACCTCAAATTTTCCGAAAGCGCATTCTTAAAGAAATTCACCGAGGTCATCAAGGCATAAGTCGTACTAAAGCCATCGCGCGGAACTACGTTTATTGGTCAAATATCGATTACGATATTGAAGCAATGGTGAAAAGTTGTTCAAATTGTGCCGCAGCAGCTAAAATGCCCACAAAAACAACTTTACATCCTTGGCCAAAACCTTCTGATTCTTGGGAACGGCTCCATATTGATTATGCAGGACCAATAGATTCATACTACTATTTGGTCGTAATCGATGCGTTCTCAAAATGCCCAGAAATTATACAAACAAAATCTATAACAGCAACTCAAACAATTTCCAGCTTGAAAATTGTTTCGCTAGATTTGGGTTACCGAAGACAATAGTTTCAGACAATGGTACTCAATTTGTGAGTCATCAATTCCAACAGTTTTTAGCGGAAAACAGCATTAGTCATATACGAAGCAGTCCGTACTATCCCATGTCAAATGGACAAGCCGAAAGGTTTGTGGATACTTTAAAGCGAGCACTCAAAAAGTTAAATGGGAAGGGGGTAACTGCTGAAAATCTTCAAACATTTCTACAAGTTTACCGATCAACTCCGAATTAGCAAAATGAGGACAGTAAATCGCCAGCTGAAGTTTTACTAAAAAGAAATATCCGTATTAAACTTGACTTGATTAAACCAACGCTGATGTCTTTACCAGACCCAAATGCCATTTTTAAAAACAAGTGTGATACACAACTCAAAATGAAAGCGCAGTTTGACAAAAGGCTCGGTGCAAAGCCAAAGTTTTACGAAAAACAAGAGCTCGTTTATGTCAATATATATAAAAACAAACACTTTGAATGGGCAAAAGGAAAAATAATCGAACGCATAGGTAACGTCATTTATAATGTTCGCTTACAAAATGGCAAACTTATTCGTGCACATGCCAACCAAATTCGTGACCGAAAAGATCAAGAAAATGAGTTATCTTTAGAAATATGTACTTCCGAAGATATCGCCAACGAAAAGTGTTTAGTTGATGCATTTGGCCTCTACGAAACAACACTTAAAGATGTGGTCGAAATAACTAACAAAAACATGGTTTCGACTCCAGATCAATCTTTCAACGAAGTAACCGAGATTGCAATCGCTCAAACTGAGAAGCACAATGAGGCAGTTGTTCCGTATACCCGACCAAGGCTTACAAGACATCCTATTGACCGTTATAGACCCTAGAATCACCGCATTGGAGATTTAATCTCAAAAGGGGAGGTCTTGGCAACTCTGCCAAGGATGACAGATGACATATAAAGAAGAATTAACATTTTAATTTTGTCAGTTATTTGGAACTTGTGAAATAATAATAACTAGGAGTTTTTTGTATAAATAAATATCGAAATTATACAGATATAACAGTAATACTATGATTATATAATTCCATTAATTTGCAAAATTGCATAAATAAAAATGCTTAATCGATTTCTACGTTTTCCGCCATCGCAAAATATGTAAACAAAATACTGAAATAAAAACATATTTACAGCTAATATAAGCTGTAACTCGCACACTTTTTTGGGCTAAGTTGCTAAATGTGTGCAGTGTAAAAAATCCTAAGAAAGGTCCTATTGGGTTTAGCATCAAATTAGCCTAACTCGCACGCGTTCTTAGACAACTGTATGGTCAACCAAAACTTCAATTAATTAAAATAACTAGAGTCGCCAGCGGTCGAAATTCGACCAAAAGAAAATACAATTTATTAACAATGTAAACAGTAATTAAATTTAATTGAAGAATTTAAACAAAATGTGAACAAAATCTAAACAAAGTTGTAGAAAACCATTTACAAAAAGAAATTGAAAAAGAAATTAAAACTTTCAATTAATTCTCGTGCAAAATCATTTGTACTGTTTCTAGTTTTGGCTTAATCCTTTCTTGAATGAACAATCGAATCAAATAGCCCAATTTGAATTTGTCGTTATATGTGGCCACGTATGCACCTGCGGAAGGACGTCAAAATAATTAGTATAAAATATTGATGAATTGTTTGAATGAAATACCGATGAAGCCTCGAACTGATGCTCCATTTTGAAATCTTTTGAACAAAGAAATTATCTCATCTACTGGTGCGTACATTTGTTCTTATAATAATAATGATATATAATAACAAATCTATATTTTATATTACAAAGTTCTCAAAACTTCAGTGCAAACAATATTTTTCGTAAACACCCTTTCATCATTAGCCAAATGACCTTCACCTTCATTACTTACAAAATTTAAACCTTAAGAGAACTTACTCTACTGGCTGCAACGTGAAGTTGTCCATGCGAAAAAAACAGGTCTCCTCAACAATATACCAACTCCATCATGTGTCTGTCCTTGGGATTTGTTAATTGTCATAGCAAATGCGGTGATGACTGCAAACTGTGTTCTTTGAAAATTAAATAGCATTCCAGTCCCTGAATACGTCAAGTGTATGCATGGAATCAAAATACGATTTCCGCGAGCAATTCTAGTGAGCATTTCACAATCTATTGTTATTATGCATTGCTTTGACTCGCATTTTCGTCCTATTCATTAATGCTTGCTTCGTATATAAATTTCGAAGCAACAAAACTATCGCATTAATTTTGAGTTCCAACTTATGTGGTGGCAAACCACTTACAATCAGAGTATTCAAAAATTCTACTGGGTAGTTGCCTACCTCGCTGTTATCCTCGCAAATTATTGTGTCAAAACTGTGATAAACCTTTTTTCACCAGAGATGCAATTCAATACATCGTTGTTGATAAGTCCACAATCTTCATTAGTTGGAGCTAACACAACTGACTTTAACATTCTATCTGATAAAATGGTTTCACTAATATCTCCAAAAATGTCTTGTACTATGTTAGATTAAACACCTATCAAATATGCTGAAATCACAACTAAATCTTCACCAAACTGTCTGACATTAGATTCACCATTGCTTATTCTCTTTAGTAATTCAACGAATTTCAACTTTTCGGGGAGTGTTCTCATATTTTGAGTTAACGTTATACATTGTGACCGAAAGGTTTTCGGAGTTTCTCATTTAAAATTCGCGCGCTGTATATTTTTCGATATTTTAAGTTTATGTAGTTTGGCAGCACTGTCCTTAATTACTATGCCAAAAATGAGCGCGATCTGTCAGACAGTTCGTTTACGGCAGCTGTTGAAACCAGTTCACCTCAGTAGTGCGTTGCGAAAAAAACAATGGAAAAAAATATTGAACAAAGAGTTTGCATCAAATTTTGTTTTTCGAACGAAATTTCGTGTGCAGAATCGTTGCGAATGCTACAAAAGGCTTATGGGGAATCAGTTTTATCGAAAACTCAAGTTTATGAGTGGTACAAAGCCTTTCAGGACTGTCGTACGACCGTCGAAGACATGCCGCGTTCTGGACGACCTTCGACCTCTACCACCGACGAAAACATTGAAAAGGCAAAGGAAATCGTGTTCAAAAATCCTCATGTGAGTGTTAGAGAGATAGCACGAGAGCTAGGCATCGGTCGTGAGATGGCTCGTTTGATTTTGGTGGACAATTTGTGTATGCGACGTGTCAACGCCCGGCTTGTTCCGATTCACCTCAATTTGTTCAACATTATCAACGATTTTAAGGCCAAACATTCAATAAATACCATCGAACAGCCACCGTATTCACCTGATCTTGCACCGTGTGACTTTTTCCTGTTTCCCAACCTCAAATTACCACTCAGAGGAACGCGTTTTGAATCCATAGAAGACGTAAAACAGAATTCGCAGAGGGAACTCAAAGCCATACCGGAAAGCGCCTATAAAAAATGTTTTGATGATTGGAAGAAACGTTGGCATTTGTGTATCGCTTCTAATGGAGCATATTTTGAAGGAGATAAAATAAATATTGATGAAGATTAAGAATTTTGCGTTTTATTTATTTATGACCGGAAACTTTTCGGTCACAATGTATGATTGAATAATCGGAAATCTGGCCAACTCGTAATACAATTTGCAATCATTACTGATCGCGATGCATGAGGAATAACGAGCAATATTTGTCTAAAATCTCCACATAATAATACAGTTTTTCCAGCAAAAATTATTTGTTTTTTCTTTTTTAATCGTCGCATAAGTCTTTCAACAGCGTATCAATACTTTTCATCACTTGTAACGGACACATCAAAATTTCATCAATAATAAATAATGCCTATATTTTCCATCAGATTTATGGGCAGTTTAAAGACATTATGGAGTGTCTTTCCACCAAACAATAATGTGGAAACAATTCCACTAAATGCACACAAAATACATCGGAGATTAAGGGAATTAAATTTACGAATTATAGCCGTTTGTGTGCATGTTTTCTCACAACCTGCATGGGCTGTCAAACAAAACACATTTGATCCTGTATCGTGATACTGAACTTCACGAATAATTTTATTAATAGCATTACGCTGTTTATTATTTGGGCTATCATATGTAAAGGTCATTAAATAAATATACTTCTTCAAATAGATTAAAAATATCGCGATCAGCAAATTCTAGCATTATTGTAGGTGTAGGCAAACCAAGTGACGTACACATGTAACATTATGTGTTAACAAAATATCCTTGATTTCCAATAATGCTCTATTGAAAGCAACATCTACACTGTAACCATCTATAACGAAATCTTCGCTTAAATTAACTTTAAATTCCACCGAAATGGAAAATTTAAGGCACAAATAATCGCAAGCAAATTACACATTTGTTTTACTGAATTAAATGTTTTAGCTTCATTCAGACAAATTCTTCACTCATTATCGTTGGACGAAATACCCCTAGCATGCCATGCTTCGATAAATGTGCTATAAACAATTTCATTGTATGTACAAACATCTTCATATGATTTTGGCCCTTTTACATGCAACAAAAGTAGTCTTAAATGGAATAGCTCAATTTCTTTGGGAGACACCATATACATCCGAGTAATAATTTTATCTCCTCCTCCTTGTCTTTTATGCCAAGATTTTCTACTATCAATCCAAACTTAATGCAATGGAATTTCTATATACGTATATTGATTAGCAGATGGATCACTTTGATTCAATTGAAAGAAAGCTAATAGCTTCGTAAGCGTGGGATTTTCTACCGCTTGCCGTTCTTGGCTTTCGCGAAATATAATATTTTGTCTTCGTGGCAAATGAATGTCAAGACGAATTATGATATGAGACTGAAAATGCATTGGAAATTCATATATCCGCCACATAGCCTCAGTCGATCCCACATATCGACCATTCAAAAAATTTCTAACTTCAACTACGTCAACTTGTACTTGCTGTACATTTTCGTTTGTGTCTTCACTTTGAATTAAAACTGTTTCACTATCCCAACCCTTATATACATACTTATATATATATTTAATACTTTTGACGAAAGTGCACACCTCGACAGTAATGTGACAATTATATTTTGCAAGCAAATATGGATTGTATGGAACGACATAATGTTTATCTAAAGACTCCTCTAACATCAACGGAAACATTATTATCGCGTCGTCTATATAACGGATAGCCATTATCTGACTCTTTCGTTGATTGAAATTTCCAAAATCCTTTGGAAATTGTTTTGAACATTTTTCATCTTGTATAAATACAGAGCTTGGAAACACCGCATGGACCGTGCATCATGTGTCTGACAACACATTCATGTAATTTTGGCTGTAAATTTTTATCCGGTATCTCTGCACAAACTATTTTATCAATATCAGTAAGCCTGACAATTTTTCACATAAAGTTATCAAAATGTGAGCATGAGACAAACCTATTTTTTGAAATTCGATTGTATATATAAGAGCCTCAACTTTGCCAAAAACAGATTTATTCCAAATGTCAGATATGAATTCTTTTAACTTCGATTTAAATACACGCACAACTATTTCAGGTCTAAAATTATTCATTAGGATCAATATTATTTACAATCTCCGGTCAATTCGGATTGCAAGTTATTGTAACAAAAAGCGATGTCTTCCCGAAGTACTGAACAATTGACATTGCATCTAAGTAATTTTGATATATGTTTCTTGGAGCCCAGTGAAGGATGAGGGTAAAATTACTTTACGACCTAAGCTACCATCTTTTACTTGATTCGTTTGCAAATAATCAGTAATATTATTATACACATCTGCCCTCAAATTCACTTGATTCTGTCTAATAAAATGTAGTCGATATCCTTCCATTCTCACAAACATATCAACAATGTACTGCAAAAATAGTTTTTGCGATTTAGGCAGAAAGCTAAATAGATCCATCATTGCAAATCTGAAACATGCAAATTGTAACATTATAACTTTATTTCGAATCTGCCTACCATTAGAATTCTGTTGCACGTTATGCGATATATTAATGTGTCAACCAAAATCTCCAATTGGGAATAGTAAAGGATATGCCAATGGATCTAGGATCCAAAGCAGAATCTAATACTGATACATTCTTAACCACACCATTTGTGTTTGAAAAAGATATCATATTTCTCTCAAATGGTGGTTCACCATCTACAGTCGTAAATATAATAGCAACATCAGTTCGAGTTGCATCATTATATCTTCGCATATCTTCACGGTAATTGTCATAAAAATCTCTTTCTGTGCATTGCATACTCTATCATGATGTTCTTTCATTGTACAAAATGAGCGAATAAATGGATTAATTCTATTCAATTCAACAGAAGTTTTATTTGATTGCTCACGCATTTTATATTGAACATGTACAACTGGACATAATTTGGCGTACCATCAGATGCTGTGACCATGGGTCCTGCTCTGTGATAAAATATGTCGTGAATTTTGAAATGATAAGTTCCTCTTATAACTGTGTCAGAAACATCAGCTTCCGAATTGACCATAGCATAGGCCAAATTGTAATTTCGAATAGTATCGAAATAATTTTTGTTCTTTTTCGTTATATTTTTATCATTCGATGTGAGATCGTCATACAATGAATTAAAAGTGTCAAAAATTTATCAGGACATAAAATAACAATATATAGGGACTTAGACAAGAAAAGATTACAATGCAAGAAAGCGCTACTGCAGTTAAAAGCAATAAGCAACAATGCAATCAAGATAGGCGAAAACTGGTGCACGTTCAATAAGTAATTCATCTTAATGTATGAAGAACAAACGGCGGAAGACATCCTAAAGCATAATATTAATAATATTAAGAAAATTACTTTAGACTTTAGGAACCTATTAGAAAAATCAGAAAAGAAGAAAATAAAATAAGTAAACAAATACAAGAAATAGATAAGGATAGTTTACGCATAATATCGTATAATATCAACAGATTAGAAAATAATGTTTCCAGATTTTTTAACTACATTAAGCGTTATGATCTGTTCTTTTTGTTAAAAACCCATGCGAATGAAAATAAAGCAGAAAACTGAGTAAATATTTTGGCGGTAACAACCTAACATGGAAAAATGCAAACCAGAATTAATAATTGTGGCAGATATAGTGGAGGTAAACTGCTAGCAACAAAAAAGAAATTGGTAAACCTATGCAATATATATGCAATGGTCAAGAGACCTGATGTCGATCTGGCTTGTAGGTACAACAAAGAACTACCAGTAGTTCTGTTGTCCTGTAGTTTATGTGCATGCATGTGTGTCTTTGTTTCTTTGTATTTTTATGTATGCACGTGTGTCTTGTATTTTTAGAGTGAATGTAATTGTGATGGTCCACTAGGTGTTTGGGGACCAGGGTTCATGGTGAATCAAGATCGTCCATACGTGGTGCAGAGTCACATATTAAGGCGTATCTAGAGAGGAAAACTTGATAAAACCCGCAATCGTGGGTGTACGAACGACCGTGCCCAAGGATGAATGGCATTGCATGAGTGTGTTTTAGAACGGTGAACTCCTGATACCTGGCGACCTCCGGTTTCAATGTAGCATTTCCGAAGTAAAGGGGGCTATGCTTCGGACGACCTTCCTTTCCCTACACTCGTGGAAACATTTATGGAC
Organism: Teleopsis dalmanni; assembly: GCF_002237135.1. Classification (NCBI taxonomy): domain Eukaryota; kingdom Metazoa; phylum Arthropoda; class Insecta; order Diptera; family Diopsidae; genus Teleopsis; species Teleopsis dalmanni. Next base: position 108,133,769 of record NC_051846.1, on the reverse strand, counting down.
TCTTTCAAAATTAACACCCGAAAAACAAACACGGAACTTGGTACCAGTTCCGAAGACAAGCTCCTGGCATCAAGTTAAGAAAACGAGCGAGTCGAAACCACCGTATTAACCAATGTAGGCAGTAGCAGCCGCACTGTATCTACTTCATCCGAAACAGTAAAATTGGCAGACAAGCGTGCCAGCCATTGTGCGCCTGCTAAAAAATCACAAAAGTCTGAGGTAAAGATCAGACGTCAAAGGTACCAGAAGGCTATTTCATTCTTGACAAGATTACTAAGAATGAAGCTGAAGGTACAGAATGGGCGTTTGATCGTACAGACAAAGTACGATACCAGAAGGTGGTGGATGAGTACAAGGAATACCAGGCCATCCTATCAACACCTGCAAAGGCGATGAAAAGGGATCGGTCTCAGGACGAGACCACACATACTTCAAAAAGCAAGGTTGCGAAAACAATGTCTACTAGCAATCCGTCAACGAACGTGAAAAGGGCAGGTGGCGATCATTGACGACATTACCTTCAATGGAAACAAGGTGCTGGAGAAATGGGGTGAGATTGAGTCCAAGTTGGCTGAAATGATGATGGAACACCTTTTAACAAATCTAGACGTGCCTACACCAGGCTTCGACTCATTGGAAGTGGTTCGTGGCTGCAGGGTCTTTAAATGTGATGACCAGCTATCCAAAGTATTTCTTGGCAACTGCATTGCTAAGGTAAGTGATGCATGGGAATGTTTAAGACTTACGCTTATTCCAGCCAACGAAATCCCTAGAAGACCAATCGCTCGCATTTGGCTGCCAATTATGAAAATGGAGCACGGGAAAGTACTCCAACTGCTGCAACGAGGAGCAGCAGTTTATCTGGTGATAAACGAGTAGTCCGTGAGGCCACTAGAAGAAATGGACTGTAAGCTAAGGTTTGGCGTACGGTACACAAAAATAAAAATATTTCGACCAACAGGCAATGATGATGAAGGCAAGAAGTTAGAGGATGCTAACAAATTTCTTGACGACATGAAGCCCTTTAAAAACTTCGTAAGCCTACTCGAATGCTGAAAGTAGCACAAATCAACCTTCAGCATTCGAAAATCGCCTGGGACAATCTCGCCATCTTTCTAGTCAAGGAAGATGTCGACGTCAGCATCGTGCAAGAGTCATGAGTCAGAGCTAAGGACGTCATGGGCTAATGTTGAAAAACTATAACAATTCGTAAATTAGAAACAATGGTAAGCCAAGATCATGTATCCTAGTTAAAAAATGTATCATTGTCCTTTCTTGCCCACAGTATAATGACAACAATCTGACAGCTGTAAGGATCGAAATACCAGGTGAGAAAATTTTATTGTGGCTTCTGTCTACATGGCGCATGATAGAGAAACTCCTCCGGAAGAGGTAGTCGCGCTAGTAAACAGAAGTTCATCAAAAGACATTTCCACGTTAATTGGATATGACGCCAATGTGAGGCTTACGCTTTGGGGCAGTTCGGAAATCAATGACAGGGGTGAGTACCTTTTTGATGTTATTAATAATTCGAATCTTCAATTTGTGTTAGAGGTAAAACTCTTACTTTCACTTTCCCCAGTTAAAAGGGTTTGATGAATGGGAAGAAGTGTCAGATATAACACTCCTATTCGAAAATCCAGATATTGTAGTTAGTAATTGGAAGGTATCTGACAATATATATTTTTCGGATCATAGTTGGATTCTCTTCATTTTAAACATTAATCCAAATCATACCATTCCCTTTAGAAACCCAAAAAAGATAAAATGCGACAATGGTAACTAAGGTGGAACTTAATAACGTAAAGCAAATTAAGATAGATTCTACTAGGAAGCTAAACGAGAGGATATATAATCTTGAGGCAGCTTTTAATATGGCTTAAAAGAAATTTCGTCCAATAAGTAGAAGTAAAAAGTCTTTTACTCCTTGGTGAAACTCAGAACTAAGTGATCTCAGGCAGAAAACACGAAAACAGTTTAACGAAAGCTACAAGGACAATAGTTGACGTGAATATAAGAATTGTTTTAAAACTTATAAGAAAGCTATCAGAGAGACCAAAAGTAATGGCTGGAAGAAATTTTGTAAATCAACTGAATCAACCTCATTCTCTGCTAGGCTCAGCAAGGAAAGTGCAAATCCTTCTTATCTCAAGAAAGAGGACGGCACATGGACTGAAACCTCTGCTGAGACACTAAGACTACTATTAGATACTCATTTCCCAAACTGTGAAGATGATACTAGAGAAAATGGTTCAACCACCTTGGCAAGCACACCATCATAGGTGGCTGAAGCAATAGTCACAGTGGAAAAAATTAAGTATTCAATCAACATTTTTTGTCCCTATAAATCGGCAGGTTTGAACGGTATTTTCCCTATAATGTTGCAAAAAAGCAAGACTTTGTGGTTCCATGGTTAGGGGGAATTTACAAAGCCTGCCTTAAAAACAATTATATAATATTTAGATGGAGGCAGGTTAAAGTAGTCTTTATACACAAGGTAGGCAAAATCGGACACAAGTCCCCCAAAGATTGCAGACCGATCAGCCTAACTTCATTCTTACTAAAAACAATGGAGAGGGTAATAGAGCTCCACTTAAGAAAAAATGTAGAACGTTTACCAATCTCTAAATCCCAGCATGCTTACCTCAAGGGTAGATCTACGGAAATGGTTCCACATGAGGTCATTCGTACTGTGGAAAAATCGATTCATTTTAAACAAACTCGTTGGCAACCTTTTTAGATATTGAGGGGAACTTTGACAATGTAAACAATAAAGCTATTCATGACTCGCTTTCCAGGATAGGTAAAGAAGAAGAGTTAAAAAATTGGAAAGTTACTATGCTAAAAACAAGGATTATTCAGTCAAAGTTGGGCAGCATAACCCAAATTGAACACGTCAGTAGTAGTACGCCACAAGGAGGGGTTATTTTATCACTACTATGGCTGCTGGTCGTGGATAATATTCTTAATATTCCAGCTAAAAAAAAAACTGAAATGATTCTGTTTACCACCAAAACGAATATACCGGCTTTCAGTTTGCCTTCACTAAACAGGCAACAAATAAAACTACCGGAAAAAGCCAAATATCTAGGAATTCTGTTGGATAGTAAGCTAAAAAATGTGTAGCTTTCTATTCTTGCAAAAGGATGTTTGGCAAAAAATTGGGGATTTGTCCCGATATTATCCACTGGATGTCCATAACCATTGTACTTCCAATTCTCACGTATGGTGCTGTCGTTTGGTGGCGCGCTCTAAATAAGAGCTATGATATCGATAAACTTTACAGAATCCAGAGGACGACATGTGTAGGTATCACAGAAGCTTTTACGACGGACGCCCAAGGGAGTCGTCGACATAGTCGCCATAGTCGGATTCTAGGTATAGTTCCAAACTGTCTATATTGGATGACATCGGATTATCTGAATCCGTGCATAGACTTCCAAAGGAATTTTCAGACAATATTCCCTTCAAGAAATGAGTGGAAAAGGAAAAATTTCGAAACAAACTACGATATTTTAATATATACAGATGGCTCTAAAGCAGGAGCAGGTGTCTTCGTACCATTTGAAAACATAAATAACTCTCTTAGACTACCTAATGAGGCTATAGTTTTTCAGGCTGAAATCCTAGCAAGCCACATCGAGGCATTGCAAGCCACATCGAGGACAGATGTAGTGTTGCTATTTTTATTGACAGCCAGGCAGCAATTAAAGCCCTTGAATCTTTCATAACAAAATCAAAAATAGTAAAGGAATGTAGGGACGCAATCGACAAGCTAAATCGGTTGGCCGATATCACCTTTATCTGGGTTTCTGGACATAGGAACATCATAGAGAATGAGAAAGCTGACAGTTTATCCCACTTTGGTACCTCCATAGATGCGTCACTTGCGGTACCAGTTTATATTACCCTGGAGACCATTAAAAGAAGTACCTTCCTCTAGCTTTTGCAACTTGCCAATAACAGATGGTAAGCACTTAGGTCATGGGCAACTTCCAGGCTAATATGGCCCACCTATAACAAAAATAAATCCTCTAAACTCATCAAAAGACATCGCGTGAAGACTGCAAGGCTTACTGCAGTTCTTACTGGTCATTGGTGTGTAGGAATTCACGCAGAGAAACTGCGTATACGCTATAACCCTCACCGCAAAAACTGTGAAAATCCGCACGAAAAAGAAACAATAATACATTTTCTTTGTGAATCCTATTATGATTAAAGACCTAAATGTCAGAATTGGTAAAATGCAAAACTACGTGGATGTGGAATATATATCGAACTTAATGGCTGGATTCAAAGAAAGGAAATCTAAAAACAAAGTGGAAAATTCACGTGGATATAGATTTATACAATTATGCTGTGATAACGGACTTGTAATAGTGAATGGAATGACAAAAGGTGATGAGGAAGGAGAAATTACATTCTGTAGTAGAGTTGGAATGTCAGTAAATGATATCTGTGCAGTCTCCCTAGAAGTACTTATATTTATCGATAAGTTTGAAGTCGGATATAAATTATATAATCAAATTGGCGCATTAAAAAATACAAATTAAGAAACACTTTTTTGAGAAAAAGCAAAAATGGTTTAACTGGAGCTGTCATAAAGCGAGACAGGAAACATTCAAAAGCCTAGAAAAATTTAGACAAGTAAGTAGCACCCAGAACAAAGAGATTTACTTAAAAGATAATAAGCGCTGTTAACGAGTCAACGAACTATATGATAGGCTTACATTCATTTCCTAACCGAAACCAATGCCAAGGCTGACTTGATCGTTGACTTATTCTTTCATAATAATGCAGTTCAAAGCAATTAACAATAAAAGTTGCTTTGAACTGCATTTTTGTGAAGTTATCAAATTAACTCCACGTTGTTTTAGTTGCAATTACAATATTTTCATATTTAAGTATTATTATTTTTTGTGTAATTTGCAATTTATAATAAATTTATTTTAATGATTAATTTTGCTATTTTATTATTCTTATTTTTTGTGTAAAATGCAATTTGTAATTGATATATTTTAATTATTGATTTTACATTTTATTATTGTTAATTTATTGCATATCGGCAATTTACCATTTGTATTCAAGAGGTAAATAGCAGATATATTATTCATTCCAATAAAACAATCAATGCATTAATCTGCTTGTTTTTTTGTGCTAACGACCTAACCGCGATAACTGCTGGTTATATCTTAATCGGTGATCCTCTCACTGCAACCATTGAGGTCGACGCAAAGCCTCTACGCCTAAGTTTAAAAAAAACATATGAACAATGAAAAGGGAGCAAAAGCTTAGATGCTTTTGACAGAATTGAGTACAGACGTAACGTCGACTCAATGACTCTTGAAAAGGAGAAGCTCCAATACAAGTACGCGATTCTTGGATTGATTACAAAAAAACAAGCAGTTTAATGCATTGATTCTGGAAAAACTGTATCATGGGATACAGTTGTTCCTTGTGCAAATTTATTCCGATAAATGTTGTTAAAGGTTTAATGATGACAAGTGTCTCATTTATTGCAGCTGGAATTGGTGTTAATTGGAACAATTCAAATGTTTCTGGGTCTGCTAATGGCAGTAGAAGCGAAAACACAATCTGTGTATCCGTCTTAAATAGCTTGAGTACTGTCATCTTGTCTTGAACGGTGTAGATTTTGGGACAAGTGTGTCCGAATGGTTTGCAGTTCCTTTCGAAACTGATCAGTGGATATGAGTAGAGGATTAATCTTGCCAAAATGACCGTCGGTGATTGTGTCTATTAAGGCCTGCTGTTGTATTTGGAAGTTGTGAGTTAACTTTAGTACTTGCAACGCCAATGACGTAAATGTATGTATAATGCAGTTTTGTCGAGTGCATTACTGACATTATTGATTGTTGACATTATCAAATTTATTTGTGCATCTAAGTCAGTAAATTTTGAGGCGTCTTGAGTTTGTTTCAGGATGTTTAGTGTTGCGTCCAAAATTGATGTGTGGTTTTTAAGCAATTTGTTAAGGTGTTCTTCTGTAATGTTAATGGTTAAAGTGTATAGTTATTTTAATAGTTATTATTTGAACTTTAACACAAATCATTTTTAATTAAATTAAATTAATTTAATTTAATTAAATTAAAACGACTTTTACTTTTGGTTGTCCAATCAAGACTCTGTTCAAGAGTTCAAGTAATTGATGGTAAATTGAGGAAAATGATAAGTTATGTCCGTATGGCAGCGAATGTTGGTATTTACCAGAATTTCGAGTATGGTAAATTAGGTAAATTTGATATTACCATTGGGAACATTTTATAAGATGTATAATAAAAAAATAAATAAATTTGAAAACTTTTAACATAAGTGCAATGCAAAAAACCCTAGGAAATTTTAGTTTACTTTACCATAATTTACCGAGTTGGTTTATTGGGGCCTGCAGACTTCATCGAATTGAATTGCTGGATTTTATTCTGCTTATATTACTTCGTAAGCAATTCCTTTGGATGGTAGAGAAAGTGAAATCGACTGAGGCATAAATTGTTATATGACCTTATATTACAAATTTGCCCGAATACAGGCTTAATAACATCTATTTATAATTTATTTATTACCATAACTATTTTATTTATTTATTTTGTTCAAAATACATAGTTTAAGTGAATTAATTTTAAAATAGTTATTAATAAACATGTGTTAATAAATATGTATAAAAATGTAAATATTAATATTTATTATGTAGAAACTTTCGCTATTTTTTATGGTTATTCACGGGATATTGATCAATTTATAATTTTTTGTTTTAATATACATTAATATTTTAAACAAAGCAATTTATACATATAAACAATAAAAAATAATGTATCATATATATATCTAATAATGGCAAGAACTAACAAATGTGTTCTCTTATTGGTGGTGGTATTCCTCTATTCCTGAGCGTTGTTTGTTGTCGTTTTGTCATTGGGCCTTGTTGTGGTAGGATTTTAGGCAGGTTTAGGAGTATTTTCGTAAAATCTTCTGCAGGTTGTTTTCTTTCTTCTTTTTTACCATTCTATTTTCCAATTATTTATGTGTGATAATATATTTCGTTATCATTTATATGCAAAAAATCTTTTTGTCGAAAATACTAATGTATATTAATATAAAAAACTAAAGTTCTTCAAATTCTTAAGGACGATTATAAATTATAGTCGAAATAGAGAACAAATAATAAAAAAAAACTTTAAAATAGTAAAAAAAATCAATTTTCTATATTATTTTTTTTTTAAACAAAATTTCTTCGTTAACAAGAACTAGGCCTCCTGGGGACACCATGTAAAAAAAAACGTGCGATGCATTATACATCAAAGGTGGTCTGGAAATTAGTACGCAACTAGTAACATGAAAATTGTCATTTCTATTTAATTAACAATAACCTTTCATGTATGTCGATCTAGTAACTATAAATGATTATGCAGTTATTTAAATAAATCTCCATTTCTCGGCAATTATCCGCTTGCAAAGGCTAATAGTCGATACACTTGTATCCCTTGTACTGATATTCCGTTTATACTTATTCAGTATCTGTGAAGCGCATATATTTGCGAAATAGCGTTAATTATTCAAACTGCCATATAAACCGAAGGATTAATTTTAGTTTTTTTTATTCATCTTAAATTGATTTCTATAAAATTTTATTATAATACATTTGGCAAAACTAAAGCATACTATTTTTAAAAAATGTTTTACCAATTATTGGCAAATATTTTATATACATATGTGTTCTTATGATTGTATTACTTCTTAAGATTTAATATAAATATTATGTAAATGCGATAAAATTGAAAATCCATACTTAATAACGATTAATTACGAAAACAATTATAACTCTTTCTTCAAATGCCATCATAATGAAAAATTGTTTCAATGCTGCAAATAAAATTTTGATATCTCTTGCCCCCGAAATTACATACAAAAATATCAATATCCATATGTTCATATTTAAACACAAAGCAAGTAGGCATGAATGAATATAAAATAGAGAATAATTCTTTTTACTACTTACATTATAATTCAAGGAAGCAATAACAACACCTCAAAGAGCAAAAGAAACAAAAAACACAAAAAAGAAATATAAAAATTTCTTGAACCTATGAAGCAGAGAATATTGCGAAATCTTCTTTGGTATGAAGCAAAAACGACTGAAGCGACGTCGGCAGAGATTTGAGTGATTTTGGTACTCGTTAATAGATACCGAGAACAAAAATTAATTTCTATGGCATTGTGACTCTATAATATTTTTACTCAATGATTAAATCTACCCTGTGTATCATTTATCTTTTCGTTTGATAAAGACGGTAATTTACCAAATACAAGTTCCTGTGGTGTGTAACCTGTATCAGAGTGGGGGGCAGTATTGTACGCAAAAGTATATTACGGTATCCACTTATCCCAGTCGTCATCGTTTGCGAAGTTCTCATTTAGTACTCAATGATTTCTTTCTATCATACCAACTGTTTTGTGATGATAGGGTGTTGAGAATGTTTGTTCAATATGCATTAGGTCTGTTACTGTAGTCATTAATTCGTTTAGAAATTCTGTGCCTCTATCAGATTTTAGAGTTTTAAATGTAGAATTTATTAAATGTATTTTAATATTAACTGTTCCACTAACGTTATGGCAATAGTTTTAGCATCTTTGGTTACTATTGGGTATGATATGACGAATCTAGTTCGCACTGCATAGTTAATATATATCTGTAACCGTTTGATGGTTGCAGAGGTCCCACTGTATCAATTTGTACAGTTTCGAATGCTGAATGTGGAGTTGTAGTAACTTGGAGTTCTTCTCTGTTGTGTCCGATTTGTATATTTCTTTGACATTTTTTAAAAGTGGTAATATATTTTTATACCATTTGTTTCATTTTCTTCCATGTGTATCTTTGTTTAATTTTAATCATCGTTTTGCAAACTCCCAAATGACCGCTGAGAGGGTTATTGTGATATTCCTCTATCAATCTAATCTTTCGTATCTTTCACGTATTCCTGTTTTTTGTATAACAATATTTTTAAACGATTCTTATTTTTATTATTTTGTTGCAACTTATTTATCATCGTCTTAAATTCATTTTTATCCATGGATTTAAATGTACTATCATCATCTGCTAACGCTAGCTGTAAAATATTTAATTTTTCTATTTGTGTAATAAGCTTCATTATAATCGAAATCGGCTTCGGAGGTACTTCGCATAATTCCACTATAACTTCTTTATCATTATATAATATGGATGCATCCTTATTTCTTTGTTTATTTTTCATTTTAAACTGCAGTTTTCTTACTCCACGAATGTCGCTAAATGAAGCACAATCCCAACAATAGAGTTGATCAGGCTCAGTGGTTTTTGTGTTCAATTTCGTATCCGTATTAGTTGTTTTTGTATTTGCGCATTTTAATTTGCTTCGAGTAGTTATACATATTCGTGCTTTGTTATTCAATTTACTTAATATTTCTTCTTCTACCGGATTAGATAATTTGCGTATTGCGGTCGTGTCATCTTTTATTGGTATTAGTGATTGTAGTATAATAGAATCTATTTTGATTCTAGATAAGGCGTCGGCGTTGGTATTTATTTTTCCTTTTTTATAAATGATTTCAAAATCATAATCAGATAAGTCTACTTGAATCCTTGTCATTTTAGATGATGGATTCTTATGTACGAATAAGGATATTTAAGGTCTGTGATCGGTTATAACATAAAAATGTTTGCCATATACATATGGTCGTAAATAGTTTATTGCCCAATGTATCGCAAGAAGTTCCTTTTCAATGACTGGTTTATTGAAATCATGTTTTTGTTGGGCCTTACTTGAGTAACATATTGGCAAATCTGAACTGATTTCACCTTGTAATAGTACCGCTCCAAGTGCAAAGTCGGAAGCGTCAATTGTTATTAAAAAGGGTTTGTTGAAATCTGGATATCTTAAAACGGGGGGACTTATTAGTATAGACTTAAGTGCTTTGAATGCATTCTTCGCATTCTTTGGTCCATAGAAATTTTTGGTTCTTTTTAAGTAGGAGATTTAGTGGTTTTGCAATCAATGCAAAATCTTTTATAAAACGTTTATAATAATTGCAGAAAGCAACATATCGTCTCACTTCGTCAACGTTTGTTGGTTTTGGATACTCTTGTATCGCTTTGTGTTTTAGTGGATCCGTCTTGACACCTTGCTCTGTTATCAGATGTCCTAGGTATGTGACTTCGTCAGTAGCGAGGCGTCAGCTTTTTGACAAGGTGTTCACAATTTCATCAAAACAGAATTCCAACTATAACGTATTCCCCCTACTTCTAAGTTTTGTCCTTTCCACAAGCAAATAGCGTACAAGACCAATAAAACAATTTATTTAAATGTTCGCAGCCTGTGATTCACTGGTTTTTATTTACCATAAAGCTGTAGCTGTAGGAAAACGTCGACTTACCATAGATTTCGACATTTTTACAACAGGTATCAAATTCTTCATATCTGGAGTTGGTTTATTCGTTTTATGAATTAAAATCTTTTTTTCAGAAGATCGTTTAAAAAAAGACATTGAATCAAATCTTTAATCACACATTTATCCATTTCTAAATATTATTTTTCACTTCAAATTTCTTTAATCTCTTTCTTTACTTTTACCATTTGCTAGTATAAAATTGCAATAATGACTTTGTTTTGATTTATTTCCAACCTCTATATAAGAGTAAGAAACTCTCAAGCATTCATTTACTCTTTTACTTTGTATTTACAATGCCCGGTTCAGTTTTTATACTGAACCATTTCCCCGTATAAAACAGCAACCGTGACTTTGATTGTATTTGCACGCTTTGTATAAACTTTTGGTTCAGTTTAGTGGTATGATCCTCTCGTCAAATGTAAAGCGATTTTCGCTCAGTCATTTCTTTTCTCTTTTGTATTTACTTTGCATAACATTGGAAGTGCACTTTTTTTATTGAACTGCTTGCACGCATTAATTTAAGAGTTAAGATTATTTTACGTACATATATTTGTTTGTATGTTTTGTGTTGTGTATTCAATATTGAACATAGTCCCAATGTGAATGTTATTTTATTTGCATTCTTTGCAAGCAACGCAGTGCAGTTTTTATTCTGCACTTTAGTATATTTCAAGAGGAATGTGTTTTCTCTTTTATAAATTATAAGCAATGTTGGATGTATCTAACATATGTGTGATTTTGTTTGTATTCTACGTTTTGTGTTTATGTTAATCTGTTTGGAAAAACTATTATAAAAAATGTTAAGTAGCAATATAGCGAGATTATTTACCTAATAAAAAAAAATCTAAAAAGGAAGCTTTGTTAAGGTATTCAGTGAACACTCTGAACCATTCGACGCCTCGCCTCTGGACTTCGTGTTTTAAAAAGTTACATTTTTCTAAATTCGCTTTGAGATTATATTCGCTTAATCTCTGAAACACTTTTTCTAAATTTAAATTGTGATGTTTCAGACTATTGCCAAAGACAATAATGTCGTCTACATACAAAAATGCTTCATTGTCGAGGCTTGTTAACGCTAAAGTTAACATCCGTTGGATGATATTTGAACTAATTTTTAATCCAAACGGGAGTCTTTTAAACTCATAGTGGCCATCCGTCGTTGAGAATGCTGTTTTTTTGGCGAGATACCTCATCTATTGGTAACTGGTGGAATGAACTAGTCATATCTAGAGTAGAGAAGTATCTAGCACTTCCAAGTCTATCTAATATGTCTTCTGTAATCTGTATAATATGTTTTCTGTAATCGATCACTAGACGCCATTTTTTTGTCGTTTTTGAGTTGTTAACCTGTGACTTGATGTTGTCGTTGTGACTATGTGGTAGTCTGTAATTCTTAATGTAAATGGGCACATTATCTGTGGTAGATATGTGTTCCGAATAGAAATTGTTATTAGTTAAGGGTTCTCCTTCTAAATGAAATATGTCTTGATATTTTTTTATTAGTAAGGTAAGTGTCTCACTATCACATGTTTGTTTAGTATTAAATTGTACTTTACCTAGAACTTTTTGAAATCTTTCTTTATCATGAATTGTTATAGGTCTTTTGTTAATGTAGTTGTAATAGTTTAAAGGATGACTTTCAATATTCAATTTATTGAGAGTAACATCATGTTCGTTTGTACTAAGTATTCGTATGTGACAGTTTCCTTTGGCTGGCACTATGGTATTAGCAATGAAGACACCTTTGTCGATTTCTTTCGAAATCAGCAGCGTATCTTCTTTAAATTGTATATCTATAGGTAATATGTTTTCTGTTCTAGCTGTTAATATTATTGGTTTATATTGAAAAGGTATTGTTATGTGTTGCCTATTAATAGTAATTGTGAAAGAAAAGGTGTAATAGTCTATAGTACATAAGTATTTCGTTAAGAAGTCTCTTCCAATTATACCGTCAAGGTCGATAGGGAAATCTTCTTCCCCTACAGAAAATTCATGTTTTATTGATTGTCCTTCTAAATCCATTTCAATTATTGTGATGCCTAAAGATGAATTATAATTATTTTATAAATAAGATATAACAGATAATTTTAAATTATAATTATTATAATTATAATTATAAATTATAATTATCTGTTATACCAATCAATTTACATGTTGTTTTGGGGTCGTACATCAAGTTATATTTATTTTTTATAATGGAGACATCCGCTCCAGTTTCAATTAGTAGATTCACATAGTGAATCATTCACATAGTGAATGAAGTTTTCAATTAGCATAATTTAAATTAATGCTAAAAATGATTATATAATTGAAGATATTTTTATTGAAGGTATAGATTTTATTTTTATTTATACCAGAGGAGAATTCTCAATGTTTCCCTCCGGTCGCGTGCAGTTTTCCTACATGGCTGCCACATTTGTATTTGTGTTTCTCTGTCTATTATTGACCCTCATGTTGTTGTCTCTATGATAACCAACACGATTGTTGTTTCTCTGTTGATTCCGAATGTAACCATTATTATTATTTCTATGACCATTGTATCTTCGGTTGTTCGAGGCTGTGTCTCTGTTATTGTATGATCTATTGTTTACCCGATATTGGGGTCTTTGATCATGATGTGGACGTAGTTGTGTATAATAACCACGGTGTTGTTGTGTATATAGGACTTGTTGTGTATATAAGACTCTGGTAGAATTAGGTTTTCAGCAAACGTCCTCAAATGATTTGGGTTGAACAGCTTTTACTGTTTGCGAGTACTGTGCATTTAAACCCTTTTTATAAGCTAAAAATGCGTGTTCTTCATTGCATTTGATAATTATCTCCCCTTCCAAAGAGTTTTTATTTACGTTCTTTCTTACCAAGGTTACTGTTTTAAAGTTAGCCAGTAAGTTAGACATCTTGTCTTCAAAATTTCTAATGGGCTGGTTGTATTCTTGTTTCAATTCGTATATCTTTTGTAATATTTGGGGAACTGATAGAGTAGGAATATAGTTCGAGAGTAGACATGTTTGAATTTTCTGTTTGGTTGGAGGTTGTAGAAGAGTTATTACTGCTAGCTGTGCCTGTGCTGCTAATGTTGTCTTCTGAGGTGGACATTTTTATTAGGTAAAGTCTGGTTTTGTTGTAATTATACAGAAAATTTTCTTTAAGTAAAGCAGTTTCTTCCAATTTTGAGGTTATATATATATCATCCAACACGTGCATGTGCGTGTTGAAAGCTTGATATAATCATTTGCAATTCAATAAGAACAAACGCATTCTTATCATTTTTGGTGACCCCGACGTGATAGCGGCATTAACAGGATCATCACTTGGTGCGTAATCTACGACAGCTAAGAACTTGGTGCATGTACACACAACGTGATTGCATTAAGACACGTGTTCAATTGTATTCAGTCATACATACATCTGGCACCAACTGTTAATTTCATAAAAGAACAAACTTTTCAAGTGAAAAAATGGTAACCATTGAAGGAGACAAAAAACAAGAAGGGACCAAGCCTGTGTCGACCGAAGATGTGACAAAACCGTTACGGAATCAAAGGGCGCTGATTCTCACCAAGTTAAGTCAAAACAATGATATAATATAGAAATCCACCACTGCAGACACGGTAAGGGACTACAGTTGGGAGGTATTTTTTGAAATAGAAAGGAAATTACACAATATTTTGGTGTTAATAAAATCGAAGCTAAAATTGTTAAATTCTAGTGATGGTATCTCAGAAAATAATGTAACATTGCAATCACAATCACTAAAATTGCTACAAATTACGCTTCCAACATTTGATGGTAATCCATTAATGTGGGTGGAGTTCCGTGATTTGTTCACACAATTGACAGACGTGCAAGCATTTATTTGACTACAAATTTGGTTGGAGAACCCAAAAATTTAATAAAACATTTACCAGCGTCTGAAGAAAACTACACAACAGTGTGGGAAATTTTGACCTCTCGTAATGATAACAAACGTCTCTTGGTCACTGCATTACTCAACAAGTTATTAAGTCAACAATCATTAACATCAGAAAGTTCTTCCGGATTAAAATCGCTGCATGATGTCACTAAAGAGTGTATCTTGGGTTTGTATGCACAAAGTATTCCTGTAGAGCAGTGGGATGCAATATTGGTACACCTCACTTTAAGGAAATTGGATAAGGTCAGTCATACAGCATTTAAACAATCACTTAAGGATAAATGTTCGCTAGTGTCGTTACAGGAACTGCTTCAGTTTATTGAAACTCGATTCCAATCATTAGACACGCTTGGTAGAAGATTCGATCAAAAACGTTGGAACACATCAAGGTTAGTTGTAGTTACAAATGAACAATTTTCAACTGAAAAACTGTGTTTAGCATGTAAAAGGGATAACCATCCGTTGTACACATGTAAGTCTTTTCTTCAGGATGCTCCTAGTAAACGGCTTCATCTAGTTCAACAGATGCGCTTGTGCATTAATTGTCTGAAGGCGGGTCATTTTACAAATGAATGCAAGTCAAGTAGTTGCAAAAAATGTGACAAAAAACACAACTCACTGCTACATTTAGAAGATCCAAGCAGTAAGGCTACAGAGCCAGAAGTAAATAATTCAATAAGCCTAGTCTCTAATAGCAATAATCACACACGATGCTATGTTATGTTGGAAACAGCACGTAACATATAACTACAAAAGGCAATAGAGGAACAGAGATCGAATGTAGAGCATTATTAGACTCTGGTTCGCAGGTCAACCTTATCACAGACAGGCTTATGTGAAATTAGGCGAAAACTCCCAAAGGACGTCAGCATGCATTGAAGGTATCGGACAGAGAAAACAAAATGCTCAACGACGATCAATGCTCAAATCTAACATTTGGTTAAGGATTGGGAATAATCTTCCATCATTGCAAAACACGTTACTGGGATGAATAGTGATAGGAATTATAAGTGATCACGAATTACCTCCACAGACACAGACTTGCGGCGTACTTTCAGACGATGATGAAATACTAGAACAGGTCATACAGAAGGCACAAGGCATATTTTACTGTTTTCTGTTGTTTCGCCACCAAAGCAGTATATTTGGAGCTGGTAAGTGACCTAACTACCATAACTACTACGCATTTATTGGATCAGTTAAACGTTTTGTTGCGAGGCGTGGACATTGCCAAAATATATTTTGTGACAATGCAACTAATTTTGTTGGAGCCAATAATAAACTGAATGAGCTAGAAAAACTCATTTACTCAAAAAAATCAGGAGGTGATTGAAAGAGCGTGCAAAAAAAAGGTATTCAATTCAACTTCATTCCTCCTCGTACGCCTCACTTCGGAGGACTCTGGGAAGCAGCAGTGAAATCGGCGAAACATCTGCTTGTGCGCAGCGTTGCCACAGAATCCTTAACGTACGAAGAGCTAGAAACAGTTGTTATTGAAATAGAGTCGATATTAAATTCAAGACCGATTACTCCAATGTCGAATGAACCAAATGACTTTGAAGCACTTACGCCAGGCCACTTTCTAATTGGTGAAGCCCTTACAGCACCAGCAAGTTCAAGCACACCAAAGTTAAAAACATCATTATTAACAAGATGGAAATTGGTCTCCCACTTAAAACATGAATTCTGGAGACGGTGGAACTCTGAATATCTAACGGAGCTACAATACCATAAGACATAAATAGCGAAAACAATGCAATAACTTGCAGGAAAACACCTTAGTTATCATAAAGGATGGAAATATACCTCCTCTTCAGTGGTCATTGGGTCGAGTAACCAACATATATAAGGGTACGTGGACGGAATGGTACGTGTGGTCGATGTTAAATCAGCATCAGGTATTTTGAGACGTGTCATACATAATTTGGCTTCACTTTTTTGTGAAACCAACGATAGTGAAAATAACAAGATCCCACCAGTACAACCCAAGGAAGCAACAAAACACCAATTGACAGCATCAAAAACGCCTGTCATCATCATCACCATCATCAGCGTTACAGCTCGGGGTGAGCTTTAGCTGCATCAACCAGCTTTCTCCATTCTGCTTTGCATGATGTTTTAGATCTCCACCTTTGTATACCCATTTGTATACCCATCCTGATGTCTTCAGTCACGTTGTCGAGCCATCTTATACGTGGTCTACCTCTGCTGCTGTCATTATACGGCGTGAAATGGAGTATTCGCTTTTGTGGTCTATCATCGGGCATTCTCATGACTTGTCCTAACCATCTCAAGCGTTGCGACTTTGCGAACTTCACCACATCTTCACCATCACAAATTTGTAGTAGCTCAGCATTCGTACGCCAACGAAATTCTTCTTGATTCAGGCGGATGGGACCATAAATCTTTCTCAGCACCTTTCTTTCGAATGTTCTAATTTGGTTTTCATCTGCTGTCGTTAGAGTCCACGTTTCGGCATAATACCGGGCGGACGATTGCCTTGTAAGCGTGTAGTTTGGCATTTCTGGTCACGATTTTAGATTTGAAGATTTTCGTGTGTCCGTAATAACTTCTGTTTGCTGCTACAATTCTGTCTTGTATACTAACACTGATTTCATTGTTTTTATTAATAAGGACACCCAAGTATTTGGCGCTTTCAACTTCTTCAAACGTGAACTCACCAACTTGAAAGGGCTCTAAAATTCGGCTGTGCATGTTTCTTCCAACCCTCATATATTTTGTTTTGTTCTCATTAATGTTTAGCCCAACTATCTTAGCTCTGAGTTGTAAGTCGACGAACTTTTCTTTTATATAGTGAAGTGATCTGCCTAAAATGGCTGTGTCATCTGTGTAGGCAATGGTCAGTGATGTTTTGTTGAATATGTTCCCTGTTGCCACTAGTGACTTAATAGCATCGTGAAGGACTATGTTAAAAATGGTAGTTGAAAGCGAGTCACCTTGCTTCACTCCACTTTTAATTTCAAAGGCATCTGTTAGACTGTCACTTTTCCAGTCGTATTGCACAGTGTAATCATTATTAGTTTTATGAGCTTCTGATTGCTCCCGAGTGACTGTAAAGCTTCCTGTATCATTTTTCTATTGATGCTGTCAAATGCTTGTTTGAAGTCGGTGAAAAGGATATGCACTAATGCATTGAACTCATAACTCATTTCCAGGTTCTGTTTAAGCAGAAATATTTGATCGGTTGTTTAACGATTCGGTCTGAAGCCCCCTTGGTATTAACCTAAGATTTCTTTCCCTGCATTCTTTAGTCGCTTGTTTAAAATGCATGTAAAAATTTTGTAACATGTGCTTAACAACGTTATGCCTCGGTAGTTATTACAATCTAGTTTGTCACCTTTCTTGTGCAGTGCTACTACTACGCCAGTGAGCCACGCTTCCGGCAGCCTTTCTTCAGCCCAGACACGCTTGATTAATGTAAACAGCTCTATTTTTGCGCTTTCTCCGCAATGTTTAATCAGCTCTATGATATACTATCTTCACCGGGTGATTTTCCGTTTTTCATTTGCTTTAAGGCTTCTGTAAATTCCTCAAGAGTGGGTTCAGGTTCATGTTCTGTACTTGTAGCTAAGTCTGTTAAGGATAAATTATTACTTTCCGAACCAATGTTGAAAAGTTCTTGAAAATGTTCCTGCCATCTTTTGATAATGCCCTCTTTTTCTACTAGTAATTCCCCATCTTTGTCTTTACACATGTTGATTCGCGCTTGAAAACCCTTTGTTTGATGCTTGATGTTGTGGAAGAAACCTTTAGCGTTTCGATCTGCAAAATCTCTATTGATGTCCAGGATTTCTCTATTGACGGCTTCTTTTTTTTTGTTTTGCATATTATATTGGCTGTTTTTCATTTGTTTTTGTAGTTGCTTTGGTTAGTAATGCTGTTGTCATTTAACATTTGTTCTCTGGCTACAGTCTTAGCTTCCACTGCGACTGCACAGTCGTTATCAAACCAATTGTTGCGTCTACGATTTCTTTTCAAACCAACGGTTTCTTCTGCTGCTTTTGTGATTGAATTTGCAAAAACTTTCCAGTGCTCGTATATATTGGTATAGTTCGTGATATGTCTAAGTGATTCGTTTATTCTCTGCTCATATTGTTGGACCGTTTCGCTGTCATGTAACTTGTCAACGTCCCATTTTTTCCTTTTAGATCCGTAATTTTTACGCACGCCCTTTAGACTTTGTCTTACTGTGGCTTTTACCAGAAAATGGTCGCTATCGACATTCGCACTTCTACAGCTACGAACATCAAGGATAAACGATTTCTTAATATGGTCAATAAGAGCATGATCTATTTGGTTGGCTGTTGTTGAACCTGGTAGCTGCCATGTGCCTTTGTGTATATTTTTGTGTGGAAAATGCGTGCTGCTAATGTACATACCGGAACCAGTTGCGAGCCGACATAACCGTTTACCATTGTCTGATGACACGGTGTGTAGTGAGTGTAAGCCAGCTACATTAGAATTGTATTGTTCTCTTCCAATTATTGCATTGAAGTCTCCAAGTAATATTTTTGTTTTATGTGATGGCATTTTGCTCAATGTCTCGTCTAAGTCTGCATAAAAGGTCTCTTTAGCGATATCATCTGCGTCTTCTGTTGGAGCATAGGCATTTATCAGCGTAAGTTTGCTAAACATTCCTTTAACGGAGATTACACATATTCTGTCATTTATTGGTCTGAAGCCCAAAAACGATTTTTCCACTCGTTTGTTAAGCAGGAATCCAGTCCCAGACCTACCAGACCTTTCAGCGTCACCACTAAAACGGAATTTTGTACCAATGCATTCAATTTCACCACATCCTTGCCATCGTACTTCTTGAACCGCTAGCACATCAACGTTGTACTTTTCCATTTGCTTAATTGTTTCTTGTAGTGCTCCTGCTCTCAGCAGCGTACGTACGTTCCATGTTCCCAGAATTATATCACGCTTTCTTTTTTTTTTTGACTTGTTTTATGTTTTTTGTTTGGTTGATGATGAGTCACAATATTTTTGACGAGGCGGGTTGTGAACCCAGCGCTCAACCCTTTTGGCCCAGGGAGAGGACTGCACGATTTGTTTGTTCTCTGCTAGTATCCGATTTTCTTTTTTTTCTGTTCAAGTGTTTTGAGATACACGGGACAGTTTTTGTCAAGCACTGCATGATTTTCGTCAAGGCCCAAGCCTAGCTTCTCATTTGCACGTATACAATTTATGCATTTATTAACCGGCTCCTCATTGCAATCGCGAGTACGATGTTTTTGATGGCATTTACGGCAATATTCGTCGTACCTGCAATAAGGCACTCTATGGTTGAAGCCCTGGCACTTGTAACATATCATTAAGTCCGTTCCATCGAAAATTTTACACTTTTCCCAGCCAATGTTTAGCTTTTCTGCTTCCATAGCTTTTGTAAAAGTATTCGAGTCCGTTTCAAATATTGCGTTGTAAAATACTTTATTATCTCGATTTATTTCGTACATTTTTGCTAGTTTTAGTTCACAATCAAAGAGGCACTGATTTTGTTTACACAATTTTTCGATAATTTCCTGTTCGTTATATTTAAAACTGATTCTAGAGATAGTAAATCATGGCTTAATAGAGTTTGGGACTTTTACTTCATAATTCTTGCTCATAGCGCCTTCTACAGCACATTTTATTTTTTCTCGCTCGGAAAAACTTTCTGCTTCTATAACAATGGTGCCGTTGTTTGTTTAGGCCTATACAGATACCAATTTCATCAGTTAGCAGTATGAATCATGACGGACGCAATTCGAAGGTATCCAAGCGATCGAGCAACTGCTAATCTTACACCAAAAATTTAGGGAAGACAAAACATGATGTAAAATTGTTAAATAATATAAACACACAGTTATCTGATGAGGCGTCCAGCGATGTACTTCAGTCTATTATTCATGAATGTAATATTTCATATGGCTTAAATTCAATTATAATTTTTTTTTAAATTTTATAAATACTTTCTAATTTGTGAATTACTAACCAGTAAATTAATTTTAACTAATTGAAATTATTAAAATTCACATATGAAACTTTTTCTGCTTGGTTTTAGTATCTATATAAAAGACTTTATTTACTTAACGTTCTCAAACACTAGTAATCAGCTGTTTGGCAACAAAACAAGAATGAAGTAAGCTTTAAGCTAGATAAGGGACATGACAGCAGCTTCTGTGTTGGGTTAAGCTAACAAACTTTCTCTTTAGTTTTTAATCTAAATATCTAAATAATAAAATATCTAAAATCTGAAATAAATATCTAAAAATAAATAAAGACTTAAGTACAGATAAAATAATTGAAGTTATTATTTTAAATTGATTAATAAGGCAAACTACGAGTTTATGTGCTCGGCAATTTACAATTAAAAAAATTGCTAAAATAAATCATCCAACACGTGCATGTGCGTGTTGAAAGCTTGATATAATCATTTGCAATTCAATAAGAACAAACGCGTTCTTATCACTAACCTAACTAATTTGTTTTCAATTGTCTGTCTACTTGTTTTCTTAGCGTTTTTTAAAATTAACAGTACTTCTCCTAGATTTTTTATAATTGTGTCCATGTGACAACAAAATTGTTACAACAATATAGTGAAACTATTTTAAGACAATTGAGTGGAAATTCTTAGGAGGATAATAGAAACAATAAACCATTATTATTATAACAAACCAAGTATAAAACAGTAAGATAATATGCATCAATTATTATTAATTTTAACATCAAATATTCAACCGACACATCTTCAGAAATATGTGTAATACACATTGTGTATTATGTAAAAATTAATCTTAATTTAAATTTATGTAATTATATTTTATTGCTCATCATTTAGTAAGTGTGATGATTTATGTATATTTATTATATAATAGAAAAGAGATATATTTAAACTGCATAAAATTAATATGAATTACATGGAATATTATTATATTTTTTTTATTTTATTATTTACTTAAATTTATTTTCATACGTCATTGCTTGTATTTCTGCGTACATGTTTATGTCTATTTTATAAGCAATGAATATAATTATCGCTACTAATAATAAAGTAAGGAGTGCTACCTGTGTATTTCCTGTAGTTGTTGTTTGAGTGTTGTTAATATTGTTTGTGACATCAGTTTTTCGTCCTGGTTTGTTTCCCAAGTTGTACTCGTCGTTCGAGAACCATCCCATGTTTGTTTATTTAGATGTAACTTTTTGAATTTAGATGAATTTTTGTTTATTTTGTTGTTGTTATTTTGTTGTTAATATTTTTCGTTGCTTTTTGTATAAAGTATATTTTTATTAATAACATAATTGTCTTGTAGTAATACGGTTATTATTTTCACAAAATAAAACAATTTATCGTTTTTATTATTTCATTCACTTCACAATGTTTCTTATTTAATTGAATATATGTTTTCAATTCAATGCATTCATCATTTTTACAACTTGTCGTTTTTATCTTTTTTTTTTAGTTTTTAAATTTATGGTCCTTGCCAATTTGGGAGGATCGCCATGTAATGTTATGGTTAAAGTGTATAGTTATTTTAATAGTTATTATTTGAACTTTAACAAAAATCATTTTTATCTTAATCACAATTAAAACGACTTTTACTTTTGGTTGTCCAATCAAGACTCTGTTCAAGACTGATTTTTATAATTTACTCATTGCTAAATCTAACGTAGTTTCTTACAACTAATTTCCAATAGAATCTTATGTATCGATTCTATTGGTTGTTATTTAATTTACTTACGTCTAATTGATTATTCAAAATTAGACGTATATAATGTCTTACAAAATAGCTTACATATTTATTGGTCATTATTGTTATATATTTTACAGTGGCACACATCTGGTTACCAACTGCATTGAGGGCATATCATATTGCATGCGCGATCGCTTGCAATATGATTCCATGAAACACTTAACACAAATTCATGTGTTGAGCATACCGCAATCCAAATTGTCAAATGCATATAGTAACAATTAAATATGCATACAATTTATTTGTCATAAAGAAATGACAAAACAGAAGAGTCAAATTTCTGACTCATAAATTATTTCAAATTTGGCATTTCGGGTTTTTCGGTCATGCTTGATATTTGAGTGTTTCGGGTTAGTGGGACACATTAAATATCGCACACAACGTATTGTGTGTGGTCATGGTTAATATGCCACTACACTTCGTTGTCGTAAATTTGCTCAAATGGTGTTTCATCGTCGTTTCATAATACGTCAAACAAGGAATTAGCTACATTTCCAATAACATTTATTACTCCCCGTTTTGATCTTGCAATAGGGGATATGAGTAAAGCATTTTCCATTTCAATGTCGCTGTGTCATTGGTCATATAAAGTTACAAGTCTGTCGCATGCAAATTGGCTACTGCTTTGATGACAATGGTTATCAAGGGCTTCTGTGGTCGACCTAATCGAATCCCAGGCACTCCAAAAAGATGATAAGTTATAGTATACTACAATGTTCCACTGACTTGATATGATTTTGGTGGCTCCGATATTTTCGAAATAAAGTCCAGGTTTAATAAATTGTTCAACCTCGATTGCTGCTTTATTTATGCTTATGGGTTCTTCGGATGTATTTTGCTCGATTGGTTCGCTTGTATCGATCGGCAGTAGTGCTAATCGATGAATTGCCCGTTTTATTATACCGTGTTTGGTACGCACATTAGCTACACGTATTTTTTTATCTGGGCCTCTGAAGGTTTCTACTATTCTTTCCAATGGCCACTGAAGTGACGGTGTATGCTCTTCATGAATTAATGGTTCTAATTCATGGCCCACTTTAATATTGTCTTGGGCTTTCTGCCATTTGGATCGATGCTGTAAATCACTTAAGTACTCTGACCGCCATCTATGCCAGAAGTCTTCTTTAATATTGATAATGCGCTTATATTTTTTTTTAAACTTAGGCGTAGGGGCTTTCCGTCGATATCAATTGTTGCGGTGAGAGGATCACCGATTAAGATATGTCCAGCAGTTATCGCGGTTAGGTCGTTAGCATCTGGTGACGTCGAAATTAATAGTCTCGAATTCAAGATCGCTTCGATTTCTATTATGAGTGTTTCTAACTCCTCGCATGTTAAACTGACGTTTAATGTACTTCGCTTAAACAAATTTTTTGCTGCCTTGACGGCTTCCCACAAGCCACCGAAGTATGGGGTTCGTGGTGGGATGAACTTAAAATCGATATTGTACGAATAGCAAATACCCTGTATTTTTTTTTGCTTCTTTCATCAAACTCAGCATAGTTTAGCGAGTTCCTTATTGGCTCCAACGAAATTAGTGGCATTGTCACAGTATATTTTCCGGCACATCTCTCTTCTTCCCATGAAACGTTTTAATGCCATGATGAATGCGTCAGTTGTAATATATGTGACTACCTCCATATGTATGGCCTTTGTTGCAAAAGAACGAAATACGGCGACATAGCTTTTTGTTGGACGTTTTACCCTGATACGATAATGAGTCCATATTGGACCCCAAAAGTCAGCTCCTGAGTTTATGAATGCTCATGCTGGTTCAACGCGATCATTTGGCAAATTTCCCATGATTTGATTCAGTAGTGTCTGCTTTGCCTTAGTGCAGATAATGCATTTATGAATAATAGTTCTTACTGTCATCTTTCCTTTGAGCGGCCAGTACTGCTGTCGCATAATTGCCAGTAGTTCTTGTGGTCCAATATGTTCATTGCGGACGTGAGTTTCTTGCATTAAGAGTCATGTTAATGGACAATCTGGTAGCAGGACTGGGTGCTTCGCATCAAATGAAAGTGAGAAAGATTGAAGCCGTCCGCCAACTCTTAGAAGACCTTGTTGATCAATGAATGGATCAACAATGAACTAGTTTTGCTAGTTTTGCTGACTTCTAAACCCTTGCGAAGTAATTTTGTCCCTTCTGGCAATCCCTCGCCTTGCATCATGCGAATGATGACTTATCTAGCACGTGTCAATTCTACACTGGATAAGTGAGATTCGTTTTGTTCCAATGGTGCCTTCCGGACAATTTGCGTGCAACGAATAACTTATTCTTTCCAATTTAGCAAAGGAATTCTTATGATCGATACTGTGTAAAAAATGTGGTTTGTTGGAACCTAATATTACTGCGTGAATCGATCTCTTAAGTTTTACTTTGCATATCGATCTGGGTTTGAATGGAGCAGGCCAGAGCAACTGGTGACCATGCAGGAACATAGGACCGTAAAACCATAAGTAGCTAAATTAATTTAGATGCTTCAATGCCGCGTGATAGTATCTCGGGAGGGTCATCCTTGGATCTAACATATCGTCACTGTCTCTTGTCGGAAATTTCATGAATTATCGTAACACTATTTACTACGAAAGCGTAGTAAGTCCCATAAGTTACGGTATTAAGTTGATAAGTTCGAAGAGGGTCATTGTCGTTGCTTCTCCATAAAATTAGTTGGAATCGATAATTTGGCCACCATAATTTGGCGATACATTTTCTCAATATCGGCCGTAGAAACGAATTTAGATAATCGAAAACTTGTCAGTGTAGCGAATAAATCATCTTGGATAGTTGGACTAGTAGCTAACACATCGTTTAAAGATATGCTTGTGGAAGTTGATGCAGAGCGTCGAATACTACTCAAAGTTTCATGGTGGAGCTCTCTGGTCGAAGAACTCCATGATGAGGCATAACATAACATGGATGGATTATGTCATCTGGGTTGATCTCACTCATATGACCCAGGTTGATGTACTCTTCCATAAATTTATTGTATTTTGTTTTGAATTCAGGGTCTCCGTTTAGACGTCTTTGTGAATACCCTAAAGAAGTGACTTCTCCTTTGACTGGTAATTTCACAACGAATCTGCCATCAGTGTATCTTGCCACAGATCGAATAAAGTGTTCCTCACACTGCTGTTCCTCAAGTGTTTGACCCGACGAACCTTGCTGTATCTCCTCTAGTTCCCAAAATTTGTGCAGGTCGAGTTCTACATTATTTGTAAGAACACCGCAGATCGATGCAGAAGAAGATCCAGAAATACGACCACTGACCATCCAGCCAAACACAGTTTTTTGTAACATTGAATAATTATTTCCTAACGAAATTCTCCATGGCAGAACCATGTCGTTGTATAATTCAACGCCAATAAGAATGTCTACTGGACCTGGTTTGTTGAATTGGGCATCAACCAACACAACTTCTTCTGGTATAGCCTAATTTGATGTATTCCTGATTGATAGCCTGATTGATGTATATCGTTAATTTCTGCATTTCGCGATGAGTCAGCAGTGACCTGAGACTTGCCAATATCAGCATAAAGTTCATGCAAAGTTGTATGATGTTTTCTTTTGCATTTCAGATAACCCTGAGATGTGCATTTTGTTGAAAAATGCTCCGAGCGCAAGCAATTTACACAACGTTAGGTACTGAGAATCACTTTAACGTTCTATTCGTAGTATTTAAACACGCCTTGTTAATGTTCTTGGCTCCAATTGCCTCTAATGCTTGGAAGCGAAGTTCTGAAAATTCCAGAAATTCATTTAAATGTTGGATTCTTCGTGGATCCTTTACGTTTTGTTCATAAAAGGTGTGTGTTGTTGGATCCAATTTTTTCGTCAAAATGAAAAGTATTATTGGATCCCAGTTTAGATAAAACATTTTTTGGCAATTCGCAAGTGATTGTTTATTTACCACTTCATTGAATAAGTCGCGAAATTGCCTCCATTCTAAATAGTTCCCACTGAACCTTGGTATAATTACTCGTGGTAGCTGCATTGTTGTAGATGTAAGTGATGAGGTATGCGAAGACGTTGAAGCAAGATTTAACTCTTCCACTTTTAAGGACATATTTTGGACTTCTCTTTCTAAAAATATTAACCCTACTTCATTATAACCAATACTTGCTGAATCGGATTCTAATTCACAAATGCTGTAATGGAGTTCCCCAAAATGGGCCCATAAGCGAAGAATAAAATCTTTCAACAGTACCTTACGTGCTAATGGCATGTCCGTGGTGACATTAGCGTCAATTAGTTGACGTTTTATAGTTTTGCCAAACTCTTGTTGGCGTCGCATCACTAGAAATACTTTACTGGAATCACAGGAGCTGTATTTTGCAGCTATTACTTGTTCTTCTGCATTCTTATTAGTTGGGTTTGACAACAATGTTGTTTGCTTTCTGAAAGTAGCTTCGTATTGTTCCCAAATTTTCAATACTTGGTCATAAAAATTCTTAGTGAAGTATTCATGTGATTTGTCTTCCGAACATTCCTTTTGGAGGGTATCATCGTTGAGATTTTGTAGTCGTTTTTCAAAGTATGCCGACGTCTGCTTTTATCGCTGGAATCTTTTTTGTAATTCCTGATAATTACTTCGATCTCAGTTGCAAGCGTCCTTTGAGCTTGCACAATTTTTTCGATCTTGTCCATTATCCCAGTAGAAAAAAAATAGGCTTTACAAAAGCGAAACGAGTTTCTTAAGCGAAATGGCTTGTTCTTTATTAGCGAGTTTTAAACGCGAAAACGCGACAGACTACGCGATCAATCCTTTACACTAGGGCTCACCAATGAAAAGGGAACAAAAGCTTAGATGCTTTTGACAGAATTGAGTGAAGACGTAACGTCGACTCCATGACTCTTGAAAAGGAGAAGCTCCAATTTAAGTAAGCGATTCTTGAATTGGTTACAAAAAAACAAGCAATTTAATGCATTGATTCTTTTATTGGAATGAATAATATATCTGCAATTTACCTCTTAAATACAAATGGTAAATTGCCGATATGCAATAAATTAACAATAATAAAATGTAAAATCAATAATTAAAATAAATCAATTACAAATTGCATTTTACACAAAAAATAAGAATAATAAAATAGCAAAATTAATCATTAAAATAAATTTATTATAAATTGCAAATTACACAAAAAATAATAATACTTAAATATGAAAATATTGTAATTGCAACTAAAAAACAACGTGAAGTTAATTTACTGACTTCGCAAAAATGCAATTCAAAGCAACTTTTATTGTTAATTGCTTTGAACTGCATTATTACGAAAGAACAAGTCAACGAACCAGTCAGCCTTGGCATTGGTTTCGGTTAGGAAATAAATGCGCGCCTATCATATAGTTCGTTGAGTCGTTAACAAGCACTATAAACTTATATGTGCAAAATCCAAACAGAGATATTATCAACAATTGGATGCTAAGATAAAAAATGTAAAGACAAGCAATGACTGGCGGAAAATTGCGAGAGAAATAAATGAAAGTACTAGTCCAACGATTACAATTGAGGCAGAAATGCTGCAATTATATTTTAGTATAATTTACTAAACCCGTCACAGACATCGTTAGATATATAGTGTGCTCACGGTTATGCTTATAAGCTAGACAAAAGTATAACACTAAGAGAAGTGAAAAAATTTATTGAGCGAACAAAAAATAACAAAGCTCCGGGAGAAGACAGAATAACATACGAATTCATTAAATATGCACCAAATGACCTTCTATCAGGGATAACAATTACTTGTAATGACATATTTTACAGCGGTATAGTTGATGAATCGTTTGTGAAAAGCATAATATACCCCATACATAAAAAAGGTGATGTAGGATTATCGTGCAACTACCGCGGAGTTTCGTTTATGAATTGTATTGCAAAAATCATGATAGTAGTAATAGACAGGCTAACAAATTGGACCGAAAATAATAAAATAATAAACGAATTTCAGACTGGGTTCCGGAAGAATTATTCTGCAGTGGATAATATTTTCAACTTGTCATCAATAGAACAGATAAATTTTAAAAACAATAAGAAAACGTAAGCCTTTTTTGTAGATTTTAAAGCAGCCTTCTTTAAGGTCTTTTGAAAGGCGTTAATTTACAAGCTTCACGCAGGTGGAGTCTCAACTAAAATGGTCCGTTATGTAGAAAATGTGTACTCGAACACTAAATGTACAGTATGGACTATTGAATTTTCAGCTGTAAGCGGAGTGAAACAAGGTTGTATCTTATCACCACACTTGTTTGTTCTTTATCTCAATGATTTACATAATTCTTTGTAGGAGGCATACAGATAGAAGAACTAAACATTCGAACTTTAATATATGCCGACGACATTGTCATACTGGCTGACAATATAACGACGCTGCAAAAAATGATTTATAAGTTGGAAGCATACTGCCACAGTTGGAATTTAGAAGTCAATCTTAGTAAATTCGCAATCATGAATTTTGTTTTTATCGGTTAAAAAACATAAAAAAAAACTTATTTTCGATAAATAAAACAATATTAAGTAAAGACTTTTAAAATTTAAATTTATTGGAAAATGTTATGTGCGTTACAAGTATGAGTTGGACCAAGACTGATTTCTAAATCTTCTAAAAAGAGCTTTAGAGCATCAGATCTTGTGTTTATATTTTATACAATATTGTGCAGTGATACAATTCTTATATTTATGCTTAAAATGCAATAACTTAAGTATTTTGTGTTTATGTTTATTTTTTACTGTGGCGCAGTGAATCAAAAGACACTTTGTATTCAGTGGCACAGGATGTTTATGTTTACATTATTTGTGCTTATTAATTATTGTGCACTATGGGATATTTATACATTGTTACCCATTATACTGTACTGTGTATGTGAGGGGGACGTAACTCATGATCTTTCGAAAAGGAGGTAAATTGGCAAATAAAAAAAAATGGTATCTTGGTGGAGAAGAGATAAGAGTAGTGAATGAATATTGCTATCTAGGCGTGACAATGACTCTAACAATAAACTTTAGGAAGCATGTATAGAAGAGAACTATAGCAGCTAAAAATAGTATACATTTTACGTGAAATAACTTTCTCAACCCAATTCGTACCTCCGTGTGGTACACCACACGGCTAACTTTGAAAATTATTTAAAAATATACAAAAGTAATTAATTCAATGTTTTTTATATTTGTTACTTATTTTAATATATTAATAGTATAAAAATACATATTTCGAACAGTTTTCATCTGTTCATGAGTCTACCTGGTCCGAATTAAAAAGTGTCCCAAAAAATGCTTTTTTTAATTAAATGAAAATTAAAATAAACAGAAATAAAAACTAATATATTTGTTTTAACATGTGTTCACAAAAGTCTAAATATAATTTTCGTCATTTCTGCCGGTGCCTTAGCAACAGTTACTTGCCACCAGACGCCGCCAAAATTAGGCGTGTGGTGAACCACACGCTGGGTTCCATAACAATATAATGATGAAACAATGCAATGTAAATGTTTGTCGTTAGGTAATGAAATAAAATGAGAGTAATCTCCCTAACAAATATCATATACTCTTCTAATTAACTTAAACTTGTATTTTTTGCTATGCATAATAGTAATAAGTCTATTTTAATATTTAATTGCTGGTTGAGTTAGTCTGAATTTGATTGTTTTATATAGGGCTTGGTTGGTTGGTTGGTTGGAGTGGCGGCCTTGTATCCCAAAAAGCCCACTTAAGCACAAATAATGGCCCATTGTGGTACCACAGGAGTTACGTTGATTTGTATAAAGATTGTAATCAGTATACATTCAACGTCGAAAGAAAGGTAACGACTTCCCTATTAGGTAAAGGAAAACCAACCTGACAGTTCTATGAACTTGGCTAGGTCCCTAACATTACAGGATGACAACTCAGTCAGGTCAGTTAGAAAAGGATATCCGAGGGTTTTAAATTTTCTTCTGGCTAGGGAAGGGCACTGACACATGAGATGGAGTACAGTCTCCTCCTCATCCTCAGAGCCACAACCTCGACAAAAGTCATTAAAGGGGAGACCCAGTCTCATAGCATGCCTTCCTATTACGCAGTGTCCCGTCAGCACAGATACCGTAGTGCTGAGCAGGTTCCGTCTTAGTTGAAGTAGCTGACTAGTTCTTTTCTTGTCTAAGTTTAGCCAAGTCAACCTAGAAATCTGACATTGAGGTTCGTCAGCCCAGTATTGCCTGGCTATGCTCAGATATTTTTGTATGATTGCCAGTTTAACTGTAGCAAGTGGAACGCCTATATCAGAGAGGTTAATGTTGGGGAGAAGAGCACCTGCCTTGTCTAGGTCGTCTGCCCTACAATTTCCTGTGATATCCCTGTGACCAGGAACCCAAATAAGTTTGACCCTAACAAACCTAGCTAGGTCATTTAGTGAAGCACGGCAGTCTTGAGTTGCAATTGATGTGGCTGAGGTGCCAATCAGTGATCTGATGGCAGCTTGGCTATCAGAGAAAATTGAGATTGGTAAATCGGATGTTCGATTGCTTAGAACCCATTTTACAGCTTGGTGAATTGCCATTATTTCAGCTTGAAAGACGCTACAGTGGTTTGGAAGTCGAAGCGAGATGCTGAGACCCAGTCTTTCAGAGAAAATGTCACAGCCGACTCGTTTATCTATTTTGGAGCCGTCCGTGTAAATGTCAATCGTTTGGAGAGGGATCACTCTTCCAAGGATCCAGTCCTTCCTGCTAGGTATAAGAGATTCGAACCCCCTAATTAGGTCTGGGTAACAACACATGTAGTCAATAGAGACGGGAGTTGGCAGATCCTGATTCAGTATGATCGCGTGGCCTATATCAGTTCTTGACCAGCAGGAGAGGGCATTGAGCCTAGTTGCAACTATTTTGGCTTGCTGTTTTACCAGAAGCCGAGATGGCAGCCAATGAAGCATAGCGAAAAGAGCTTGCGTGGGGGTAGAGCGAAGAGCACCAGTGATTTGTAGTACAGCTATCCTCCTAGTTTTGTCAATTAATTTGGTGCGGCATGCTTTTTCAGTTGCCTGCCACCAGAAAGCAGCCCCATACAGAAGAATTGGTTCGATAACAGCTGAATAGAGCCAGAGTATAATGCACGGTTTGAGCCCCCAACTGCGACCTATAGCTCTTCTGCAACAGTAGGTGGCGCATACCGCTTTGCGGGCTCTCTCAGCCAAGTTGTCTTTCCAGCTGAGTTTAGAGTCCAGAATAATACCCAGATATTTGACGTTTGAACTTAGATTTAGAGTAACGCCCTTTATCTTTGGTAAGGAAAATGTCGGTATTTTATATTTCCTGGTGAAGAGAATAACTTCTGTCTTTGGGGGGTTAATATCAAGATCGAATTCCCTACACCATTTAGTGACAATGAGGAGCGCAGAGTTAATAACATTGGATAAAACTTGGGGGAATTTGCCAGATGAGGCAATAGCAATGTCGTCCGCATAAGCTATAACACTGCATCCGGATTGTTCCAAAAGTTTTAGCAAAGAATTTACCGCTATGTTCTATAGAAGAGGAGAGAGAACCCCAACTTGTGGCGTTCCCCGACAAACTGCTCTGGAGGATTGAACACTTCCGATATCGGATGAAATAATCCTAGTTTTGAGAAGGGCCTCTACAAATTTAACTAGACTATTGTCGAGATTTAGCTTTGAGAGCGATTTTATGATACCATTGGGGCAGACATTGTTGAAAGCGCCCTCAATATCGAGAAAAGTGGCAAGTGTGAATTCCCTGAGAGAGATGGAGTGGTCAACTTGCGAGATGAGTGCATGAAGCGCAGTATCGACAGACTTGCCTTTGGTATAAGCATGCTGTGATGGAGATAAGAGTGCTGGGTTTATCTTGTTCCTGATATGCAGATCAAGAACTCTCTCCAGTACTTTAAGAAGAAAAGAAGACAGACTAATTGGTCTATAGTCCTTGGCACTGCAGTGAGTTATTTTCCCTGCTTTGGGAATGAAGACTACTCGAGCCACTCTCCAGCAGCTTGGGACATACATAAGCTTGAGACAACTATTATGAATACTTAGGAGCCAGGGGAGGATTACGAATTCACCCTGTTGAATATCGGCGGGAATAATTCCGTCCGGACCTGGAGATTTATAAGGTTTAAAAGTTTGGATAGCCCACTTGATTTGAGTGTTGGTCACTTGAAACGGTTTCGGATTGTTTAGAGGGGGCAAGCTGATTTGAGTTGATAAATCAGCATCAGAGGCTACGCTCCCTGGGAAATGCGAGTCCAGAAGGATGTCGAGAGTTTCCTTACTGGAGTTGGTCCATTGACCATTTGGAGCCTGGATACAATCGAGTGTCTTATGGATGGAATTGAGGATTTTGCGCAGTCGGCTAGACTCAGAGGAGGATTCTATGTTACCACAGAAGTTTTTCCAAGCTGCCCTTTTGGCCCACCTAATGGCGTATTTAAATTCTCTTTGCTTCTCTTCATATGAAACCCAGTTTCCTGTTGCTTTAGCATCATTAAAAACTTTTCTACAGGTTTTTCGGAGGTCTGCAATGTTTAGGTTCCACCAAGGAGGTTTAGGTTCGCCCCTAAATTCCGGTTGCTTGCAGGCCGCGTTTGTGGCGTATCTAAATGCTGATGTGAGAAGGTCAACCGCTCGATCTATATCGGAACAGTTGAGAATAGTGGGAGGGTCCAACTGTAAGTTGGATTCCAGGTTGGGCCATACAGTACGTTTCTTATTTATTGGTTTAGATGATCTGTTCATTTCAGGGTTCCCCACAAAATCTAGATCAAAATTGATGTGCCTATGGTCAGAAAAGGAACAATCTTGCGATACGGACCAATTAGTAATAAAGTAAGAGGAGTGCTCGCAAATCAGGGTGATATCGAGAACTTCCCTTCTGATTGAATTCATGAAGGTTGGTTCCCTACCTATGTTAGCAATCACCAAGTTTCCTGCAAGAATGAAATCAAAAAGACACTCACCTCTCGCGTTAGTATCTGTGCTACCCCACATCTCATGATGTGCGTTGGCGTCAGCTCCTATGATCACCGGGATCCTACTGTTATTTGCCTCTGACACCAGAAGCGTGAGGGAGTCCTGTGGTGGAGTGGCACCGTGATCGTGTGCCATATATGCTGAGACAATCCAAAGGGCCTTGGAGTCGTGTTCGATGGCCATGGCTACATTGTCATTGTCACTAAACCTAGCGAGCATAAAGGCATTAATGTTATTTTTTACTAGAATGCAAGACCAACTTAATGTTGACGGATGCAGAACGTACTTTGAGGCCTGCCAGTGTTTTAACGGGACCGAGGAAGCCATAGACTTAGCCTGGAGCCGTTCACACGCGAGTTTCACCCCGATGCTACCGTGTCAGAAGACAGCTAGGTCCAGAAACCTGTAACCACCAGCCCAAAGCGATCAAATACAAAAAGAGGATCTTAAGAAACGTGGTCCGAGGACAAAAACGGTCGTTACCAGAGGATGCTGGAGCCCCTGAAGAGGACAGCATCCAAGAAGGGGGAATAGATCATTTGGCGTTACCCAGGGTGCACCACGAGGAGGCGATCTAAGACTACACCCCAATATAGGGCTTACATTTGTTCATGCTAAAAGTTTTGTCGTCAATTTTTTTACTGTAAAAAAATTATAATGTCGTGCCTTAGATATCTAAGAAATCAGGAACTATTGCATATTATTGACAATTGGAGCGAGGATGACTTATTAGACACTCCGCTACCTATTGAATAATAATGTTTGCCACCTGATAATGTTGCTGGTGAATCGGACAATGAAATTATTGACGATGACGAAATATCAACAAACATTACATGCGACTTTAAAATTTTGTTCCCTTTTTTTGAATTCCGCGTATTTAGTTGTGAGATGGTATTTAGGTACTATTGAAGTTGTATACGAATCAAATGCACAAGATTATGGTGGTCCTAAAGAAATGACTGAGTCGCAACTATTCACATTGGAAATTGTGAAACCAATACGTTTCGGTTATAAGCTATGAACCCTTTCTTTGGATAGTGGGTATATCTTCCAGCTTCTGCCATACTCCTGTGCAATTGACAAATACAACAAACAATTGGCAATCGGTGTATTTGTTGTAAGGGAATTATTGAGCCATTGTGAGTATCCATTGCAACATACTGTATGATTCCGTTAAACCCATAGTAAATGTGCAACACTATAGCAGAGAAAAATAAAAGGTTGGTGTCCTGCAGCCTCAAGTTATCAACAGCTACTATCGACACATGGGCGGCGTCGATTTACATGACAATAGAGTTGCTAACTATCGTATCGGGAATAGAAGCAAAAAGGGGTGGTGGCCATTATGGGTACAGTGTTTAAATAGCGCTGTAGTAAACGCTTGGAAACTAAATTGGTTTGTCACTGCTTCTACCAATACAAAACAACCGATGCCTCAGTTAGACTTCAAGAATTTCATTGACAGAAATCTTTTTCTTGCATCAGAGAACTCAATGTTCATTACAGAAGCTACCGCTTACAAAGATTTGAAAAAGAAACTTCACAGTGCATCAGAAGATGTTTATCTTCTAGGAAATTTACCACGTGTAACCGGTAAGCACATTCCCATAAAAACTCAAAATCGCTACCACTGTATTATTTGTACACCAAAAACCACAGTTTTTATATATGAAAAGTGCCATTTAAATGGTCTTGTAGAAAATTGCTTTAAAATTTTTTATGAAAATAAACAATATTACATTGATCGAAGACAATGACGCAAGTAAACTTATTTCGTTTTACATAATATAATACATATGTAATAATTCAAATATAATTTTTGATTAATAAATATTTGAAAAGCATGAAACATAAAATTTTATACTTAAACGTTTTTTTATGCAACTTACAATGATACTTACTTCACCATAAAAGTAACAAAATACCATATTTGCGAACAAAACACATATAAAAATGTTTGTACAATCGAAGAAAGAAAAATGTGCTATGGGTCCCAGCGTGTAGTTGACCACACGGCACTTTTTCGGAAAACTAGTTTTCAAAAAAAATTTGATTTTGCAGGGAATATTTTTAACTTAAAATAAGAGTTATCTGAAAATTTCACCATAAATTTTCAACCAACATACCTATAAAAGCAAAATGGAATCTATTTCTAGCAATAAGTAGAGCAATACAAACATATTGTGCTTAAGTAAGAGAAGTCCACGGAAACGGCACTACATGTGGTAGTTACCGTGGTGAAGAAATCTCTTGGATGTAAACAATTCACCTTAGCCGCCTTCTTGGGTATGGAAGGTGCTTTTAATAACGTTAGTGTGGAAGTCATTCAGGAGGCTCTCAGTGAAATGAGCATCCCGGCCTGCATCTCTCGATGGATCACATCAATGCTTGGGTTTAGAATCATCAATGCAGAGATGGGCAATCTAAGCATTAAGAAATGCGTCAGGAGAGGTACACCACAAGGGGGAGTGTTATCTCCCTTATTATGGATTTTAACAATGAATTAACTGCTTTTAAGGCTTAACCAGGGTGGAGCCAAAGCAGTGGCCTATGCGAATGATGTTGTCCTTCTGGTGACATGTATGTTCCCTTCGGTGCTGAGTAACATTATGGAGGGCGCATTTTGTAACGTTAGTAAATGGGCCTCAAAGTATGATGTAGGTGTTAATGAACTGTTACTTTTTACCAACAAATATGAAATTCCAGATTTTCCGCTGCTAAGATTAAATGGTCAAAGATTAATTCTTTCGCACAAAGTTAAGTATCTAGGAGCAATTTTCGACACAAAACTTAACTGGAAAGCCAACATCGACGAAAGAATTCGTAAAGCTTGTGTGGCAATTTATGCGTGCAAAAGGATGTACGGTAAGAGCTGGGGATTACAGCCCAAAGTGATTCTCTGGCTTTACACAGCCGTCGTTCGGCTAATTTTAACATATGGATGTCTGGTGTGGTGGCCCTCGTTGAACAAACAGTATATTGCTCAAAGACTAACCAGAATGCAAAGGTCTGCCTGTGTGGGAGCTACAGGGGCTCTAAGATCATGCCCCACCAGTGCGCTCAACGTCATACTTAACTTGCTATGTATTGATATTTACATCAAGCAAGTTGCTACTCTCAGCGCGCAAAGGCTTAATAACATAAACTCTTGGCGCTCGATTGCCTTGGGACATGGTAATATTGCATCATTCTATTCGATAGATGATAGCAGGGATTCAGATTACCTATGTCCTCGGTTACAATTCGACAACAACTTCGCCATTAAAATTCCTTCAAGAAGGGATTGGGAGGCGGAATTGCTAACAACTCTAGAAAAGATAACGATCTACACCGACGGGTCTAAAATGGATGAGGGCGTTGGAGCCGGAATCATTTCTACGGACCTTATAATCAGTAAATCATACCATCTTTCAGATTCCACCTCAATATTTCAGGCTGAAGTTTTTGCCATCTTGTAGTGACCTTTCTGGCCCTTTCCAAGGCCGGGGTATACTCAGGGTACACCAAGGTGTTAATGCAAGGTTTCCAAGATTCGCTTAGGAAAAAAAAAATATTGTGTCAGATTTATATGTGGAACACAACAATTTAGATTATCCTCTCCACCTTATTTATTATTTGAAAGTCCTACAAGACTATGATAATAAAAAGAAATATTACAATTAATTCTATGTTCAGTATTTTTTCCTTTATTTACAATTCAGCAGAACAAAGCGAACTTGCTAAATAAAGACTAACATGATGACTAAAATAAACTATCATTTAAATAAATTATCGAAGTTAGAAGTAAACTACGATTTACATGCTTAATTTATATCTAAAATATTTTCTTCTCCATTTACTACTATATAAATATTTCAGTAACAATGTACTTTAGATTTTTTTTCTTGTAAATTTCCTTCTGTAAATATTTAAATATCAAAAAAAAAATAATATAAAAAAAAAAACACAGAGGAAAAAAAACAAGAGGTACTCACCGCAGTTGTTGAGATGACGTCACCGCTTCTCCGCTGTACCTGTCTATGTTTGTAACAATAAAAAGAAAATATTCAAAGTTAACCTTTCTATGGTTTAAATATTTACAAAAGGAGCGGGGTGAAAAAAATTAACTACGATGTCCAGTAATAATTAATAATATAGATCATACAATTTACATAAGATAAGCTTAATTGTTACTTAATTATTATTATTATTAGCTTAATTATATTTTCAAACAAAAATCCAATTAGATCTAGCTTATCTAACATTTATCTTCACATTTACTCCATAAAAATTTTATATGTATTATATTTCTATTTATTAATTCTGAATAATAATATTTTAAAGAAAAAAAAAAAATCAAATGAACTTAGATTATTTGTTTTTGTTAAATTTATCATTGTTTCATCAACCAAAAAAAATACTATTGATAATAAAGCAATTAACAATTCATACATATGAACATATAAGTTATGCCAAAGAAACTATATAGTTTAATATATATTTCATATATAAAGAGCGATAAGAAAAAAATATTTGTTCGCTGATGCTATGTTGTTGTAGTTGTGGTAGCGGCTGCTAGCGTCTGAATTGTTGTTGCTGTTGATGTTTTTAACCAAAAGAATCACGAACATAATCCCGGTTTAAAGTCACCAACTAAAGCAGTGATTTGAATTTTCGTTTTCTCTTTTTTTTTTTATGTGGAATCTTAGATAAATTATCTTTTAAATGCAGTCAGTAGGCGAAGTTAACAAACTTGCTGATACTCGGATACAAGTTTTAGTTTGTGTTCTTGATATATTAGTACGTTTTTTATGTTGAGGTCTAGATCTCGCAGTTTAAATAAATTTTTTTTTTTATAATTTCTTTATGTATTATGTGTTAAATAAAACTTTAATATGATACGTTTTTCACTTTTTGCACGAAAAATATGTAAAAAAAATGAAAAAAAAAACCAAACTTTGCGAAAATTTTTCTCTTCTTTTCCTTTTAATTCTACACGCAAGTTTATTTCGACTGGAGTCCACGCTAAGTGGTAGTTCGCATGTAATCTTAACGTTGCGCCACTTTCTATGAGGATTGTTACCGCACAAAATAAACAGCACTTATTTCGGGGATATTTAATCGAACACACAAAAGGAAAATTTATGCTTTTTCTATTTCTTGTAGTTCACAGAAGTTTTTTTTTTTAGTTAATTAAATCCAGCCAAAGAAAAACGCTGTCACTTGTTATGTACATTTCGTTTCAAGCAAACTAACCAAAAGAAGAAAGTAGCTTCCCTGACTGATCCTTTTATTCCAATTTTTTTTAACTGTCCAAATCAAAATATTTCAGTTAGCCGTTTTTCGGTCAATGAACTTAATTAAGGTTTTCTACTTCGAGACTCACGAAAGCTTCCAATTATTTTGTTATTGATTCTTTTACTTTGTAATGTTTACGCTGCATTCTCAGCTTTTCCTATTACTCACTGCAACTTTTGGCGATCAAACGAAAATTATAACAAAACAAATTAAAATGACATTTCTCACATTGCTGGTTTTTTTGTTATAATTTTTATAAACGTGTTTGGATGTCAGCGATTTTTTTTTCTTTTTTTTATTTTTTTTTTAATTATTTTTTAAAAAGAATTATTTAATATAAAGTTGGACGGACACACAGAGAAGGTATGTTAATATTACTATTTTATTGATATAGTATTCCTTATTTTATATAATTATTCTTTCTTAATAATTTCAGCTTACATCCAGCATCTTCTTCCACCCAGAACTCCACTGAAGTTATTACTGTGAACTAGTCGTGATTATTCGAGGTAATGTCCATGAAATATTTATCCTTCAGTGGTTTTAATTATTTATTTATTCCAGGTCCTCATCACTGTAAGATCAATTTTATTTTTACTTCAAAAATTGATCATTACATTCTTTACGGCAAGTACTCTTGCTTTCAATATGGGCCTTCACGGAAAAGAGGTCTACATTCTAACTGACAGTCAGGCAGCTATTAAAGCTTTATCAGCAGTCTGTTTGTCATCGAGATTGGTAGAAGAATGTAAGGAATTTATTAGTAAACTAAGTGAGAAGTCAAAGGTTACTCTAATCTGGTTTCCCGGGCATTCTAATATTGTAGGAAATGTGCGCGCTGACGAGCTTGCTAAACTAGGCGCTTCTTCCACGGATACTCCTATTTCGATCACTGCCCCTGTCAGCTACGGGCGTAGGCTGATTTATGACTATTTTTTTGCGACAGGCAAATAGGGAGTGGACCCTTACTGCATCAGCAGCCAGGTCAAGGGCTACTTGGCCCATCTATTTCAAATATAGAACCTCTGACCTAATTCGAAGAAACAAATCTGAGGTGTCTAGGCTAATATCTGTGTTTGCGGGACACTGGTCCATACGAAGACATGGAGTTAGACTCGGCCTTCCCTGTGGTACCTCTTGCAGCGCGTGTCTAACAGCTTTTGAAGATATGACACCAGAACACCTGATGTCTTTTTGTCCAGGTTTGGCCAGAACTAGGTTTAAGCTTCTCGTGGCCCCCTTCTTCAACTCACTTAGCGATATCTCCAGCATTAGCATTAGCCAGATTCTAATGCCTCTGGCTAGTTTTAGGTTGACCCTATATCTATTACCCACTATTACGAGGATTTTTTTTTTGGATTCAAAACGGCTTTCTCTTTTAGCTAATAGGGGAGGTTTCGTCCTCCCTCCACCACAACAACATGGGGTTGCACTCTGTTCGAAGAGGTGGATAAACTCCAATTACACCAATTCTCCAATATTGAGAATGCCACAATTTACGCCAACATATATTTTATTGTTAGAGACTGGGGCGGAAAATAGACATTTATATACGTTAAAACTACACCTCAATTACATTTTCAGAACCATGTTTATATATGATGCCGAAAGATTACCCAATCAATAGACCAAAAAATTGTTTAATCTCAAACTTTCTTAGGTGCAGGGAAATGATTGCGGTATAAATTGGAATCAACAACCAGCATCGCGAAGACTTTTGAAGGCAAATAATTAACTGATGTTGACATTTCTGAAATCTGGCTTGAGAGACAAATATAGAAGAAAATCTCAACAAACTAACCGAATTTATGTGTAGCTAACATAACTCATATTATAAATATCACCTGGATACTCAAAGCACGGTTCTGAGGTAGAATGGGCAAAAGTAGCAGAATATGTAAAAAATTGTATAGCATACCGGTCTTATATGATATCAGAATATAATAACTAATATAAATTTTATAGCTCATCTATTTTTTATAACGTGTATATTAGGGTGCCATTAATTTTCGAAAGTCAGAAAATTGCCCGCGGCAACCCTCCAGATCGGTTCATTTTACTAAAAAAATAATCTGTGTAAAATTTTAGTTCAATTGGATAAGTGGAAATGGTGCCCCAAGAGCCTCAAAGATTGGAAAATAACGATTTTTTGCATAAAATTCATCTTTGATTGCTTATTTCTCCGACATATTTAATTCTACATAAAAACTGTGTTCCTAAAAGTTATAGATCTCTTAAAAATAAACAATTCACTCATACAAAGTTTTTCTGTATTTCTAATAGTTATTGAATAAAACCAAATACAAGCTAAAGTCACCCGATTGCTACCTTTGCAAGTACTATGTCCGCTTTAGTTTTACAAAAAAATTAATATTTCTAAAAAATTTAAAATAAATTCAATATATCTAAAATTTAATATTTCTTCTAATAAAAAGGTACTAATTCTAGGTTTCTCATATAATTTTTATTATTTTAGTTACAATTGTTGGAGCAAAGTATTCTTATTAGAATTTGGAAAACGACGGTGGTAATGGTTAACAATTTTTAAAATGTACTGTTTTTGATTCTCATTTTTGGTAAAAATAGGATTGTAGTCCAGCATTAGTTTCACTCCTCGCTCTGCCGTATCGTTTACTACTTTCAAGCTAAAAAGAGTTTTCTTAGCTTGAATAAAACTAAGGTCTTCAGACCATTTTGTAGGGCATACTTTCAAAAAGTCATCGCACAACTTAAAATGATTAAAAATGTTTTTAGTATGTTTGCATACAAACTGTTCAACTCCCTTTTCGATCAATTCAGTTATTTTTGCACGAGCTATTGATACTCTCTTGTTGTCCATGCCATCACTTTCTATATTCAAATTCGAAACCATATTTTTCTTTGTTTCAGGCGATATACTTGAATCGAAAAAAGCCAAACCAACAAGCTCAGAGCTTAAATACCAAAGATGATTACATAAATTCTCCAAAGTAGCTATAGATATATCTAGCTCGGTATCTGGTTCTTTATAAATTTCGTTATCACTGGAAGAATTTTCACTATCGGTTGATAACGGCAATGACACAGTTTCTAATAAAAATGTTCCAATAACTTAATTTCTATTCCAGAAGATCAAGTAAGGAATATTTACATATTTCTTTCATTTGCCGCATACAGCGTTCTCTTTTTTGTAAAAGTATATGATTCTTTTCTTCACTTCTTGTTTCTCTTCGAATTTCTTCATAATCTACGCCATACATATAACCAGGTCGACCCTCCCGCCGTTGATATATTAAAAAGTTCTTATCATCTTCTATTGTTATCATCTCAAGTGCATTTGCGTGTGCCAAATCAAATAGTGCGTCTAATCGGTTTGTAAATTCTGCTTCTTTTTGTTGATCTCTTAAGTTTCTTCTATTAGCATGT
Organism: Teleopsis dalmanni; assembly: GCF_002237135.1. NCBI lineage: Eukaryota > Metazoa > Arthropoda > Insecta > Diptera > Diopsidae > Teleopsis > Teleopsis dalmanni. The sequence goes on along the minus strand of NC_051846.1, from coordinate 108,092,021 downwards.
TTTTGTAAACCTTTCCATTCTTGATATAGGTTTTCTAATTTATGAATGCAATGTTTTTGCTCTTTTATTGGTATTCGTGCCTTTTGCAAAATATGATAACTTCCTGTATAGTTAAACAGCACTTTCTCTTAATGACAACCTAATCACGCGCATGTTAAAAAAAAGAACTTTTAAAACTTCTCTATTTGATGGTAATTTACTACCAGTCAACCCACTAGAATGATAACCAACAAGATAAATTTTTTTTACGTAAATTTAAAGAAGACATTTCGGTAATACTTTTTTATATGATCACTTTGAAATATTTACCAGTAAAGAGTTTCAGCAATTGAGAATTCAAAAAGTAAAACAATAAAATACCGTTATTGGGACAGATAGGCGACAAAAATTCACATCGTATTCCAATGAATAACACAGAAACACATTAATGTATAAAACTATCTAAATGTTAGACTTTTTTGTAGCAAATTTAGTAAACAGCATACTGTGATGCGAGTAAATGCATTTATAGAACTTACCTAAATTTAATTGGGGGTTTTCTGCTTGCATTTGCTTTTATTCAATAACTATTAGAAATACAAAAAAACTTTGTATGAGTGAATTATTAAGTTTTAATAGATCTATAATTGATCTTTTAGGAACACAGTTTTTATGTAAAATTAAATATGTCGGAGATATAAGCAATCAAAGATGAGTTTTAATGAAAAAATCGTTATTTTCCAATCTTTGAGGTTCTTGGGGCACCATTTCCACTTATCCAATTGAACTAAAATTTTACACAGGTTATTTTTTTTAGTAAAATGAACCGATCTGGGGGGTGCCGTCAACCGATTTTACGAAAAAAAAATTGCCTATATACCTTAATGGCACCCTAGTGTATATACCAATTGAACTAAAATTTTACACAGGTTATTTTTTTAGTAAAATGAACCGATCTGGGGGGTGCCGTCAACCGATTTTACGAAAAAAAAATTGCCCATATACCTTAATGGCACCCTAGTGTATATACTAGTTCATTCTTATACTCACTATTATACAACTATTTATAATACTACTTTAGTGTAAATGTTATTTATTATTTATTTTACTATTAAAGAGAATTCCTGAGATCCGTCTTAAGTTTACAGTAACTTTCAAATTTATTGTGGTTTGCAGTTTTCACATTTATTGTAATTTTTCAACACCCTTTCTTAAACTATTTATATACACTAAATCTTTTGTGTTGCCTTTTTCAACCTGTAACTGAAAAAACAACACTGAGCTGAATGCAGCCTTGCGAGACAGCATGACAGTTGGTATCAATGCAGCCCTGCGAGGCAGCATGACAGTTGGTATGAATGATAGTTGATATGAATGACAGTTGATGAAAGAGGACAGAGGAAAACGGATCTAAAAAAGCACACAAATGTGAAACGCATATTGCGCGTCGATAAAATAAAAAAAACAACAAATTAATTGTAAACGAATATATATAATAAAATAAATTGTGAATAAAATAACATTTCGGTGTTTATGTATGACGCCGAAAAAAGACAAAGTGAGTAAATTAAAGATGGGTCGCAGAAATAATAAATCGCCATGAGAGACTCCAATGTCGTCAAGATGTCAATGCAGTTTGAGCTGAGACAGTTTCGAATCGGGAAGACATAAGTAATTTAAGTAGACAACTGGCCAACGATAAGTCGGCAACGCACGAAAAGAACGATGAAATAGGTAAGATATGTTCAGGAGGCGAAGGCATCCGACTTTATGATTTGCCAAAATTCAACGATAACGCCGAACAGTGGCCACTTTTTTGTGCTAGTTTTGAGAACACCACCAAAACGTTTAAGTATACCAACAGACATAATTTAATGCGCCTACAGAAATGCCTAATGAATGAAGCCAAGGGTTTCGCTCAGTCACTGTTAACATATCCATCTAATGTGCCTGAAGTTATGGAAAAACTTGAATTTCGTTTTGGCCGCCCAGATTTACTAATACTGTCCCAATTGGACAAAATTCAACAGTTCGAGAGAGTGACGGAGAGGAACGTTGATAGATTAATTGCCTTATCCTCTCTTGAACGAAATGTTGTAACCTTTTTGTCATTAGCCAAGTGTGAGCAACATTTGAACAACCCAACATTATTAGAACAGCTAGTGTATAAGTTGCCGTCTAGTAAACAATTCGAGTGGGCGCGTCACGCTGTAACTCTAAAGAAATATTATTTTTTAAAAAGAATTATTTAATATAAAGTTGGACGGACACACAGAGAAGGTATGTTAATATTACTATTTTATTGATGTAGTATTCCTTATTTTATATAATTATTCTTTCTTAATAATTTCAGCTTACATCCAGCATCTTCTTCCACCCAGAACTCCACTGAAGTTATTACTGTGAACTAGTCGTGATTATTCGAGGTAATGTCCATGAAATATTTATCCTTCAGTGGTTTTAATTATTTATTTATTCCAGGTCCTCATCACTGTAAGATCAATTTTATTTTTACTTCAAAAATTGATCATTACATTCTTTACGGCAAGTACTCTTGCTTTCAATATGGGCCTTCACGGAAAAGAGGTCTACATTCTAACTGACAGTCAGGCAGCTATTAAAGCTTTATCAGCAGTCTGTTTGTCATCGAGATTGGTAGAAGAATGTAAGGAATTTATTAGTAAACTAAGTGAGAAGTCAAAGGTTACTCTAATCTGGTTTCCCGGGCATTCTAATATTGTAGGAAATGTGCGCGCTGACGAGCTTGCTAAACTAGGCGCTTCTTCCACGGATACTCCTATTTCGATCACTGCCCCTGTCAGCTACGGGCGTAGGCTGATTTATGACTATTTTTTTGCGACAGGCAAATAGGGAGTGGACCCTTACTGCATCAGCAGCCAGGTCAAGGGCTACTTGGCCCATCTATTTCAAATATAGAACCTCTGACCTAATTCGAAGAAACAAATCTGAGGTGTCTAGGCTAATATCTGTGTTTGCGGGACACTGGTCCATACGAAGACATGGAGTTAGACTCGGCCTTCCCTGTGGTACCTCTTGCAGCGCGTGTCTAACAGCTTTTGAAGATATGACACCAGAACACCTGATGTCTTTTTGTCCAGGTTTGGCCAGAACTAGGTTTAAGCTTCTCGAGGCCCCCTTCTTCAACTCACTTAGCGATATCTCCAGCATTAGCATTAGCCAGATTCTAATGCCTCTGGCTAGTTTTAGGTTGACCCTATATCTATTACCCACTATTACGAGGATTTTTTTTTTGGATTCAAAACGGCTTTCTCTTTTAGCTAATAGGGGAGGTTTCGTCCTTCCTCCACCACAACAACATGGGGTTGCACTCTGTTCGAAGAGGTGGATAAACTCCAATTACACCAATTCTCCAATATTGAGAATGCCACAATTTACGCCAACATATATTTTATTGTTAGAGACTGGGGCGGAAAATAGACATTTATATACGTTAAAACTACACCTCAATTACATTTTCAGAACCATGTTTATATATGATGCCGAAAGATTACCCAATCAATAGACCAAAAAATTGTTTAATCTCAAACTTTCTTAGGTGCAGGGAAATGATTGCGGTATAAATTGGAATCAACAACCAGCATCGCGAAGACTTTTGAAGGCAAATAATTAACTGATGTTGACATTTCTGAAATCTGGCTTGAGAGACAAATATAGAAGAAAATCTCAACAAACTAACCGAATTTATGTGTAGCTAACATAACTCATATTATAAATATCACCTGGATACTCAAAGCACGGTTCTGAGGTAGAATGGGCAAAAGTAGCAGAATATGTAAAAAATTGTATAGCATACCGGTCTTATATGATATCAGAATATAATAACTAATATAAATTTTATAGCTCATCTATTTTTTATAACGTGTATATTAGGGTGCCATTAATTTTCGAAAGTCAGAAAATTGCCCGCGGCAACCCTCCAGATCGGTTCATTTTACTAAAAAAATAATCTGTGTAAAATTTTAGTTCAATTGGATAAGTGGAAATGGTGCCCCAAGAGCCTCAAAGATTGGAAAATAACGATTTTTTGCATAAAATTCATCTTTGATTGCTTATTTCTCCGACATATTTAATTCTACATAAAAACTGTGTTCCTAAAAGTCATAGATCTCTTAAAAATAAACAATTCACTCATACAAAGTTTTTCTGTATTTCTAATAGTTATTGAATAAAACCAAATACAAGCTAAAGTCACCCGATTGCTACCTTTGCAAGTACTATGTCCGCTTTAGTTTTACAAAAAAATTAATATTTCTAAAAAATTTAAAATAAATTCAATATATCTAAAATTTAATATTTCTTCTAATAAAAAGGTACTAATTCTAGGTTTCTCATATAATTTTTATTATTTTAGTTACAATTGTTGGAGCAAAGTATTCTTATTAGAATTTGGAAAACGACGGTGGTAATGGTTAACAATTTTTAAAATGTACTGTTTTTGATTCTCATTTTTGGTAAAAATAGGATTGTAGTCCAGCATTAGTTTCACTCCTCGCTCTGCCGTATCGTTTACTACTTTCAAGCTTAAAAGAGTTTTCTTAGCTTGAATAAAACTAAGGTCTTCAGACCATTTTGTAGGGCATACTTTCAAAAAGTCATCGCACAACTTAAAATGATTAAAAATGTTTTTAGTATGTTTGCATACAAACTGTTCAACTCCCTTTTCGATCAATTCAGTTATTTTTGCACGAGCTATTGATACTCTCTTGTTGTCCATGCCATCACTTTCTATATTCAAATTCGAAACCATATTTTTCTTTGTTTCAGGCGATATACTTGAATCGAAAAAAGCCAAACCAACAAGCTCAGAGCTTAAATACCAAAGATGATTACATAAATTCTCCAAAGTAGCTATAGATATATCTAGCTCGGTATCTGGTTCTTTATAAATTTCGTTATCACTGGAAGAATTTTCACTATCGGTTGATAACGGCAATGACACAGTTTCTAATAAAAATGTTCCAATAACTTAATTTCTATTCCAGAAGATCAAGTAAGGAATATTTACATATTTCTTTCATTTGCCGCATACAGCGTTCTCTTTTTTGTAAAAGTATATGATTCTTTTCTTCACTTCTTGTTTCTCTTCGAATTTCTTCATAATCTACGCCATACATATAACCAGGTCGACCCTCCCGCCGTTGATATATTAAAAAGTTCTTATCATCTTCTATTGTTATCATCTCAAGTGCATTTGCGTGTGCCAAATCAAATAGTGCGTCTAATCGGTTTGTAAATTCTGCTTCTTTTTGTTGATCTCTTAAGTTTCTTCTATTAGCATGTTTTTGTAAACCTTTCCATTCTTGATATAGGTTTTCTAATTTATGAATGCAATGTTTTTGCTCTTTTATTGGTATTCGTGCCTTTTGCAAAATATGATAACTTCCTGTATAGTTAAACAGCACTTTCTCTTAATGACAACCTAATCACGCGCATGTTAAAAAAAAGAACTTTTAAAACTTCTCTATTTGATGGTAATTTACTACCAGTCAACCCACTAGAATGATAACCAACAAGATAAATTTTTTTTACGTAAATTTAAAGAAGACATTTCGGTAATACTTTTTTATATGATCACTTTGAAATATTTACCAGTAAAGAGTTTCAGCAATTGAGAATTCAAAAAGTAAAACAATAAAATACCGTTATTGGGACAGATAGGCGACAAAAATTCACATCGTATTCCAATGAATAACACAGAAACACATTAATGTATAAAACTATCTAAATGTTAGACTTTTTTGTAGCAAATTTAGTAAACAGCATACTGTGATGCAAGTAAATGCATTTATAGAACTTACCTAAATTTAATTGGGGGTTTTCTGCTTGCATTTGCTTTTATTCAATAACTATTAGAAATACAAAAAAACTTTGTATGAGTGAATTATTAAGTTTTAATAGATCTATAATTGATCTTTTAGGAACACAGTTTTTATGTAAAATTAAATATGTCGGAGATATAAGCAATCAAAGATGAGTTTTAATGAAAAAATCGTTATTTTCCAATCTTTGAGGTTCTTGGGGCACCATTTCCACTTATCCAATTGAACTAAAATTTTACACAGGTTATTTTTTTTAGTAAAATGAATCGATCTGGGGGGTGCCGTCAACCGATTTTACGAAAAAAAAATTGCCTATATACCTTAATGGCACCCTAGTGTATATACCAATTGAACTAAAATTTTACACAGGTTATTTTTTTAGTAAAATGAACCGATCTGGGGGGTGCCGTCAACCGATTTTACGAAAAAAAAATTGCCCATATACCTTAATGGCACCCTAGTGTATATACTAGTTCATTCTTATACTCACTATTATACAACTATTTATAATACTACTTTAGTGTAAATGTTATTTATTATTTATTTTACTATTAAAGAGAATTCCTGAGATCCGTCTTAAGTTTACAGTAACTTTCAAATTTATTGTGGTTTGCAGTTTTCACATTTATTGTAATTTTTCAACACCCTTTCTTAAACTATTTATATACACTAAATCTTTTGTGTTGCCTTTTTCAACCTGTAACTGAAAAAACAACACTGAGCTGAATGCAGCCTTGCGAGACAGCATGACAGTTGGTATCAATGCAGCCCTGCGAGGCAGCATGACAGTTGGTATGAATGATAGTTGATATGAATGACAGTTGATGAAAGAGGACAGAGGAAAACGGATCTAAAAAAGCACACAAATGTGAAACGCATATTGCGCGTCGATAAAATAAAAAAAACAACAAATTAATTGTAAACGAATATATATAATAAAATAAATTGTGAATAAAATAACATTTCGGTGTTTATGTATGACGCCGAAAAAAGACAAAGTGAGTAAATTAAAGATGGGTCGCAGAAATAATAAATCGCCATGAGAGACTCCAATGTCGTCAAGATGTCAATGCAGTTTGAGCTGAGACAGTTTCGAATCGGGAAGACATAAGTAATTTAAGTAGACAACTGGCCAACGATAAGTCGGCAACGCACGAAAAGAACGATGAAATAGGTAAGATATGTTCAGGAGGCGAAGGCATCCGACTTTATGATTTGCCAAAATTCAACGATAACGCCGAACAGTGGCCACTTTTTTGTGCTAGTTTTGAGAACACCACCAAAACGTTTAAGTATACCAACAGACATAATTTAATGCGCCTACAGAAATGCCTAATGAATGAAGCCAAGGGTTTCGCTCAGTCACTGTTAACATATCCATCTAATGTGCCTGAAGTTATGGAAAAACTTGAATTTCGTTTTGGCCGCCCAGATTTACTAATACTGTCCCAATTGGACAAAATTCAACAGTTCGAGAGAGTGACGGAGAGGAACGTTGATAGATTAATTGCCTTATCCTCTCTTGAACGAAATGTTGTAACCTTTTTGTCATTAGCCAAGTGTGAGCAACATTTGAACAACCCAACATTATTAGAACAGCTAGTGTATAAGTTGCCGTCTAGTAAACAATTCGAGTGGGCGCGTCACGCTGTAACTCTAAAGAAATATTATTTTTTAAAAAGAATTATTTAATATAAAGTTGGACGGACACACAGAGAAGGTATGTTAATATTACTATTTTATTGATGTAGTATTCCTTATTTTATATAATTATTCTTTCTTAATAATTTCAGCTTACATCCAGCATCTTCTTCCACCCAGAACTCCACTGAAGTTATTACTGTGAACTAGTCGTGATTATTCGAGGTAATGTCCATGAAATATTTATCCTTCAGTGGTTTTAATTATTTATTTATTCCAGGTCCTCATCACTGTAAGATCAATTTTATTTTTACTTCAAAAATTGATCATTACATTCTTTACGGCAAGTACTCTTGCTTTCAATATGGGCCTTCACGGAAAAGAGGTCTACATTCTAACTGACAGTCAGGCAGCTATTAAAGCTTTATCAGCAGTCTGTTTGTCATCGAGATTGGTAGAAGAATGTAAGGAATTTATTAGTAAACTAAGTGAGAAGTCAAAGGTTACTCTAATCTGGTTTCCCGGGCATTCTAATATTGTAGGAAATGTGCGCGCTGACGAGCTTGCTAAACTAGGCGCTTCTTCCACGGATACTCCTATTTCGATCACTGCCCCTGTCAGCTACGGGCGTAGGCTGATTTATGACTATTTTTTTGCGACAGGCAAATAGGGAGTGGACCCTTACTGCATCAGCAGCCAGGTCAAGGGCTACTTGGCCCATCTATTTCAAATATAGAACCTCTGACCTAATTCAAAGAAACAAATCTGAGGTGTCTAGGCTAATATCTGTGTTTGCGGGACACTGGTCCATACGAAGACATGGAGTTAGACTCGGCCTTCCCTGTGGTACCTCTTGCAGCGCGTGTCTAACAGCTTTTGAAGATATGACACCAGAACACCTGATGTCTTTTTGTCCAGGTTTGGCCAGAACTAGGTTTAAGCTTCTCGAGGCCCCCTTCTTCAACTCACTTAGCGATATCTCCAGCATTAGCATTAGCCAGATTCTAATGCCTCTGGCTAGTTTTAGGTTGACCCTATATCTATTACCCACTATTACGAGGATTTTTTTTTTTGGATTCAAAACGGCTTTCTCTTTTAGCTAATAGGGGAGGTTTCGTCCTCCCTCCACCACAACAACATGGGGTTGCACTCTGTTCGAAGAGGTGGATAAACTCCAATTACACCAATTCTCCAATATTGAGAATGCCACAATTTACGCCAACATATATTTTATTGTTAGAGACTGGGGCGGAAAATAGACATTTATATACGTTAAAACTACACCTCAATTACATTTTCAGAACCATGTTTATATATGATGCCGAAAGATTACCCAATCAATAGACCAAAAAATTGTTTAATCTCAAACTTTCTTAGGTGCAGGGAAATGATTGCGGTATAAATTGGAATCAACAACCAGCATCGCGAAGACTTTTGAAGGCAAATAATTAACTCATGTTGACATTTCTGAAAACTGGCTTGAGAGACAAATATAGAAGAAAATCTCAACAAACTAACCGAATTTATGTGTAGCTAACATAACTCATATTATAAATATCACCTGGATACTCAAAGCACGGTTCTGAGGTAGAATGGGCAAAAGTAGCAGAATATGTAAAAAATTGTATAGCATACCGGTCTTATATGATATCAGAATATAATAACTAATATAAATTTTATAGCTTATCTATTTTTTATAACGTGTATATTAGGGTGCCATTAATTTTCGAAAGTCAGAAAATTGCCCGTGGCAACCCTCCAGATCGGTTCATTTTACTAAAAAAATAATCTGTGTGAAATTTTAGTTCAATTGGATAAGTGGAAATGATGCCCCAAGAGCCTCAAAGATTGGAAAATAACGATTTTTTGCATAAAATTCATCTTTGATTGCTTATTTCTCCGACATATTTAATTCTACATAAAAACTGTGTTCCTAAAAGTTATAGATCTCTTAAAAATAAACAATTCACTCATACAAAGTTTTTCTGTATTTCTAATAGTTATTGAATAAAACCAAATACAAGCTAAAGTCACCCGATTGCTACCTTTGCAAGTACTATGTCCGCTTTAGTTTTACAAAAAAATTAATATTTCTAAAAAATTTAAAATAAATTCAATATATCTAAAATTTAATATTTCTTCTAATAAAAAGGTACTAATTCTAGGTTTCTCATATAATTTTTATTATTTTAGTTACAATTGTTGGAGCAAAGTATTCTTATTACAATTTGGAAAACGACGGTGGTAATGGTTAACAATTTTTAAAATGTACTGTTTTTGATTCTCATTTTTGGTAAAAATAGGATTGTAGTCCAGCATTAGTTTCACTCCTCGCTCTGCCGTATCGTTTACTACTTTCAAGCTTAAAAGAGTTTTCTTAGCTTGAATAAAACTAAGGTCTTCAGACCATTTTGTAGGGCATACTTTCAAAAAGTCATCGCACAACTTAAAATGATTAAAAATGTTTTTAGTATGTTTGCATACAAACTGTTCAACTCCCTTTTCGATCAATTCAGTTATTTTTGCACGAGCTATTGATACTCTCTTGTTGTCCATGCCATCACTTTCTATATTCAAATTCGAAACCATCTTTTTCTTTGTTTCAGGCGATATACTTGAATCGAAAAATGCCAAACCAACAAGCTCAGAGCTTAAATACCAAAGTTGATTACATAAATTCTCCAAAGTAGCTATAGATATATCTAGCTCGGTATCTGGTTCTTTATAAATTTCGTTATCACTGGAAGAATTTTCACTATCGGTTGATAACGGCAATGACACAGTTTCTAATAAAAATGTTTCAATAACTTAATTTCTATTCCAGAAGATCAAGTAAGGAATATTTACCTATTTCTTTCATTTGCCGCATACAGCGTTCTCTTTTTTGTAAAAGTATATGATTCTTTTCTTCACTTCTTGTTTCTCTTCGAATTTCTTCATAATCTACGCCATACATATAACCAGGTCGACCCTCCCGCCGTTGATATATTAAAAAGTTCTTATCATCTTCTATTGTTATCATCTCAAGTGCATTTGCGTGTGCCAAATCAAATAGTGCGTCTAATCGGTTTGTAAATTCTGCTTCTTTTTGTTGATCTCTTAAGTTTCTTCTATTAGCATGTTTTTGTAAACCTTTCCATTCTTGATATAGGTTTTCTAATTTATGAATGCAATGTTTTTGCTCTTTTATTGGTATTCGTGCCTTTTGCAAAATATGATAACTTCCTGTATAGTTAAACAGCACTTTCTCTTAATGACAACCTAATCACGCGCATGTTAAAAAAAAGAACTTTTAAAACTTCTCTATTTGATGGTAATTTACTACCAGTCAACCCACTAGAATGATAACCAACAAGATAAATTTTTTTTACGTAAATTTAAAGAAGACATTTCGGTAATACTTTTTTATATGATCACTTTGAAATATTTACCAGTAAAGAGTTTCAGCAATTGAGAATTCAAAAAGTAAAACAATAAAATACCGTTATTGGGACAGATAGGCGACAAAAATTCACATCGTATTCCAATGAATAACACAGAAACACATTAATGTATAAAACTATCTAAATGTTAGACTTTTTTGTAGCAAATTTAGTAAACAGCATACTGTGATGCGAGTAAATGCATTTATAGAACTTACCTAAATTTAATTGGGGGTTTTCTGCTTGCATTTGCTTTTATTCAATAACTATTAGAAATACAAAAAAACTTTGTATGAGTGAATTATTAAGTTTTAATAGATCTATAATTGATCTTTTAGGAACACAGTTTTTATGTAAAATTAAATATGTCGGAGATATAAGCAATCAAAGATGAGTTTTATTGAAAAAATCGTTATTTTCCAATCTTTGAGGTTCTTGGGGCACCATTTCCACTTATCCAATTGAACTAAAATTTTACACAGGTTATTTTTTTTAGTAAAATGAACCGATCTGGGGGGTGCCGTCAACCGATTTTACGAAAAAAAAATTGCCTATATACCTTAATGGCACCCTAGTGTATATACCAATTGAACTAAAATTTTACACAGGTTATTTTTTTTAGTAAAATGAACCGATCTGGGGGGTGCCGTCAACCGATTTTACGAAAAAAAATTGCCCATATACCTTAATGGCACCCTAGTGTATATACTAGTTCATTCTTATACTCACTATTATACAACTAGTTATAATACTACTTTAGTGTAAATGTTATTTATTATTTATTTTACTATTAAAGAGAATTCCTGAGATCCGTCTTAAGTTTACAGTAACTTTCAAATTTATTGTGGTTTGCAGTTTTCACATTTATTGTAATTTTTCAACACCCTTTCTTAAACTATTTATATACACTAAATCTTTTGTGTTGCCTTTTTCAACCTGTAACTGAAAAAACAACACTGAGCTGAATGCAGCCTTGCGAGACAGCATGACAGTTGGTATCAATGCAGCCCTGCGAGGCAGCATGACAGTTGGTATGAATGATAGTTGATATGAATGACAGTTGATGAAAGAGGACAGAGGAAAACGGATCTAAAAAAGCACACAAATGTGAAACGCATATTGCGCGTCGATAAAATAAAAAAAACAACAAATTAATTGTAAACGAATATATATAATAAAATAAATTGTGAATAAAATAACATTTCGGTGTTTATGTATGACGCCGAAAAAAGACAAAGTGAGTAAATTAAAGATGGGTCGCAGAAATAATAAATCGCCATGAGAGACTCCAATGTCGTCAAGATGTCAATGCAGTTTGAGCTGAGACAGTTTCGAATCGGGAAGACATAAGTAATTTAAGTAGACAACTGGCCAACGATAAGTCGGCAACGCACGAAAAGAACGATGAAATAGGTAAGATATGTTCAGGAGGCGAAGGCATCCGACTTTATGATTTGCCAAAATTCAACGATAACGCCGAACAGTGGCCACTTTTTTGTGCTAGTTTTGAGAACACCATCAAAACGTTTAAGTATACCAACAGACATAATTTAATGCGCCTACAGAAATGCCTAATGAATGAAGCCAAGGGTTTCGCTCAGTCACTGTTAACATATCCATCTAATGTGCCTGAAGTTATGGAAAAACTTGAATTTCGTTTTGGCCGCCCAGATTTACTAATACTGTCCCAATTGGACAAAATTCAACAGTTCGAGAGAGTGACGGAGAGGAACGTTGATAGATTAATTGCCTTATCCTCTCTTGAACGAAATGTTGTAACCTTTTTGTCATTAGCCAAGTGTGAGCAACATTTGAACAACCCAACATTATTAGAACAGCTAGTGTATAAGTTGCCGTCTAGTAAACAATTCGAGTGGGCGCGTCACGCTGTAACTCTAAAGAAATATTCCAATATAAAACAATTCAGTGTTTGGTTAAGTGAGATCGCGAAAATTATTTGCCTTTTGTCACAGCCATTGTCTCAATCAAAAACCGAAAAGGCTAAAATTACAATGCCATCTAATCAAAATTATACGCGCCGAATTATGTATCCACAAAATCATGAAATGGAACAAGAGAATCACCTGGGAGATAAGTGTTTGAGTGTGCAGGCTCACATCTGATAGTTACATGTGAAGCGTTTTTGAGTAAAAATGTTCAGAAGCGTTGGGTAAAGGTGAAGCAGCTTCGTTTGTGTTTTTCATGTTTGCGGAAAGGACACAGTGTCATATAGTGCCGAATGAAAAGATCCTGCGGTATAAACAGTTGCCGTAAAAATCATAATAAATTACTACCAGGAAGTGCCGCCCACGTCTGAATCAGTTCAACAGGTTTTGAGTTGTGCCAAGCCATGTTCAGGTTTTTTCTTTAAATTAGTTCCAATAAAAATTATGGATCCAAAGGGATATCTGAAAGTTTCCAAATTGTGGATGAAGGGTCGTCGATCACTATACTAGATGCCAAAATTGCGAGTCAGTTAGGCCTTAAAGACAAGAAACAACACTTAACGATGCAGTAGTATGATGAAGAGAAGGTGACTCAAAACTCAGCAGTTGTAAATGTCAACATAAAGGGTAAAGCAGGCGAACAATATAAGATTAAAAACGTTTACGTAATTGCCAATCTAAGTCTGCCAATACAATCGTTTAAAAAAACAAATTATGCGAAAAAAACAGATTTTATGCTGATGGGCCTAAATTGTGGCAACATAAATGCATCTTCTGCATCAGTGACCGCCGGTGCAACTAATCCAGTGGCTATTCGAACTAAACTTGGGTGGCGTATGGTCCAACCTGTTCAAGTATTACCGTCCATTCGCCAATGTTATTTGTCTAAGCAGAAGCATTATTTGAATGTCTTGATCTTTTTTAGACTTAAACGTTCTGTTGTCTGGTTCCTAAGAGCTTGTAGGCTTGTCCTACTTAATTTAATTCTTTATTTATTTATTTAAGCAAGAAATAATTATTTAATTTTGTATGTTGAAATAACACGTGTCTGTTGTTTTATTCTTCCTTTTTCCAAACGTAAAAAGAATGACAACCTTATTTTTACTAAATAAAAATATTATTAGTTTTTAAAAATTTTCTTTTATGGCTACAACTATTCAATTTTGTGTGTTGAAATAACACGTGTCTGTTGTTTTATTCTTCCTTTTCCCAAACGTAAAAAGAATGATAACCTTATTTTTACTAAATAAAAATATTATTAGTTTTTAAAAATTTTCTTTTATGGCCAACTCATCTTATTTTCAATAATTTACTTGTCCGTGTTTGCATGAAAAACTCATACTGTTCAAATATTCTGTCGAAAACGAGAACCACTATTTATAGAAGAGTGTGATAATTTGCAGTCGTTGCCACCATTACTACCTAATGAAATCATTGAAGCCGCAAAATTTATAATGCAACTGGTACAGGAGGATTGTTGTTTGGAGGAGAAGAGTCTACTTAAGTTTCAACAACCTCTTTCAAAAAAATGCAAACTATACAAATTAACGCCATACGTAGAAGAAATTGTTCGTGCCAGTGGTCACCTGAACGAAGCCATATATCTGCCTCTTGAAGCTCGACGCCCTATTATATTGCCGAAACGCCATGTCGTCTCCAAACTAATAATGAAACACTATCATGTTGCTTACAAACATCAAAATCAAGCTACGATTATCAACACCGTACGCCAAAAGTTCTGGATAATTGGTAACAAGTCACTTTTGAAACGCAATTGTATGGAATTCCGCCATACATGGTGCTGCGAGGCAGCATGACAGTTGGTATGAATGACAGTTGGTATGAATGATAGTTGATATAACAGTTGACAGTCCTCCGTCCAACAGTTGATGTGAAATGTGAAACGCACGTTACGCGTCGATAAAATAAAAAGAACAACAAATTAATTAATTAAAATGAATCTCTTTTACTGCTGCCACCATGTTTTTATATTTTTTCGTCTTTATGTAATGCTGCCACACTACTATTATACTATAAGTCGACGGACGACATTGTGTCACAGTCGCTATTTCAATTATATATATTTATATATTAATTTAAGATTCACTAAAATTTTTGTAAAAATTTGGCAACCATGGCACTTTTTCATGCCGAAAAGTGCGAAAATGAGCAAACAAAAAAAAGAATTGCGTGTCATATGTTGATTTTAATTTAAAAAATTAAAAATTTAAAATTCGCATTATTTGTCTGCTGCACAAATTATCAGAAATAAATACAATGAATATGTATGTAGTTATTTAAACAAAAAAAAACGCAATGTCTCTTAATATTTTTATTAAACTTCAAACTTTTATCAAATTAATAACTACTTTAGTCAAAAAATAAAATTTAGTCTTTATGAATTTATGTTTAACTTTAACTTTGCAGACTTATCAAATTTATCAAACTTATCAATCTTCTCAAACTTCTATTTTTACTTCTTTAACTTTAACTTTGCAAAGTTATCAAATTTCTATTTTTACTTCTTCTCCTCTTCTTGCTTTCATTTCCATCTCTGCTTACATTTCACTGCGTTATCTCCCCTATTACACTACTTTATCTACATGTATATAATTTATTATATTCTTATCTATATATATAAAAGAAAGTTGTGTTAGTTACACCACTTATAACTCAAGAACGGCTGAACCGATTTAGCTGAAAATTGGCAGGGAGGTAGTTTAAGGCCAGGAGAATACTTTTTATCCCGTTCGACAGCATTCCCGTGTGACTTGACATGAAACGTCAGTGGTGAGAAACGACAAAGTAGGTTTTGAAATTATCACAAGGTACTTAAATGAAGAGCAACCTATGTACTAAAATACACAAATAAATTATGAATGATTAATGTAGGTATTTTTTTTTTTGTATTTTTTCCAATTAAAAAAAAACTGCTTATTTATTGCCTTTAAGGCGGAACAGAGTTCGCCGGGTCATCTACTAGTATACAATAAAACAAAATAAAATATCTTTTTTATTAATTGAAATCATTAATTTAACTAAAATATGAGTTCCTCTGCAAACTTCGTATTTATTTTTGTAATTAGGATAGAAATGTCATTAAATTAATAATAGTTTATGATTGTGCAGATTGTAACGACACTTTTTGGTGCGTTCAAAAAAAATGTTTCGCTGGGGTATACTCAGCCGTTGTCCAGAGTCAACAATAAATTTATATTCGCGGGGACAGGACTTGTCAAAATAAAAGTACGGCGGTTAAATTTTCAATGCAGATTTATTTAAAGTATTAATAATTTATTAAAATAATATGTAGTAAAGAAAAGAATTCAATTAAACGTAACTAAATAAACCTTGAGATTAACAATTTGTACAATTTTCAACGATTTATATAACATGGCTTTATGTAGATTATTATTCCTTCAATCGTATTTCAATAACTTGAGATTTTAAACGCATGCAAATTTTGAATGTATTTCCTTAGTCGTATTTCAAAGAGGTTGGTTAAATTTAATTAGATATGACTTGAGATGTTTCCTTGTGACCAGCTGCATTTGGAAGCTGTCCCTGTAGAGTTCTCAGTAGTGGCTGATCCGGTTTCGTGGTTGTACCTTAGTATAACTTCGGTGATTATCCTGTTCCATGAATACCTACTGGACGAAACGGGGTCTTGTTATATTGAATATATATATAAGGTGTCTCCGCGCCTGGACTTAAAACTGCCCATGCACTCGTAAACAATTATATATATATTTTAAATGGATTATACACTAGGCTTAAAACCGCCACTGTGTCAGGCAAATTTTTTAATATTTATTTATTTTATATGTTGACATACAATGCCACCGAGGGATCATACAAGACACACTAAATTCTTAGAAAATTGCGCCGTCTTTTATACGCATCCGCCGGAGCTTTCTTCTAGCGTATTTTTAAATTTTCCGTTAGTTTACCTGCTGGGTTTTGCCAGCTAAACCGCTGTACCTATGATCTCGTCGTGTAGCCGCTGCGCTTTTGTGTTTTGTTTTGCCAGTTTATCCTCATTAATAAATTTTAATTTATTATTTTTTTTTAAATTATTTATAATTTAATTATAAAAAATAATTTATATAAAGAGGTTTTCGAACAGAAGTGAAACAACAACAAAAATTTATTTGTTTAAATTATTTTAATTAATTGAATTTTTGGCTGACCATACAGCTGTTTCGAGTATTGCCAAATACCCTTCATCAGTGGTCTTGGAAATAATTCTTATATTTAATTATTCGTAAATAATTATTTTTGAGACTGCAAGTACCAGGAATCGTACTCGGGTCCTGTCAAATATGAAGCTCAGAATCAGCGCACCTTAACCAACTGATCCAAAGCCGTACTTGACTTTTTATGTTCGCATATTTTTGCTGGAGTTTTGTTACTTTTGCTATGAAAGTTTTTATTAACAATTTTACTTGCTGTATTTATATATTACTATATATTACTATTAAAATTATAATAGTCACTTCCGTCTGGAAAATTTGACGTTAAATTACAACTTATTCACAAAAAATAATTTATTAATAAATTATTTAAATAAATTTGCGGGGATGAACAAATAAGGAATGTATTTATTATTTTATTAAGATATATTTCTCTATTTATTACAAATTTATTTTCTCCTAATTTCAGATTGCTTCACGTGTTGTAGTTGCGTGCGGGCTGGGTGGCTTTTTGGTAAGTAGTTTCTAATAACTATGTTAAATGTTAATTCCGCTATTTTAATTTCAGATTTCTTCGAAATTCATTTAAATTTATGTAGGTTGGAAATTTGTGCAAAATTTCCATCCTTTCAAGATGTTATAATAAAAAAGAAGCAATGTTTTACCTGTGCGTAATAGCAAAAATTTATTTTAACTTATTCTAGGAATCAAATTCATTTCAGCATTGGGGTTTCTTTCATTATCTATTGTTTTAAATAACAATATTTAATGCTTTAATTTGTGGAATAAAACTAGCGTTTTATTCAAACCCCATTTATTTAAAATAAATAAATAAAAATTTAAATATATTAAATATGTTATAATACATTTATTAAAATAATAATTTTATTTAAATATATTAAATAAAAATTTAAATATATTAAATTTATTATAATAATTTTATTAAAATATATTCAAAAAACTTATCAACCCTTGTGAATAAAATAAAAAAAATAAAACTTTGAAAATATTGAATTTATTATAATAATAATTTTATTAAAATATATTCAAAAATTTGATCATTATTAGTTACTTTCATATTAAATTAAACTATTTTGAATACTTTTTTAACTTGTCTCCCAAACAATTTGCTTGGGAAAGAATTTGTGCAAAATTGGAAAAAAAAACTCCCATTCCCATATTATTCAGAATAGCAATATTGGGAATAGGGAACAAACTCCCATTCCCATGCGATTCAGAATAGGGCTGACTATCTTTGTTAAAAGATCGTTACAAAATTAATTGCCTAATGAAAAAAATACAAACGAGATCATTAAAAATTTTACATAAGACGTCGAAAACAGCAGATTACAATTTTAGTTTGTGTTCATGGAGCACAAACACATTATGTGAATGTGTTTTGGAATCTATTTGTTGTTGTTGTTGTTGTAACCCGCCGGGACCTGAAAGCAGATAACATGAAAGGATTACAAGACGAATACATGGGGTAAGGAATGGAAAAGGTGGGAGTGAGTGTTGGGATGAGGGAAAGGGGAGGGGTGGGAGTAATTTGAAACTAACCAGGATCCAGTCGAAGAAACCTAGCCACTTCAAGGGGACGAGTCCAAAGGTCAATTGGACTTAAATTGGTGCGTGCGTTGGGGCAAGAAAACAGATGGGCGACATCATGGGGCGTGGAGCTGCAGTTTGGGCACACATTAGGAATGGACGTGTTAATATGTGACAAGTAACTGTTAAGCACATGGCTATATTCTGATCTCAATTGAGATAGGACAGTTCTTGCCGTACGAGGAAGATTACGTTCATCCTGAGAAATATTAGGCGGAGGCCTATTGAGGACCTTGTTGGGAGCCAACCTCGGTCTCGAAGAAGATACTGCATCGGTGTGGAGTGCTATAAGTCCACGTTTGTATTCGACCTCACTGATGTAGGCTCCATTGCAATATTGGTCGATATTAGGATGACCATCTGTATGGCACGCGAGTAAGAATTGTTTGGACAGCAGTTGATTGTGCTCTTTTACAAGTAGCAACTTTGATTCCGCATGAAGATGGTCGACATGCGACATACGATGGCAGCCAATTGCAATTCGCAATGCTGTGTTTTGACAGGTTTGGATATTATTCCATTGCGTCTCGCAGAGTTGCGGGGTCCATACTGGAGCTGCATAGGCCGCAATAGGACGACCTATTGCTTTGTATGTGCTCAGCAGGGTTTCTTTATCCTTACCCCAAGAGCACCCGGCGAGAGCTTTTAATACATTATTGCGAGATTTCAATCGGCTGCACACGGATGAAGCATGTGTGGAAAAGGTCAACATACTGTCGAGAACGACACCCAGGATTTTAGGTTTGGTGGTTGTAGGGATCCTGAATTCACCGATATTAATGGGCAGAGTCATAGAAACCTCTTTAGTCCAGGAAGTAAAGAGGGTAGCGGAAGATTTGCTTGGAGATAGGTGAAGATTTCTATCAGCCAAGAAAGATGCTATATTAGGAAGGTATGCATTTAATTTATTACACAATATAGAAGGGTCCTGGCCTGTCGCAAAGATTGTGCAATCGTCAGCATACGTTATGACTCTGACTCCCTCAGGAGGG
The DNA here is from genome assembly GCF_002237135.1 of Teleopsis dalmanni. Lineage (NCBI taxonomy): Eukaryota > Metazoa > Arthropoda > Insecta > Diptera > Diopsidae > Teleopsis > Teleopsis dalmanni. The sequence continues at coordinate 108,072,379 of NC_051846.1, read as the reverse complement.
TCCGGGAGCTTAGACATGTATAGGTTGAAAAGGATCGGTGAAAGAACGCTGCCTTGGGGCACAACTTGTTTTAATTTTCTGGCTTTCGACATCTTATCTCTAAAATCAACAAAAGATGATCTGCCAATGAGGTAATTGCAGAGCCATCGTTTAATGATGTCAGGGATAGATGTTTCAGCCAGATCATTTAGCAAGGTGGAATGGGAGACTGTGTCAAATGCTTTTGCAAGATCTAGACCTAACAGCACCGTGCGTTCGCACGGGCGACTTTGGTTTAGTCCATCGGCGATTTGAGAAGTGATCTCACAAAGAGCAGAGGTGGTACTGTGACGTTTTCTAAATCCATGCTGATGGGGAGCTAGGTGAATATAGGGAGAAATCTGTTTTAGGACTAGCGACTCCAGAACTTTGGCTACTGGAGACAGGAGCGAGATTGGTCTATATGATTCACCTAGGCCAGCCGGTTTGCCCGGCTTCAGCAATGGGATAATTCTACCAGTCTCCCATATATTAGGGATGATGTGAGAACAGATGGAGGTGTTCAAAATATGTGTCAGAACTGAAAGACCAATGGGCCCGAGGTGCTTGAGCATGAGCATTGAAATGACATCAGGCCCAAGCGCTTTCGAGGCTTTGACGTGTCTGATCACGTTATTTACATCATCCGGGAAAACAGCGTGGTGTCGCCGGAATGTGGTTTCCGAAAAGCGCGAGTCTGTCTGCGAATAGCATGGGAAACAGAGGCATTGGGCACGAAAAGCTGACAAAATTGTTGTGCGCAATGCTTGGGATCTGGGAAGGTGATCCCATTAAAAGTTATCGCTTTATTATTAGGACGAGAAGGATTAGATAGTGCTTTAATGGTAGTCCACAATTTACCATTTTGGGAGTCGCAGTTATCTAAATGTTCCTTCCATTTATTAAGGCGATGCTCGTCTACCAGTTTACGGATGTTACTGTTCAGGATAGCTATGCGTGGATTAGCTGGGTCTAATCTACGAAGATTATCGCGTTCTTCGGCAAGGGGCACAGCGTCACTAGGAAAATTTGGCCTTATTATTTTGATCCTACCTGCAGGAACGGCTGTGGCAGCGGATTTGATAATAATGCTGCGGAATTGTATCTCTGCCTTGTTTGAATCAGAGGACAGAGAAATATTACCGAAGTCGCGTTCTGAAATATCTTTGAATAGGGCCCAGTTCGCTTTTTTGAAATTTCTGAAGGTTTTCTTGTCAGCTTCGCAATGAACCTCGAACGATGGTATTGACATGATAATGGGAGTGTGGTCTGAGCTTAAAGCTATTTCCGCACTCCAATTCGAGGCAGCGAGCAGCCTAGGGCTGGCGAGGCTGACATCAGGAGAGCTAGAGCAAGTTGGCGTTACCCTTGTTGGTGAATCTTCGTTTAGTACACCAAAGGAAGAATCATCAATTTGGGCAGCCAATTGTAAACCCCTCTGATCGGCTGGTAGGTTAGAAAACCACAGATCATGATGAGCATTCAAATCACCCAATACAAAACGTGAGTCCCCTTCGAAAAAATGAGAAATATTAGGGGAGTGCTGCGGTGGGCAGCTAGAGTTGGGTGGCAGGTATATGTTGATGACTTCTATGAATTTAGAAGACCTACCAATGAAAATTTTCAACCCTATTACCTCTAAATATTCGTCATTCGACGAGGATAACATTAGCTCACTATGTGATAATGAATCTCTCAACATAAAGGCAACTCCACCTCCGGCTCCCCTAGGGCGGTCCTTACGTATAAGGATGAAACCTGATGGGGGCGAGAGGGTGGAGTTGGGCAGAAGTTTTGTCTCTTGCAGTGCAGCAACTGCGATGTTATTTGAAGTCATGAATGCTGCGATTTCAGAAATCTTTCCTCTAAGGCCATTGCAGTTAAACTGTAGAATTTTAAGAGGAGAAGATCTGTTAATTGTTGAGACAACACTTGTGCGTTGAGAGAGTGAGCGGTTTTGAGGTGGAATTATAGGTGGAGGTTGGCAACAAGTGCCAATGAAATTTGAATTCCAACCATGATGAGAGCGTAATCCAGAGCAAGGTCTAAGGTGGCACCATCCATTACAGGAATTGCAACGTACAGATATGGTGTTCCTAGAGATTGCTCGATTGCAAACTGTGCATAGCCAATTGGTAGACAAAGGGGATGCCATGGGGGGAGATTGGATGGCATTGATTGGAAACGGACTGACAGTGTTTGAAGAAGATGTAGATGTTCTAACTGGAGGAGAAGTTGGACAACAAGCTCCTCTAAAGGCAGAGTTCCAATCGGTATGGCTATGCAGACCTGAACAGTTTCGGAGGTGGCACCAGTTATTGCAACTGTTGCACGTAACAGATGTTTGGTTTCTGCTGGTAATATTGTTGCAGACAGAGCAGTGCCATTTTGAAAGTGCTGGTATGACAGGACCAGGATTAGATTCAATACCGGCCATTAGAAGTAGCATAAGAAGCAAGATGGCCGGAACTTGCTTCTTAGTAGGAAAAACACATATATACGACATATGTCAAACAAACACATACCTGCTTGTGTAGTCCCTTTGGGGGTGGTCGAACGGCACTTGGTCGTCTTTGACGAGTGGCTCCGGGACGTAGACCCGGCCGTTCTTGGAACCTTGGAATCTATTTAGTGGTTTTTTAGCAAAAACGTAAAACAGTACACTATGATTGGACAGTTTATTTTAGTTCACTGATAGTTCTCCACTGAACATATAAATTAACATAATAAAATACAATAATTAAATTAATATAACAAAAAAAAAAGAAAGTAAATAGAAAACAATACATTGTTTCCCTGGTGGTTATTAGAAATCTATCTAATACCAACACTAATACACCAACGCTGAAACATTAATTTTGAATGCAGATAGAATCCCATTTTGGTGTTTTTTTTTATATAAATACTTTTTTATAAAAATAAATATACTTTGTTTGAAGTGCAAATAAAGTATTCTTTATTCTTTTTTTATTTTAAACAATATATGTATATGTTTATGCAGAAAATGTTTTGATATTGCATTTTTTTAGTTTCAGTATATTAATAACATTAAATGTTTTTAAACTTACATTACGTTGTGATATAAATTATAGTATAGCACCAAGTACAAATACATTTGTTTATTTCATTAATATATAAATAAATAATATTTAATAAAAATTCACATTATGTAGATGGTTTTTCTTTAAAATTATATTACGTCAATAAAAATTTTTTTTTTTATTTTTAAATTAAGAATCGACATTACCTTCCACAAATCCATCTTCAGAACTCTAAAAGAAATATATTAACTTTTTTAAGTGTGAATTGCACTTTATTACCTGACAGTGCGAACTTTCAATTTCAATTTGTTCAGAAAAGCAATGCTTATAATTAAGATAGTCTAAAAGTCTCCTAGGTAATGGCAATGTTTGTATTAAATCTTTTCGTATTACTGCTTTAAGAATAACAAATCTGCAATAATAATGTATAAGATATATTATATATATGTACAATAAGTATAACATTATAGAAAGTCTTACCTGCACATGTGTTGTAAACTTTGCACATGCTTAAATCTAGAAACAGGATTTGTTAATTGCACACGCATAGGTCCATGTTCTGGTCTTCTGTGCAAAAAGAACAAGTACCTAAAAAAAATTTCATAAGTATACGTTTTTTATATAGCAATACAATCAAATAACCTTCCACTTCTTGAATGTTCAACTGCTTTTTCAATGAATTCAGTTATTGTTTGCGATTTAAATTTCGCATAGGAGCCAAATGAGAAAGTACCTATAAAGTAGTATACTTACAATTTTTTCGATAATAAAACAAAAAACATTGAGAAGTTTACCTTGATCTTGCTCAATCCGCACATGTCGTACACAATTATTTAGTTTGAAGCTTAAGGAAAATATATAGTGATCATCCGAACTATCACGTACTATAAAACTTCCATCCGACTCATTAGATAAAACTTTTTCGGCGGCTTCACTAGACAATGGACCCCAATACCAACCATACTAAAAAAAAAAAATAACATTAAAACTGAAATATTATAACTTTAAGTCTTACGTCTTTAACTTTCTCGATACTCGACGTAAATTGAAATGTCCTTATATCAGGTTTGATATTTTCTTTATTATCATAATCAGATAGATTTTCAGATGCTATTTAGTTTAAGAATTAGATATGGAACTGAAGTTTAAATATTTTTATACCTTTTTTTGGTAAAGGTGGTAGAGCTCTTGACTGAAATTTATTACGCTTATCTTCCACCGTTAGAGCACCTACCCAACTTTGTTCCCTATTGTTATCATCAGATACCGAGTTATTTGTCCGACATCGATTATAATTTTTTTTAAATCGAAAAATACTGCAAAATTTTTGTTTGAGACTTGATGAAAATTGAGATTTTTTTTCCCGTTGAAACGTTTGTTTGTTGTTGACATTATATTGTGACGAAAGTTGAAGTGCAGATAATTGGTTGGTGTCGTCAAAATTTAATAAATGACAATTTTGTGGGCGGATGTTTTGTTGATTATATTGATTTTTACCTATATTTACATTGTTATTAACTTTATCATTTTCAGATGATAGTTTTTGGTTTGCATCTATGCTAAGTTTAGTACGGGACCAAATTTTTTCCTTTGTCGCACTCAGATTACTTCCAGAATGAATAGAAGATAAGCTTGAAATGGTGTCCTTAGAATCAGTAATTAAGTTTTTTTTGCTTTGGTCGATTTGCGTTACAGGAGGTATTTTTGTATTAGAGTAAATTGAATGATAAAATTTTTTTACCTCATCAAGACTCATATGAAGTGGTTCTTGGATACTCTGCTTGTTATTATGAATGTCACATTCTATGTCATTGTGTTCGTTTGAATCCCTATATTTTGTTTTAGAATATAATTTGTGGTGGTTATGATTTTTCATTGATTGACTATTAATTTCAGAGCATTTTTTTCTTTTATTACGATTCGTTTTGCGATTTGATTTGTACTGGTGGCATTTTATATAATCTTGAACAGAATTTGTGTCTTGTTGTATTTTCGAATGTTTATTACTGAAAGTAATGTGTCCATTTTTGTGAATTCGACGCTCATTTTCCGAATAAATCATATCCACTGGCAGAGCATAGATATCCGAATCTATGGGAACGTTATAAAAGTCAGTTATTTCTCGCGAAAGCAATGCATCATGTGACATGGCCTGTGTTATAAAAATTGAGTCATCTGGCTTATTTGCGGATGATGCACTTAAAGAATTATGAGAGCTAGACAGACGACTATTGAGTGAATTTCGTGAATTAGGTCGATTACCAGTACATACACCTGAAAATTTTTTTTTTTAATATTTATGGGGAATTACAATATTAAGTAGTGATTACCTGTATGATGAGAATTGTGACAATATGAATAATTTAATGGACTACATATAATTTTACGTTGAAGGGTATTTTCACAATGTTGGTACATATTTCGCTTGATGCCATAATAAAGATCGAAGTCATTGATTTCTGATAATTGCGAAACATTAAATTTTTGGTCAGTTCTAGTATTATCTTGTTTTGATGGGATAACCTTAAAATATTTAGTGTGGTCCTGGTAATGAGGGCATGATGTTTGAATTATTTTAACACGAGATAATGTTGGAGTTGGAAATAAAGACGAAGAATCAGTACTGTTTCCTAACAAAGAGGTTATAACATCATTTGGTTCGTCGTATAAATTATCTGTCAAGTTATTAATAACTGAATCACTGGAATATATATGTTTATTTCTTGCATACGAATCGTTAATACTGTTTTCGCGGGCTAATTTGAACATATCGTTTTCAATAGCTATAAAATTATCTGCAATCGTACCAGCGAATATTTTTGAAATTTGATCATCTTCATGATTTCCCATATGTTTAAAGGACGAATGGGAAGACCATCTACGAAGATAATTTAAATTCGAAGCAACAGAGCGCATAAGTGTCGTTTGTGGTGAGTCCTGAAACTCAGGTGGTGGATCAATTGGTGCTAGTGGACCTTTTTTTAATGTGTTAAAGTTTTCTGCGCTCATTCCACTTTCCGAACAATTGTCCAATGAATCAAATTGCGAAACTTCTCCGTCACTTTCAACTACCTTTAAAAATGTGAAATGAAATACTTAAAAATATAAAGTTTTGATCTAAATTACCTCTATTTCTAATTTAGTGCTTAGTCTATAAGAGCCTCCACTTGAAATTGAGTTATTTGTTGTTAAAGGAACACCGGAGTCATCGCTAAGTGATGCTGCTGTATTAAATTCACTATTATTTATGTTAACTAACTCATGTTGCGTTGGAGCAACCATAATAAAGCCGTCGCATATATTTGAAAAGGCTGAAGTAATAGACTGGTTCAACACTGTGGGTGCGTGATATTAAACTCTTTATATTTTACAGACAAATCCATAACATAGCTAAAAGCAGTTTATGCAAAACTTAATATAAAAATTATTTTATACATTTCTTTGATTCTTTTATTATATTACAGCATTTACAACATTTTTATTTGGGATGTAAAAATTATTTTTTGAATTTATAAAAAATGTTAAATTTCAAATAAAATAGACATGTTGACAGAAATCAGTTTTAAATTTAATTATCTAAATCTATGGTTTTAACAATAGCATTAACGTTTGAATTTAATGTGCACTACTCATTTCAATCGTTTAGTAATATAATGTTTATGGAATATTAATATTTTATCAATATTTTTTTTTATTAACACGCAAATGCGACAAGTAGATACAACCACTACGCTCAATTACCCGCCCCATTGTTATGTAGATCGATTTGTCGTATTATGTATTGAATACATTTAAAAGTAATAACACATTTTATACACTGGACATTAACTAAAAATTTGTTGCTAAAAATTTTAATGCTTATCAAAATCCCAAAACTAATCTTTTTTGTTATTCTATCAAGTTTACCTATAATAAGCTAACACTCACATGCATAATAAATTGTTTTATACGACACATATGTCTTATGGCAACAAATTGAAAACTCAAGATGATTGTAAAAGTGTTCTATATGTTTTACATATTAATCCAGTAATAAGTTTTCAACGAAAGCTAATTTAATGCAGCAAAAAAATACTGAACTGGAATTAAGCATTTGTTGTGGCACTGCCAGGTATAAAATTAATATATTTAAACCCCATATCCATGCCTAACCAAAACTCCACCCTTTTATTGAGAGGGCCGTAGTTCCTAGTAAAAAGTTTATAATAACTAAGTGTCTAAAATAACTAATCTTTGGTAAAATTTTTATGATCCTGTGAAAAACGTACGATTTTCGCCTATTATATGAGCATTAAACTGATTTTTTGATACATAAGGATAATTTTTTTGTTTTGTAGTTAACAAGGTATTGTCATGAGTTTTCAACTCTTTTTTATTATAATCAAAAACCGAAAGCTGAAACTCCCAAAATCACAAAATTAGTTAATAAATGTGTTTTAGGTTATAAATGGACTGAAATTGTTTGTTTGTAACGTAATAGCATTGACAGACGAGCGCACTAAATTATCATTAAGTAACCTTAAATGATCATTTTAAAAATACACTGACAGACGGTATAAATTATCATTAAGAAGTTGCTGTATCATATGTTTTTTGTTATTAAAAAAGCAAAAGAAAGAATTTTAAATTCAAAATGATTAAGCAAGAAAAATTAAAGAAACTTGCTTTAATTAAATATAATATATATAAAAAAATATAAAATATATAAAAATATTCCGAATATTTACATTTACCAATGTTTTCAAATATGTTTTGTTTACATTTTGACAACCAAATTGCTTGAAATTTGTTAAATTTTTATTTCGTTTCGCTTGCATATGCAGCATTACCATATCTAAAAACCTAAATTATTATAAATAAATTGGGTTAAATTCGGTCAATTAACGACCATAAATGATCATATAAAACTGCTAAATTAGCAAATAAATTATAATTTAGCCCCTTAATGATAATTTAGCTCCCGTCTCTCAATGCTATAATACTGTTATTTAAATATCCAAATATTTAAAACCATAAACAGTATAATTCTTATACATATATATACTGTTTAATACGGCTAACTATTTTATAAAGTTCTTAAACTACATGTTCTGACACACCTTAATGGCCCTAATTTCATTGAAACGAAGGCTGAATTTAAGTATATTTCTAATGCAACAATGCGTAAGACAAATTTTAAGCACAAAATAAAGTTGAGATAACGATAAGAGACATTTTTTAAATGACAGTTGACTTTAATAAAACCGGGAGAATATTTTGAAAGTAGTGCAAATTTTTAAATTTGAGTATAAAGAAAGAACTGTAATTGTTATTAATTTAAAATAAAGTGAAAAATAATAATTTACATAACCGAAATCCACTAAAGCTAATAACTACTGAATGCTATCCTTTATAGTTATATTAATCAATTTTTAAAATTTCCCAGATACAAATGGTGTTTGGAGTATGTGATTTTTAATATTCGAATTGTAAACCAAAAATATATGATTTCCTTAATTTGGAGCCGTATGCACACTTTCGATATTAATTTAATTTAATTTTTATGAAACTAAGGAAATTTAACTGTCTGAATATAGTATTAAATTATTCTGTGAAATTTACAAAAAATGGAATTGATACTTTTTTCTACTGCATTTACACTCACTACGTTTAAGCGAGCCTTAAAAGTTTTTTTGTTTTAAGGCTCTTAAAATCGATTTTAAGATCGCGTAAACACCCTAAATTGAATTTTGCTTTAATGCACTTTTAGTTTAATAAATGTAATTTTAAATCACTTTTTGTAAAAAAACGTCACCTTTAAGCATTGCGTAACCATCTAACAAGGAGTTTAAGGTTTGAATTGTCAGCTGTTAACTGTCAATAGGCCTATTTACTCTGTCGTGAACGTAACATGAACATGAACTTGAAAACCGGTTTCCGATATATGAGATAGGGAAGAGAGTGTGATGTGAGTTCCTGAAATTCACGCAATAAGATTTTAACTTGACACGCATACGTATGCTATGTTATGTTATGTTTATGTTTATGTTTATGTTTACCTTTTAATGCTGAATACTCTCAATTTCTGTGCTTTGCACCTCTACATACATGTATTTTATACGTTTACACAAAACAAAAAAATTTTACGCTCATGAGAGTTCATAATAGTGTAAACTGAACTGACAATTCAAGTTGTGGTCAATTTCATCTCACGTTCGTGATAGTATAAATAGGCCCAATAGGTACAAATAATTTGAATTTGAATTTTATTAGTAATAACAAATCCTAATTATAACGTTGTTTAGATATGTTCAAAAAATTGTGAAGAATTTCGCACTATATTATCACATGTGACATGTTGTAATCATCCAGAAGGCCGATTCCACTAATCGCTATCGTTAAAATTCCAGTCTCTTCGCTAAAATTCTTAAATAAGCAAGTTGTTTATTTTAGGAGAATTAGCAATAGTGCAATTCTGCCAAAACAATCTCTTCGCTAAATGTATTCGGCGATGTGGATAATGTTGAAATGCATTGAAATATCAAAATAAAAGCAAAAATTGTACAGCTGTTGGAATTATAAGTAGTAAATCAAAAAAGTGGTAACCATTTTTTTCTGGTGCTTGAGATATTCACGGAATCATTTATGCTGCAAAAGAAAATGTTTGCGAAATTATGCAAACCGTCTTTTAAAATATTTATGTAAGCTTTTTATGAAAAAACTAATGAAGAACTCCACACATGGTATCAAACAGAAGTCGATCAAATAGAGTTTCGAGAGACATACTCGTACTTATTGCTTTGCACTTTTTTGATCAAGGTAGAATAGGAATAGAAATTGAAATAAACGGGGTACAAGCTCCCAATGCAGCAGAGCACTGCGACCAGATTGATCTTTTGTGCTGCAACTGACCCTAACCGAACAGAAGACGTTCCGCTTTTCAAATGAAAGCCAGAATGTCGTCCGTTGAGGACCTCCTAATATCAGAAGGAGAGAGCAGCCCTCCTCTCAGTGACCTCCTCCTTGCCCAAATGAAGGCTGGGAATTTGGTCAAGGTAAGTTTATATTCAATAATTGCAAAAAATGAGTTCACTGTTTCAATTTATAGGATGTGATCAGCGTTCTGTAAGTCAAAGCTGTTTACTGAATGTTTCTCAGGCTGTTGTAAGTAGTGTAATGATCAATTTTTGCAGCAGAAATAAAATTGATTTTACAGCGAAGAGGACCTAGGATAAGCAAGTAATTAAAATTACTGAATGACAAATATTTCATGGATATTACCTTGAATTTTCATGGCTGGTCCACAGTAATAATTTCAGTGGAGTTCTGTTGTTGAATAAGATGCTGGAAGTAAACTGCAATTATTAGGAAAATATATTTATATAAAATAAGGAAATCTGTATAAATAGAATAGTAATATTAACATACCTTCTCTGTTTATCCGCCCAACTTTATTTTAAATAAATTTTAATAATTAAAATTAAAAAAAAAAACACTAGCACCCAAACACATTTATAAAAATCAAAACAAATATAGCAACGAGAGAAATGTCATTTTAATTTGTTTTTTACATTTTCGTTTTGATCGCCAAAATTTGCAGCGGGAATTAGGGAAAGCTGAGAGTGCAGCTTAAACATTGCAAGGTGAAGGAAAAGAAGAATCAATAGCAAAATAATTGAAGGCTTCCAGAAGTCTGGAAACAAAACATCCGAACATCTGGCAAGGGGAAAGATTGAGTTCATTGACCGCAAAACAGCTAACTGAAAAGACTGATTCAATCAGTTATAAAAATTTAGTAAAAAGGAGCAGTCGGAGGAACTTCTCTCTTCTTTGACTGGTGATTTAGAATGGAACGTGTAAAACCCGTGACTGAGTTTAAGTCGTTAAGTGAAAGTTTGGTTTCTTGCCGCATACCAAATTTACGTGAAAGATGTCAAGTGAACTACAACTTAAAGTGGACTTCAATTAAACTAAACTAGTGCGCTAAAAAAAATTGAAAATAAATGCACAAAACTAAACAACTAAAGCCTAAAAAGGAAGAAATTAACTAACTGGAATACAAAATAACTAAAAAAAGAAAAACCCATTTAATAAAAGAAATAGTTAAATCACTTGTTTAGTTATTGTTAAAACATCTAAGCAGGAGATTTTATGCACAACGTAACTGTGCCAGCAACATTATCAGCAGCAACAACAATTAGGACGCTAGCTAATCAACATAATACCTTAACCACAATTTTCTCTCTCTTTATGTATATTATATATGTTAACCTACATCCGAAACGTACAACTGGGCACCTTAAAAGTTTTAACAACATGTGGTCACCTAACCTATGTTTGACAGAAAAGGACACAATCGAGTGAAGTAGAATAACGGAAGTTCGATGGGTAGCGTCGTGGATAAAGATATTGTTTTAACTATGTGTATAAATATATTGCTTTAACTATGTGTATAAGAAATATATTGTTTTAAATAAAAACCAAAGTTTAAATATGTATATAAGAAATATATTGTTTTAAATAAAAACCAAAGTTTAAAGTTCAGAAGTGGGATTGAATCAATGTCCAAAAGGGGAGTAATTAAAACGTAAGTAATATTTGGCGCAGAAAATTAAAAAACAAACGAACGCAGATATATACGTAATGATGGTGACCATCGAGACACTGACGAAGGAACAGTTGAAGGACTTCTTACAACAGCAAGAGTTATCAACTACAGGTAATAAGGCAGAATTAGTTGCAAGATTAACTGAACACGTGAAGGCAAGCGGCGTAGTTTTACAATTTACGAACGATAATGATGAATTGCGGGGTGAAAACGAAGAATTGAGAAAACAAATTAGCGAACTGCGGCAAATGGTGCAACAAGTGGCCATTAACCAGAATAACGGTAGAAACAATCAAAACAGTACTTCAGAAATGCCTAGCAAGGACCGTAACGCGCATTCTATACGAGAAATCGCAGAAGTCCTACCCGAATTCGACCCAACGAATGAAGATTCTATTACGGCTACGCAATTTGTCGAACGTGTTGAAGCTGTTATGTCTGTATATGCGTGGCCCGAAAAAAGTGTGCTTCTTGCAGTGTATAGCCGTTTGAAGGGTGTAGCGCGCATGTGGGTGGACGCATCACCAAGAATGCATGCTACTTGGAAGGAGTTCTCAAATGAGCTTGTCACCGAGTTCGGTTGCGAATACGATGAAGCGGATATACATTACAATATGTCGCGCGTTACTCGAAGGCAAAACGAAACAATAACTGAGTTCATTTTTCGTGTCTCTGCGCTAGGACGACGTCATAATCTTAGTGAGATGGCTATCACGAAATACGCCCGAGAAGGATTAAAACATCGAGAACTACAAATGGCGATTGCTGCGCAAAAATTCGTATCCGTTAAAGAAATGCGTGAAGCATGCGAGAATTTTTTACAAAATTGCATGAAGATAAACGAAAAGCCTTTTCATAATGCGGGTGAAAGCGAACAAAGAATACAATCGTTCAGTAAGGCAAAGAATGTTATGTGTTACAATTGTGGTGAGTCAGGGCACTTGTCAGTAAATTGTGCAAGACCCCCAAAACGTCCTCGTTGTATAGATTGTAGTAAGGTGCACCCCAAAAATGAACAGCAAAATTGCGGAAAACCATCAGCTTTCGTGCGAAAAACAAGTATTATCGACAATAAATTTCTTAAGAAAATAACGATTGGTGGCAAGCAAGCCATTGCATTTATTGATACTGGAAGCGAATGTAATATGGTCCGAGAAACATTTGCCAACGATATTGGTGGTACGCGCAGCAAAAACCTATTTACCATCAGTGGATTCGGTGGTGGTATAGAACGATCTGAGATACAAATCGACACGGATTTGAAAATCGATGAAGTTGAAAAACCGTTGACGTTGCACGTCTTCAAAGATCGTGTGTTGAATTACGATTTATTGCTCGGGGACGAAATATTCAATAGCGAAAATATACGCGCCGTATATGACAACGGACAGTTCAAATTCGAAGACAAAGTAAAAACGACGTGTAAAATTAATAAACTTAGTCCAATAACGGAGGATGACGTGTGTATGGACACTGTAAATTCAGATTCTAAGGGAAAGCTGTTAGAGGTGATGAATGAATTCCGAGAATGTTTCGCTACAGGTATGGATGGAATCGGAAAAACTAGTGTAGTCGAAACGAAAATTGAGTTAACGACCAACGAGGTAATCGCACAAGTCCCGTATAGAGTTCCGGAACCGAAAAAAGAAATCGTTGCGAAGAAAATCCAAGACTATGACCTCATCATCGAACATCGAAGCGATCAACGAATGGCGCACGTCGACGCACTATGTCGTACGCCTAACGAAGACGGTTGCGATCTTGAGGAAGCGACTTTGCGAGTCTGGAAGGCGGAAATAACTGAGGCAGATTGGCTCTACAGTATGCAATTACA
>NC_051846.1:107909321-108058799 GCF_002237135.1 Teleopsis dalmanni | reverse complement strand
GGTCACCTAACCTATGTTTGACAGAAAATGTCACAATCGAGTGAAGTAGAATAACGGAAGTTCGATGGGTAGCGTCGTGTATAGATATTGTTTTAACTATGTGTATAAAGATATTGTTTTAAATATGTGTATAAGAAATATATTGTTTTAAATAAAAACCAAAGCTTAAATATGTATATAAGAAATATATTGTTTTAAATAAAAACCAAAGTTTAAAGTTCAAAAGTGGGATTGAATCAATGTCCAAAAGGGGAGAAATTAAAACGTAAGTAATATTTGGCGCAGAAAATTAAAAAACAAACGAACGCATATATATACGTAATGATGGTGACCATCGAGACACTGACGAAGGAACAGTTGAAGGACTTCTTACAACAGCAAGAGTTATCAACTACAGGTAATAAGGCAGAATTAGTTGCACGATTAACTGAACACGTGAAGGCAAGCGGCGTAGTTTTACAATTTACGAACGAGAATGAGGAATTGCGGGGTGAAAACGAAGAATTGAGAAAACAAATTAGCGAACTGCGGCAAATGGTGCAACAAGTGGTCATTAACCAGAATAACGGTAGAAACAATCAAAACAGTACTTCAGAAATGCCTAGTAAGTACCGTAACGCGCATTCTATACGAGAAATCGCAGAAGTCTTGCCCGAATTCGATCCAACGAATGAAGATTCTATCACGGCTACGCAATTTGTCGAACGTGTTGAAGCTGTTATGTTTGTATATGCGTGGCCCGAAAAAAGTGTGCTTCTTGCAGTGTATAGCCGTTTGAAGGGTGTAGCGCGCATGTGGGTGGACGCATCACCAAGAATGCATGCTACTTGGAAGGAGTTCTCAAATGAGCTTGTCACCGAGTTCGGTTGCGAATACGATGAAGCGGATATACATTACAATATGTCGCGCGTTACTCGAAGGCAAAACGAAACAATAACTGAGTTCATTTTTCGTGTCTCTGCGCTAGGACGACGTCATAATCTTAGTGAGATGGCTATCACGAAATACGCCCGAGAAGGATTAAAACATCGAGAACTACAAATGGCGATTGCTGCGCAAAAATTCGTATCCGTTAAAGAAATGCGTGAAGCATGCGAGAATTTTTTACAAAATTGCATGAAGATAAACGAAAAGCCTTTTCATAATGCGGGTGAAAGCGAACAAAGAATACAATCGTTCAGTAAGGCAAAGAATGTTATGTGTTACAATTGTGGTGAGTCAGGGCACTTGTCAGTAAATTGTGCAAGACCCCCAAAACGTCCTCGTTGTATAGATTGTAGTAAGGTGCACCCCAAAAATGAACAGCAAAATTGCGGAAAACCATCAGCTTACGTGCGAAAAACAAGTATTATCGACAATAAGTTTCTTAAGAAAATAACGATTGGTGGCAAGCAAGCCATTGCATTTATTGATACTGGAAGCGAATGTAATATGGTCCGAGAAACATTTGCCAACGATATTGGTGGTACGCGCAGCAAAAACCTATTTACCATCAGTGGATTCGGTGGAGGTATAGAACGATCTGAGATACAAATCGACACGGATTTGAAAATCGATGAAGTTGAAAAACCGTTGACGTTGCACGTCTTCAAAGATCGTGTGTTGAATTACGATTTATTGCTCGGGGACGAAATATTCAATAGCGAAAATATACGCGCTGTATATGACAACGGACAGTTCAAATTCGAAGACAAAGTAAAAACGACGTGTAAAATTAATAAACTTAGTCCAATAACGGAGGATGACGTGTGTATGGACACTGTAAATTCAGATTCTAAGGGAAAGCTGTTAGAGGTGATGAATGAATTCCGAGAATGTTTCGCTACAGGTATGGATGGAATCGGAAAAACTAGTGTAGTCGAAACGAAAATTGAGTTAACGACCAACGAGGTAATCGCACAAGTCCCGTATAGAGTTCCGGAACCGAAAAAAGAAATCGTTGCGAAGAAAATCCAAGACTATGACCTCATCATCGAACATCGAAGCGATCAACGAATGGCGCACGTCGACGCACTAAGTCGTACGCCTAACGAAGACGGTTGCGATCTTGAGGAAGCGACTTTGCGAGTCTGGAAGGCGGAAATAACTGAGGCAGATTGGCTCTACAGTATGCAATTACAAGATAGCAAACTTCAACAAGTCGTAATGAAAATTGAGGAGAAGGATTCAGACATTATTAACGAGTATAAAATAATTAACGGACGACTGTACAAACGGTATAAAAACCAACAGCTCTTCGTAATACCAAAGGCTTTACGATGGAAGGTGACACATGATGCACATGTTAAAACAGGACACCTAAGCGTTGACCGAACGATTGAATACTTACTACAGTCTATGTGGTTCGCTCGAATGCGAAACTTTGTCAAATCTTTTGTGAAAGCGTGCATTGATTGTGCCTTCACTAAGCGTCGAGGAGGTAAAAAGGAAGGTGAGTTACATTGCGATAAAATGGAGCCTATTCCGTTCAAAACAATACACATTGACCACCTGGGACCTTTTCCCCGAAGCCGAAAGTTAAACGAGTATATCCTGATTATTGTGGACAGTTTCACAAAATTTGTCATCGTCAGACCAGTGAAAAGTACGAACACTAAACAAGTCATCGCCATTCTGAATGAAGTTACCAGTTACGTTGGAACCCCTGAAACTATAATAAGTGATCGTGGTACCGCCTTTACGTCAAAAGAACTCGAAAGATACTGTAACGATCAACAAATCAAACACATACGCAACGCAGTCCGTACGCCACGAGCCAATGGCCAAGTCGAACGATTTAATCGCACCGTTTTATCCATGCTGCAACCATCAACACAAGATGACCGAACCTGGGACGAGCAACTACGAAGCATTCAATGTACATTGAACTCACTGATTAGCCAAACGACGGGAAAATCTCCAAACGAATTGCTGTTTGGATTCAAGCCACGCGACATATTAGGTAACAAGCTGATCCAAATTCTCCAAGATGAAGACGATACTATTCCCATCACCCAAGAAGAACTTCACCGCCGACGATTACTTGCTGCTAATAACACCGATAGTAAACGGGTAAAAGCGAAAAAGCGTTTCGACGATAAACACAGGAAACCAACGAAATATGAGCAAGGTGATTTAGTTCTAGCAGAACGAGAACCAGCATCCACAGGCACGTCTCGCAAACTTGAATGTCGATATAGAGGACCGTTTGTAGTCACCGAAGTTCTCGATAATGACCGTTATGTCATCGAAGACCTACCAGGATCCGATCGAAAACAACGACATTATAAATCAATCTATGCGTCTGATCTCCTAAAGCCATGGTGTCAATTGCCGTACGAAGAAGAAACTGATTCCGAGCGCGAGGACGCTTGACGTCAGGAAGGACTGTTAACCTACATCCGAAACGTACAACTGGGCACCTTAAAAGTTTTAACAACATGTGGTCACCTAACCTATGTTTGACAGAAAAGGACACAATCGAGTGAAGTAGAATAACGGAAGTTCGATGGGTAGCGTCGTGGATAAAGATATTGTTTTAACTATGTGTATAAATATATTGCTTTAACTATGTGTATAAGAAATATATTGTTTTAAATAAAAACCAAAGTTTAAATATGTATATAAGAAATATATTGTTTTAAATAAAAACCAAAGTTTAAATATATATATTACATTATATATTTTTTTTTGTATAACTAATTGAGTTTTATACACATATATGAATTGTGTTTGTTTCTTTATTTTTAATTATACATTTTTGATGGAACAATGGTGAATTCGACATATTAGATAAGCTAAGTCCATTTTATTTTTTCTTGAAATATTCTTATTTTGTAATAATAACTAGGAATATTATATTTTACATATACATTTTTGATGGAGTATATGTGAAGTTGATATTTTAGACAAGCTTGGTCTATTTGTTTTTTTTTTGAAATATTTCTACTTTTGTAATAATTAAGAACATATATGAATTGTATTATTTATCTTATTAGTTCTTAGTGGATATAGTTGTTAATTTTTCTAAAGTTGTGAAGTGTAGGTATTATAAAGTTGTTTTTTTAAAGTATTGAAGAGTAGAGAACAATTTGTAAAAACAATACTTATTATTTATTAATAAATATTTATTATTTTAATTAAGTTTAGATAAAAAATGCCGCGTGGAACGGAACTTTCAAGTGAAGAGTGCGGAAAGATTATTAGAATGAATCTTACTGGAATGAAAAGTGGCGAAATATCTGCTGCTGGTTATAGACACTTCAATACTATGATAAACTCTCTAAAAAATCTCGAAAACTATTAACCTTTTAAGATCTATAAGTATAGATCTATAAGTATAGTACTAGATCTTTTATAAGATCCCTCACCAGTGGTAAGAGACCTAAGGATATAAAAAAAAATTACCAGAAGTTTGTACTGGTGCGAAATATATTCTTCCAAGAAGAAGAAATATTTCACTTAAAAAAAAACACACAAACAGAAAATTTGTTTGTTCGGTATCCTCCCGATACCGTAAACAGCGCTTAGTGGCCGAAGTGCTGCAGCAAAGGAAACCGTGCATCATTGCAAGGCAGCGGCAGAAAAAACAAAAATATACATATAGTTAGAAAATTGGTCAATTCGACGGGAGTAACGGCAGCAGTGACCTTCTACTAATAAAAAGTGGCAGCTACGACACGACGGCAGCTAGAGACAGCGGCAGCTAAGAGACAGCGGCAGCTAAGAGACAGCGGCAGCTAAGAGGCAGCGGCAGCTAAGAGACAGCGGCAGCCAAGGGACAGAAAAAGTTAGGAGAAGAAATAATAGCTGTAGTAAAAAAAAATAAAAGAAAAAGGACTACGTAAGAAAGCCGATAAAATAGAAAAGGTGGAAAAGAATTGGAAAAAAATTCAGGCCAGTATCACGAGGAACTACTAAAAGAAGGTACAGAAACAGATGAGTACTTTAAAGAATATTGGTTCGATACAATCAGAAACTATTATAGGAAGATGTTAGAATTAATAATAGCACTGAAACGACATTAGATACAACGGGAAAAGTCAACGAAGAAGGAAGTGAAGCGGATAAAATATCAGAAGACAATGACATAACTGTAGTTGACACTAAAAAAGAGGTTAAAAAGATCAGTAAACTAAAAACCTGGTTAATGAGTTGATTGAAGACTTGGAAGAAGACTTAGATGCAAAGAAATTCATTACAACAACGAACTTCAAGTACCAGATTGGCGAATAGAAGAGTTAAAAAAACAGCAAAAAAATATAGCGATTATATAAAATGACACACTGGAAATAAGTAAAGTTGGCAGAACAACATATAAACAGATCAATACCTAACTAAATACTACACTTTATTAATTAAATGAAAGTAAAAAAGCGGAACTGGTGGTAAAAAATAAATTGGAGCCGGTAAAGCTAGAACCATTCAAGATGCCGATGTTCTACGGAGATATAAAAGATTGGAACACATTTTCTAATTTGTTTCATGAAGCTATACATATACCATAAGAGATATACCAGACTCCGAAAAAATGTATAGATTGAAGGCATTAGTAAAATATGAAGCTGGCAGACTAATCCAGCATATGAATGTATCTGAGGCAAATTATAAGACAGCCATTAATACAATAAAAGGGATGGGTATCGACCTTAATAATGCAGAATCTTTAATAGCACGAGAAATATTAAGAAAGCTGGACAAAGAAAGCTTTAGGATGTACGAGTTAGGCGCCAAAAACCCAACTGAAATACAAAGCTTAGATAAGGTACAAAAATTTTTAGAACACCAATTCCAAGCACTAGATCCGATGAAAAATAAAGATACAGGCGATAAAAAGATAAATTATCCAACGAACGAATGCAGAAAATTTTTAGCAACGCCAAATATTGACAGACGATTAGAAAACAGGGGCACAAAATATACAACTATTGTACTTATAATTTAGTTCATTGCCTATCAGCAATAAGAAAGCATTTCTCAACGCTAACGGCACATGTAAAATTTACCTGAGCCATAAAGATCAAGACAAATGTAAGATGAAAGTGTAGTAGTATTACTACCAACAGCAATGGTTAACGGAAAAACAATTAGAGGAAAATATAAAGAACTACGGGCGCTTATAGACCAAAGATCCCAAGCATCAATGGGAATAAAATCCAAAGTTAATAATATAAATATGAAAGAAGAGTTTATAGTCATAAACAAGTTAATTAGACCATTGCCAGAAAAAACAATAGACTACGATAAGAATCAGTGGAAAAACTACAACTTGGCAGATCCTGAATTCATGAAAACAAAACAAATCGATTTAATAATCGGCAGCGACATTATCCCGAAAATAGTAAAGAAAGGATTCACGAAAATTAATGGAATTATCGCCCAAGAAACAATATTTAGAGGCAAAGTATTAGAGAAACCAGCAAAAAGAAGCAAGACAACAATTACAACAAAAAACATAGAAAAGTTTTGGGAACTAGAAAAAGCAAATAACACAATCAATGAAAAAACAGCAGAAGATGAAATATGTATGCAATTTTATGATGAC
The DNA here is from genome assembly GCF_002237135.1 of Teleopsis dalmanni. NCBI lineage: Eukaryota > Metazoa > Arthropoda > Insecta > Diptera > Diopsidae > Teleopsis > Teleopsis dalmanni. The sequence goes on along the minus strand of NC_051846.1, from coordinate 108,052,276 downwards.
ACCACTTAAATAGACGGCGACAAAAAATTTATAGTGAAACTTCCATTAAAAAAATATGCCATAATAGGTAAATCTACAAATCAAGCAATGGCAAGATTCTTAAATCAAGAGAAGAAAATGAAGAACAATGCGAAGAAAAAAAGAAAAGAAGAAAAGAACTGAAGGACATATGGAAAAAGTAAAAGATAATACAATAGGAAAATATTACTTACCGCATCAAGCAGTGATAAGAGAATCAAGTTGCACTATAAAACTAAGGGTAGTATTCGATGCATCAGCAAAATCGACAAATGGAAAAAACTTAAACGACATAATGATGACGGAGCCAAGATTACAGCAAGATATATTTGATATATTAATGAAATGGCAATTATGGAAATTCGTCGCTTCAGCCGATGTAGAAAAAATGTTCAGGCAAATAAAAATTTCACCAGAAGACCAAGATTACCAAAGAATTTTATGGAGAGAAAATCCAAGGGAAAAAATTATGGAATATAGATTAACAACAGTTACATATGGAACCGCAGCTGCATCTTTTCTAGCAGTACGAACACTACATCAAATTGCTGATGAGTCAGAAAAAAATAAAGATATAAAAAATAGCATAAAAAAGAATTCTACATGGATGACTTAATGACAGGAGCTAATTCAATATCGGAATGCAGGCATAAAATAAGTAAAATTAATAAAACCTTAAGTCTTAGACGATTCCAGCTCAGGAAATGGATGTCAAATCATGAATCTATACTGGAAGAACTACCAGATGACAACGAGATAAAAATACTCAATATACATAAAGATGAATCAATAAAAACCTTAGGACTTAAATCCAATAAAATCCAATAAAAGATAACTTCCGTTTTACTATAAAAAATGCAAGATATAAATAAATGGACGAAAAGAATGATACTTTCAAACACAGCGCATATTTTCGATCCATTAGGCTGCCTGATACCAGTAACAGTCACAGCTAAAAAATATATATAAAAAAGTAAAGTATCGCCGATAAAAAACAAAAAACAATTCCAAAAGTAGAGCTATGTGGTTCGTATTTACTTGCAAAACTAATGAGACGAGTTTCACAAATATTGAATAGTAACGCCATGATGTACTGTTGGAGTGACTCAATGATTACTATATGCTGGATTAAAAATATTAAAAATAAAGAAAAATTTATAAGAACAAGAGTTGAAGTTATAAAAAAATGGATATCAGAAACAAAATGGCAACATGTGAAGTTACAAGAAAACCCAACAGATATAGCTTTCCGAGGAATATGTCCTTCCAAATTGAAATATAATCCATTATGGTGGAACGGATCCTCATGGCTAACAAAAGAAGAAAAAGATTGGTTAAAACCTGAAAGAATAGAAGAAGTGAAAATACTGACAACAGTTACAAGCGAAAAAACGAAATAATAGAACAACTTATAAAAACAAACTCCAGTCTAACTAGGTTGGAACGAATCATAGTATGTATACTAAGATTCATAAGCCGATTCAGAAGAAACAAAAATCAAGAAGAATAGTTATTACGAAAGAATTACAAGAGGCTAGAACTATATTAATCAAATATCATCAACAAAAACACTTTTCAGCAGAACTGAAATTAATTAAATAAAGAAAAGAAATCAGCAGAGGAAGTAAAATTATTCAATTAATACCATTTATAGATGAAGAAGGTATATTAAGAGTCGGAGGAAGACTAACTAACAGCGAACTAACTGAAAACCAGAAGCATTCAATCATTCTGGTTAGAGACAAATACACGGAATTAATAACAGAACAAGCACACTATAAAACACTCCATGGCGAAAACTCGGTAATGGAAGCATACGTTAAAAGACGCCACTAGGTAATAGGTATTAAAAAAATAATCAAGAAAATATGCGGTAACTGTATGAAATGCATTAGATTTAAACAAAATTTCGCAAATGAAATAATGGGAAACCTACCAAAATATAGAGTAACACAAAATCATCCGTTCGAACATACAGGAATAGACTACGCTGGACCGATGCAAATGAGATGTTATAGAGGTCATGGGCAAAAATCATGTAAAGCATACATAGCAATATTTATATGCATTACCACAAAAGCAATTCATTTAGAAGCAGTCAACGACTTGACATCTGACGCCTTCTTAGCAGCACTAAAAAGATTTTTCGCACAACGTGGAAAAAGTGCGCATATGTACTCCGACAATGGTACAACATTTATTGGAGCAGCAACCAAACTAGACAAAGAATTTGAATTAATGAAGTAGCATCAATATTAGCAGCAGACAAAATTGAATGGCACTTTATTCCTCCAGCTAGTTATTTCGGAGATATATGGGAAGCTGGTGTCAAATCAATGAAACATCATCTAAAAAGAACAATTGGAGAATCAAAATTAATTTATGAGGAAATGACGACACTTCTGCATCATATAGAAGCAGTACTGAACTCTCGACCACTTTGTACCATGAATAATGATGTAGAAAGTATAGAAGCACTAACTCCAGCTCACTTCTTAATGGTACGTCCTATGTTGGACGACCCAGTACCAACTACAGACGAAAGAACACGCAAATTCGATCATTGGAACCACATATAAAAAATGAAAAAAGATTTCTGGAACAGATGGAAACATGAATATTTAACAACATTACAAAAAAGAAACAAATGGCAAATAGAAAAAAATAATATAGCCAAAGGCGATGTAGAAATAATAAAAGACGAAAACTCATCACCAACAAATTGGTCACTAGGGAAAGTCAAAAAAATATATAAAGGAGCTGATAGAAAAGTGAGGGTGGCCACTCTCAAAACCCTCAAAGCCAATTAACAAACTATGTCAACTTATAAAAGATGATTAAAATGAAACAAAACGCAAAACTAATACAAGATGCACGAGAAAAAATACCTGTATAAATCTAGCAACAATCTATTTAGCCATGTTGTGCACACTGCCACTAGCAAAAGCATCATCAACTACAACAACATCTTCAATACAAGCATTAAACAATAACATATCAATTTTCTTGGACGAAATAGGAGAAGTAAACACTCAGACGCCAACATGGAACTTGGTACTATATTACGAGATGGAACCTTATTTTAAAATGATAAATCATGCAAAAGCAGTACTAGAAGTAACAAAGCCAATCTATCCAAAATTATTACTAGAAGAATAATTATTAATAGAAGAATTAGAAAATAACAAACTATTCATGGACATAAACTCTGTCAGAAGGAAAAGAGCTTCCCTAGAGTTCATGGGATCACTATTCTATATCTTATTCGGAACAATGGATGATAAAGACAGGAGAGATCTCGAAGACAATATGCAAAACGTGCTAGATAATCAACATAATTTAGTAAAATTAACACGGGAATAAACATCCGCAGTAGATGCCACAGTAAACATATTAAAACGAACTACTAACGACATAAATGCACAATTTACTGACATGAGAAACAAAGTTGAAGCCATAAATGAAACATTAAGTGAAACATTCCTAGTATATAGAGAATCAATAAACTACTTTATGGTAACAAAGCAACTTTCATCAATGATCGACGAAACCTCAAGTACACAACGAGAAATAATCAATCTATTGATAGACATAAACCACAACAAAATAAGCGTGCAACTACCAGGAAAAAAGGCGGAATTGATTTACAAATCATATACAAATTACTAGAAGCCAATGGGATATTCGTTGGTACCAAATTAATAATAAGTGTAAAAATTCCGTTATTATCAATACACCCATCATCAGTGTATGAGGTAATACCTCTATCAATTAAGAAGGATGATGCAATGATAATATCAATGATATCAAAAACGATATTATTATATAATTTCGACATAGACTGTTATCACCAAATGACTCAAACAACCTTTAACAAATGCATTAGAATATATACAAACAAATACATTTGCAAAGGTAATTGGCTGTGGCAGGACGTTAATGACTCAGCGTGTGAAATAGCGCCGATCAAACCAACACAAGAGGACAAATGCGAATACGACGAAGTATCCTCCACATCAACATGGATAACATTAAATGACAACAACAGATGGTTATTCAAAATAATCGAAAATAGTTCAGCCCATTTTAAATGCCCATCAAATAAAAACGAAATTGTCCACTTTCCCAAACAAGGGATATTAAATCTGCAAACATGCTGTAAAGCGAGAATAAAAGGAACAACGCTAATAGCCTCAAATGATCGTTGGTCAACAGATGACAAAGAGATGTACAGACCAATGACAAAATTAACAGAAAACATAGAAAATAAATGTATAAGGCCACTGAAATCATGGGAAATAAAAAACACCAAAAAATTAACGGAAATTAGAGATGAAATACTTGAACTAAAAACAAGTAAGACTGAATTAAAAAATCTACATTTTAATCACGCCTCAGCGCACATATCATTAGGACTGATAATAATTGTCGTTATTGGAATAATATTATACGTGATAACTTCAAACAGGAAGAAGAAGTTTGTAGCAGTTACATTCAGAAACCAAAATATTTAATCTTAATTTTAGGCGCCGGCAGACTGAACAATCATGAACACATTTATTTCCGCAATAAGACGCCCGCAGAATTTTCAACATTTATATATTTATCAACTGCATTCTATATTACACTCTATTACTCTAGCAACTTATACTTACTTGTTATATTTAAGTAAAATACAAAAATTTGTACACATGCGCACAACTCTTAATCGTAAAACAGATGCGCATATTTATTTAGGTTATGCTCAATAATTGCTTATCAAATTATGCACATCAAGTAGAATATGAAAATTGTATATAAACTCTAGTATTTTAAGAAATAAAGGTAGTATCTTACAAATACTCAAACCGTTCAGTAGTTTTATTTCTGAACTGGTAGTAATGGTGGCATACTCCATTGTGCACCGCTTAAAAAAGAAGATAACACTTGGGCGCGCACAAACCAAAAAAAAGCAACTATTCTCGCTGAATATTTTAAGAGCACATTTACAAATCCTAAAAATGATACAAATCACGCACTGGAACGTTAAAATTAAAAAGACAACAATTGCTGAAATAAAAAACATCATCGCCGTTAACATCAACCGAAAAAAATCACCAGGCTATGATGAGATATCTGGTAAATTTCTTCTAGAGTTACCTGTAATAGCTATCATTTACATTAGAAACATCTTTAACTGCATGATCAGCAATAAGATTTTCCCTTCTGTTTGGAAAGTAGCGAAGGTTGTAGCAATACCTAAACCAAACAAAAATGATTCAATTGTCAACTCTTACAGACCGATAAGCTTATTACGCATTATCCAAACTATTTGAAAATCTTCTTTTCTCCCGACTGGAACCAATAATACAAGAAAACAACCTATTGTCAAATCACCAATTTGGATTTCGTAAAAAGCATTCTACTATTTAGCAAACTCATCGGGTGGCTAGTAAAATTGCAATGAATATGGACTCTAAGAAGATCACTGTGGGTGTGTTTTTAGACGTAGCTAAAGCATTCGACAGCGTCTGGTACGAAGGATTGCTTTACAAATGATCAAGAATGTTACCGGCCGAGTTTTATTTACTACTAAGCAGTTACCTTAAAGGTAGATATTTCTTTATGCAATATCAAAACGACACATCCCACATGATAAAAATAGAGACCGGTGTCCCTCAAGGGAGTGTATTAGGCCCGATCCTATATCTATTATACACAAAAAGAGGAGAAATACTAACTGTAACGTTTGCTGACGACACTGGACTTTTATCAACAAACCATGACATCACTAAAGTAACTCTAAACCTTCGAAATCATCTAAACGAAGTGATGCTTTGGTCTAACACCTGGGGGATAAAGATAAACGTCAAAAAACTGTATAAGTTACTTTCACCAACAGGAAATTTGAAGAACAGAAACTGAAAACTGTTAACATTGATTTACCAATCTGCAAGAAAACGAAATGCTTGGGCATGCTATTAGACCAAAAGCTGACTTAGAAGAAGCAAATAGTTCAGAAGAAAAAGGAAGCTCATCGAAGATTTGCAAATCTATATTGGCTTCTTGGCAAAGATTCCAGTCTGTCAATAGATAACAAACTACTAATTTACAAATCTATTATTGTTCCGATTTTAAAATACGGAATTGAAGTATGGGGAACCACCTGTAAGACTATTCAAAGGCTCCAATCAAAAATTCTGCGAACAATAGTAGATGCTAGATGGTACATTGTAATGGTATATCTATAATTGACCTTACTCAATGTTAAGGCCGCCTTTGATGACTATTGCATTCATATTCTGCTTTACACTTATGTTCTGATTTAAATGAGTTAACCATTACATTTTTGTAATTTATGGCATGAGTCAGAAAATGATACTTCTGACATAAATAATTTGCCGCTTAAGAGCTCAATTTGGTTAAGAGCTCATGTAGTGTCAAATATATTGAGACCACACAAATCGGAACACATGTGAATCTGAGACACATGACAAACAAATGCACAGTAAGTACTTACTATGCATTTCTTGTTTTAAGTAATGTGTCATTTATAAATAGGAAGTATATGGAAATTATAATTGTAAAGTATATCAGAATAACCAATTAGAATTAAGAGAATATTGTTAGAATAACATAAATATATCATTTAAAAATAAATAATGAAACTATTGTAAGATTTAGATTAAGTTTCTGGAGACAGTCTATTGTAGAACGTGATCTGACTAAGATCATAATAATAATATACTAATAAATGATTAAATAAAATAAAAATAAACTTTTCATATAATTAATGTGTTTTCATTAAATCTCAAATTAAATCCCATCACATGGCGATCCTGCCACACTGCAAAATTGCAGTAGAAGGACCAAATACAATATAAAAAAAAATTTAATTATTAAAAGTTTCAAATTTAAATGTAAATGTGTGGTTTCAAAAATTAAATTTTTGAAATTTAAATGATAAATATGACTTGTAAAGTACAAGTACAAAAAAAAAATATGTAAAATGTTAAATAATAAAATTAAACAACATTGTAAGTGAACAATAACATGCGAATAAAGTGAAATTAATATGTGATCGCAAAAAGTACAAGGACCACTAAAATAAAAAAAAAAGAAATTAGGAGTTTCAAATTTTCTCATGCTCAAAGATTTAAAAGTACAATTAAAAAAAATATATAGAAAAAAAAACATATAAATCATTTTATAATAACATTAAATAATATTGTGAGATGTGTATAAGGACATAACACATCTATCGAAGTGAACAGCGCAAAGGGTAAAAGTATACAGAATACTACAACTAGAATGTCAACCTACAACAAAAAACTGACGTCACCAACAACCTGCAGCAGAGCCAGAATACAACACATGAACAGCAACTATTATTGTAATACTTATCATAATATATATAGCTCACAAGCTTAATATCTATTTTAAAAATTATGTCCATAAACATGCGCATAGAAATTTTTCTAACCTTTGTAAAACTATAAAAAAGAAAAATATACTTATATATATATATAAAAAAAAAATCCTTATAAAAAAAAATTTACATAAAAATTATTTACAATAAATAACATTTACAGTTACAATTGCAATTTGCAACATACATATATTTCAATTATTATATATATAAAACTTAAATAAACAATGAATAATTATTTTTTTGTTGTATCACAAAACTCTTTGTACATGTCTTTGTTTCCTGTTCCTTCTGTTTACTCTTGTCGTTTCCTATTTTAATCACCTTTGTTTTTAACACAATGATTATATGGACAAAATTAGTTCATACATTAGTGAAGTTTTAATTATTCTAAAGAATTAGAAGGGATTTTGAATAGCAAAGAAAGAAATAAAGGACAAACACAAAAATTTATTTTTAATTTTATTGAAGTTTGGCTGACCATACAACGCTGTTTCGAGTATTGTCAAGTACTCTTCATCAGTGGTCTTTGGAATAATCGAATTTTTATTTAATTAGTTTATAGTCCGTATATAATTTGTTTGGACTGCAAGTGCCAGGCTTAGATCGTGTTTAACCACAAGAAGCCAAGGCTGCACAAACTTTCAATGCTCAAGTTCCAGGTTTTATTGTCACTTATTTTTATTTAATTATTGACACCAAACAAAGCACTTGCCGTCCTTTAAATTAGAACGAGCTTATAAATTACAGCTTTATTTTGGAAACACAAGTTCAACGAATTGAAAGTTAACTTTTGGATTCGCCTATTCTTTATATTTTCAAAACTACTCTTTTTGTAGAGACATTTTGTAATGCATATTGTTTTACTTACTATATGTAAAGCGATCATTCTGGTGCTTTTTATAAAGAAGCTATGCTATGTTATTCTACAAATCTGCTTTAGCGGTTAGGAAAATATTATATTTTAACATATTGTTTTTATTTTTCACAAGTCTAATTTTTGAATAGTTCATAGTTAGTTTTTGTGTTCTAAGCCTGGCTCTTGCAGTCCAAACAAATTATATACGGACTATAAACTAATTAAATAAAAATTCGATTATTCCAAAGACCACTGATGAAGAGTACTTGGCAATACTCGAAACAACGTTGTATGGTCAGCCAAACTTTAATAAAATTAAAAATAAATTGTGTTTGTCCTTTATTTCTTTCTTTGTTATTCGAAAACCCTTCTAAAAATTTAATAAAGCTTCTTTGTCCCTATACAAAGTAAGTCTAGCTTAACAGCAACTCTAATACTATATTCTAAAGAATGCTAAAAAGAATAGTGTTAGGGGATATACAACACAGACATTACAGACGAAGTTAGATAGATTATATTATCTGAGGAATGCAGTAAATGCTATTTGAGCGCAATCAGACTACGAACAAATATCAGTATTAAAAGAAATATTTTTAGAAAAATATTTCTTGACCAAAAAATATTTAACACAAATGTCAGTTGTGACGAACAACATTAAAACACAGGAGACTAAAGGGATGGAACGAAATATAACCAATGGTACAGACTCTCAGAATACAATATTGTCAACACAAAGCATAAACATGGCCACTAATACACCTTCTTATGATAAAGTATTAAAAAACGTCGAAAGATTTTTATCAACTTTCAATGGTAAACAGGAAGAACTAAGCGGATTCCTCTGACGACTCAGGAATTACAACAATAAGGTACAGACTGAAAATAAACAAGACTTTATTGAATACATAGTAGATTGCAAGCTACACCACTCTGTTCGAGTGAGGGTTACGCCCGTAGGCTTCCCAGACTCATTAGAACAATTAATAGAAGCCTTAACAGAAGCATACATATCTAAAAAATCAGTGTCGCAATTAATATAAAAGATTAGTGAGATGAAACAAGGCCACACCCAGACCATCACGGATTTCAGCGACAAGATGGCACGACTATTAACCAATCTAAATAATGCAACGTTACTAAAACGGAAGGTAAACGCAACGTCTAGTGAAGGCGAGATGATATTACTTTGCAATGATGAACACGCTCTCTTAGCGTACAAAAAAGGCCTAAATGCCTTATACTCTCAAACAATTCAGGCATCGCAACCGAAATCATTCCAAGAAGCTAGGAAAATGGCAGAAAACTTAATGTTCTCCGACCAAAATCAACGTGTTTTACATTACCGTGGCAACACACTGCCACAAAATAAGTATCAGAGAAGAAATAATTCAAATTCTCAAGGTAGATATAACAATTATAATAACAACAATAATCATTTTAGAAATAATCAAAGAAATCATTATAATAATAACAACAATTACAACCACAGAAATCAGTATAACAATAATGGTCAAAGAATCCAACGTAACAATACTAACCAAAGAAATCAAAATAATGGCTAAGCAAATCATAATAACATGCAAAGAAACCAATACCAAAATAATAATTATAGAAGTGCAAATCGTAGATACGTACGTGCGATGGACGCCCAGAAAACTACGAGCAACCAGAGGTGGAAATGGAGAACCCTCCACTGGTTCGGAATTAAATACAGTAAAAATTTTAAATGAAACCCTGTCTAACTATATTTCAATATTCTGTTCTGAATTAAACACTAATATAAGATTATTAATAGATACTGGTGCCAAAGTGTGTATTATAAAAAACCTTAACGTTGACTGTAACTCTCACAATAAATATAAACTTACAAGTATAACGAGTGAACATGTACTATCCCTAGGAACATTCAAATTAACTTTACTTTTGAAAAGAATAAAGATAACTCAAACTTTCGCAGTAGTAACAGAGGATTTTCCAATCGAGGTAGACGGTATTTTGGAAAGAGACTTTTTAACAACATATATGGGAGTCATTGATTATTATTCTTTCACTTTAAACACACAATCAGGTAATAAACAAGGAGAAATATCAATAGTATGCCAGCTGATTACTATTGAAGCAAGAACGAAACGTGTCTTACCAATAGATATACAGTTTAATGAAGATATTGTAATATTCAATAAAGAAATCAGTAAAGGTGTCTTCATGGCCAATATAATAGTACCAGCAATTGTCAATTGCCACATAAGAATTGTGAATACTAATGATCACAATGTTATCATAAAAAAATTACAACTGAAAGCATAGCCCTTGCGATATTATAATATTCTGGAAACGAATAAGAATAATATTAACAATAATAGACTACACAAAATTTAAGAAGAATTACAATTAAGTAATGATGAGGACTCTAGAACGTTATTGCCCATAATATCCAAATACCAAGAAATTTTTAATTTAGATGATGAACAGCTTTCTACAAATAATTTCTATACAGAAAAATATCAACCTTGGAGAACATTCCAACTTATATAAAACACTATAAGTTACCTCATTGCCATAACGACGACATCAAAACTCAAGTAAAAAAAATCACTTGAAGATGACATAATACAACCATCAAGATGTCTATACAATTCACCTGGTACCTGAAAAATGATTTTACAAAATAAATTTGAAGATATGATTTTTCTGACTTGTTAATAAACACCATTATTTTGGGCAAATTTCGAAAATGGAGAATAACTTCTGAAGTTTTCATTCGATTTTTATGTTAAGCCACTCGAAATGTTTATACTAAAAAAATCTTTCACATCAATCAAAAAAGGATTTTTTTTTAATATTTTTGTGGGAGCCACATCACATTGAAAATCGAAAAAGCTGAAAAAAGCGTAAAAAAAACATTTTTCATCTGTACATTTTTAGCTATAGCAGCAAAACCAAGTAAATTACATTAACGTTATGTAGCTTAAAATGTTTGTAGAAGTTTCATTTTTAATTTGATATATTTAATTTGATACACTACTAAAGTAGTTTCAAAAAAAAAGTTATGGGTGCATATGCAGTGTGATGTTTTAAGAAAAGTCAAAATAACGGTTTTTTGCAAATAACTCGAAAACGGTACACAGAAAAAAAATCGTTCTGATTTTCAAGTTCTACCGAAAATTTCCCTATAGGAAATATTAATCTCGTCTTTGGAAAACAAATCTTTTAATTATTTATAAACTAGTGTAGTAGGCAGACAGGTGATTGATCTCTCATTTGATCGGTTTTCTTTAAATTCCTTATCATTCGGGATATGGTATGTAATTCTATTAGTAAAGTCTTTTGGAAATCTCCCTGAGTATTGAATGCATTCATTTAAAAGTTTTTGGTGCATCGCAGGTTTTATAATTTATCCGGTCTTGGTGATTTTCAGTTGTGGGTTTTCAAGATTGTAATGATCAATTTTTTTTTTAATAAAATTGATCTTACAGCTATAAGAACCTAGAATAGACAAGATATTATTATATAGAATGGAATATATAGAATTATAGAATGGTAAATATTTCACTGATATCACTGCAACACATCACGGCTGGCCCACAAGCATAATTCCAACGGAGGTTGGAATTAATTCCAACGGAGGTCTGATGGTATAAAAGGAATATAAAACATATTGAAATAAGCAAATAATGGTCCTACCTTATTTATTTATTATTTGTAACACATTAATATTTGTTTTCATTTTAAATAAATAAATATAAATATTTATCGCGGTCACTATAACATATAACTTAATAAGTCGGTTGACTGACACACAGATGGTGCTGCCTTTTTCAAATCCATATGACGTTTAATAAGTACCAACCTTCAAAAGACTATGTGTAAGATTTCATGACATTTCGATTAGTCAGAAAAAAAGTGACAACCATTTAATTGAAGCTACTTTTGTTATTTCAAAACAATGGATTCAAAACAAATTCATGTGTTCATTTATCATTGCTTCTTGATGAAAAAAAAATACAGTACAAGCTCAACTATGGCTTCAAAATTATTATCCAGACTCTGCTCCATCGAAAAGAACCATTTGTTATTGGTTTGCTGAATTTAAATGTAGTCGTACAGACACCGTTGATGGTCAACCTTTGGTCGTCCAATTGAGGTGAGTACTCCAGAAAACATCAAAAAAGTCCAGAAATTGGTTATATCTGATCGTAAATTCAAATTGCGTGAGATAGCTGAGATCGTAAGGATATCAGAAGGTAATGTGTTTACAATTATGCATGAACATTTACATTTAGCGACTACTGGCTATTCGATGATCTCAAAAACATGCTCGCCGGTAAGGAATTCATCTCAAATGAAGAAGTAATTGCTGAAACTGAAGTCTATTTTGAGGTAAAAGAAAAATCCTTCTACAAGCACGGCATCGAGAAGTTAGAGAAGCGTTGAAATTATTGTATTGCCCTTGAAGGAGATTACATTGTTGAGTAAAATCGATTTTTGGCAGAAAAAATTGTTTTTCTTAGTTAGTCACATGACTTATTGAGTGTTGTGTTAGGCACGAAGTTAAAGAAAACACATTTTAAATCAAAACAAATGAACAAACACAAGAAATGTCTAAAGAGCTTTAGCACAGAGAACTTTTTGCAAAAATTGATACGCGCGAGTTAAGGTTCGGTCTTAACTCAGTGTGGAAAAATTAAATAATACACGGTGCGTAGTGTATACTTTCAAAGACAAATTTATTCTGAACCAAAAATTTTATAAGTACAATTTATATATTTAAAATTTACATTCAATACTAATCGATATTGTGACCCAAAAATAATTTATTGCACATAAACAAAATTCCACTTGAATATCTGTTGCATTTCCTAAACATTACTTAGGAATGCAACGTATTGTTGTTGTTGTAGAAATTTCGTAAGTGGGTTACTTTCGAAATTTCTACCACTTGCATTTTTATTATTAGCGGATATTTTGTAATACTGTTTTGCCTATGTGCGGCTTTTTTTATTTCTAGGTCGAATAACATAAGTGTGACTTATGTGGTACATTGACATGAGAAAATACGATACTAAATATTTGTATACAAAAGCAATAATAAATTTTGTAATAAGAAACTAAGTAAAATAAAATACAATAAGTAAATAAACAATAATAAAAGATTAAGCATTTTATATATATAAGAAAAGAAATACAATGAGAGTATAATGAATATTCTTAAGATAATTTATGTGGTGTCATCTTGTGTGGCGGCTTGGTGAGTAATTGTAACTCGCGCATATGATTAAAAGAACTACAGGGAAAAATAAAAATGCAGAGAAAATGAAACATCTACAACCTGGTATAAGAAAAGGTTTATTGATAGTGAAACGGATAACTGCAACTTTGATTTTACCAGTTACAACAGGAGGAGGACAAAGGCAGCAGTTTGGGAAGCAAGAGCTCTCTTTTGTTTATAAGAGAGCGAATAAGAGAGAAATCTGCGTTCATCCACAAAATTTTTCTTGAATTTCACATAACTTTTTTAATTTTTACTCAAATTGATTTTTGTTTTCTTATTTATATTTACCACAAAAACAACAATGAACTTCAAACATAAAAAATTAACAATTATTATCAAAAAAAAATTAAACACAATTATATGCAAAATCAACAATTTTAGGAGCAGAAAAAGTCTGCGTTAAACTTCTAAATATTTAAATTAAAGCAATTAAAATTCACAGAAATATTATATTCAATATAATATTAAACGCAGAGAATAACCTCTGCGTTTAATAACATCTTTCAAGCGTCTTTGTATGGACTCCACCAGCTTCGCAGTATTCTGTGCGTTTATTTTTAGCCATTCTTCCTTGATGACGTTTCTCAACATATCCTTGCTGGAAACTGGGTAATGGCGAAACTTATTTTCCAAATAAACCTACAGATGTTCTACAGGAATAAGGTTTGGTGATTTTGTTAATGTTTGAAAATGCCTGCGAGCATAATACAGCAGCCAAGTACATACGATCGCTGCTGCACGTTTAGAGTCGTTGTTCTGCTAAAACAAAAAGGTTGCCTCAAGCACTAACATTCTGTCATTTTCTTTCAAATTTGTTTTTAAGATATTTATAGCAATGACAGACGGGAGCTAAATTATCATTAAGGGGCTAAATCATAATTTATTTGCTCATTTAGCAGTTTTAAATGATCATTTATGGTCTTTAAATGACCGAATTTAACCCAATTTATTCGTCATTTAGGTTTTTAGATATGGTAATGCTGCATATGCAAGCGAAACGAAATAAAAAATGGAACAAATTTCAAGCTATTTGGTTGTCAAAATGTAAACAAAACATATTTGTAAACATTGGAAAATGTAAGTACTCGTTATATTTTTATATATTTTATATTTTCTTTATATATTTTATATTTAATTAAAGCAAGTTTCTTTATTTTTTCTTGCTTATCCATTTTGAATATAAAATTCTCTTGCTTTTTCAATAACAAAAAACATACAGCAACTTCTTAATGATAATTTATACCGTCTGTCAGGGTATTTTTAAAATGATCATTTACGGCTGCTAATTTAGTGAGCTCGTCTGTCAATGCTATTAGACACCAAAATTTTATTTTATTGTGTCTTGTATTAATTTAAGTTTATCGACACCATTACTTGCTATACATTCTTAAACCACTATACCAACATCACCATGTTCACCGTTGAAATTAAGTTTTGTTTATCAAAGGCTGTACATGATTTTCTCCACATAAGTTTTCTATCTTTGATACCAGATATGCGAAATTTTTTCTCATCGGAAGAAATGACTGATTTTCAGTACTCCATAGGTTTATTGCTTTGCAAGAAAGCATGTAATATTTTATTCCATTATGTCTAAACATGTATGGCTTTGTGGCGCACGAGTCTTTCAACTACAAATGCAATTTTAACTTGAAGATCTCGTTTTGAAAATTAAACTTAAGGCTACGTAGCAGTGGTACGTTCTCCATCTCCCGCCAAGCATTACCTATATGGGTGACCCACGACACAAAAGTTCTTTTAAGAATTAAAATTCAAAAGGGGTAATTTAAATAAAAGTTGTTTTCACAACCACACTTGTTGTTATTGTTTTTACGTCAAACACAATACTGAATACTGAGGGAGATACTCACGAGGCAGAACGCGATCAAACATTGTTAGCGATGCATGCGCAAACTTCGCCCGATATCTGCCGATTAGGTGTAAAAACACTGCCATTTATCAGACATGATCCAGATTTGTATTATATACAAATGGAATCGCAGTTCAGAAACGCCAACATCTCAACGGATCAAACAAAATACGATTATGTGGTTTGCAGCTTTGACAGCGCAACGTTAAAAAACATAGCAGATATTGTCTGAATTCCTTTACTAATTGGAAAATATGAAGCGATAAAAAAACGTTTGATCCAGGACTATGCTGATTCAGAAAACCGGAAGCTACGACGTTTGGTGCAAGAATGTCAGTTAGGCGACTTAAAACCTTCTCTGCTACTCAGAATAATGCGCAATTTGGCTAGCGGTAAAATGAAGGATGGTGCTATCAAACAACTATGGCTCGATCGACTACCTGAAGCTGTTCGGGCTGTAGTCTCAATTGCAGATGTCGATCTAGACAAGTGTGCACAGCAAGCGGAATTGATGCTCGAGATGGGCACCTACCATACAATTTCGGCATTACAAGCAAAAACAAACAATTCAGTGTGTAGCACGCCATTCGACCTCAGTTCATTGATTGCAATAGTCGAAAAGTTAAACAATAGACTAAATGTAATAAAATTGGATGAAATCCATCGCCGGCCACGATCAAGAGCAGGTACACCTAAGCATGGCAATTGAGTCCCATCCAGATCTGCAAACCGAATTGCGAGGCATCCAACCTGTTATTATTATTTTAAATTTGGCGCTAACGCACGGAAGTGCGCACTACCTTGTAATTTCCCAACAACTGCGAAAAACTAAAAATCGCTTCGTCACCGGCGATTGACGAAGCGTCTGAACCACACAAATCCTGTTAACTTTTTATAACCTCACACGATTAAAGATTTCAATAGACACAGGAGCAGACTTTCCATTTTAAAAAAGTTACTCACACTAACCTTGGGCCCAAGCAGGGTATTCAATTGGGAGTTTGTGGTTGCAGCAATCGAAAAACCAATACTGGGAGCAGACTTCCTCGAACACTATGGTCTCATAGTAGACGTCAAACGCAAATGCCTCATCGACAACACATCTGGATGGAAAGTGCCTTGCAGTAAACAATGATCACAAGTTCGTTAAGCTACTAAAAGAATTCAAAGAGCTGGTGATTCCAACATCTTATAATAAAATTAAGGGAAATCCAACCGCTGTCTAGCATAATATTGTTACAACAGGTCAGACGGTTTAATTATGTCCAAGACGACTTATTCCACAGAAGCTCCAAACAGCAAAACGCGAATTTGAATATATGCTTGAACAGGGCATATGTGTACCATCGCAGAGTGAGTGGGCCAGCCCATTAAACATGGTCGAAAAAAAGAATGGAGCTTGGCGACCTTGTGGTGACTATCCACGCCTTTATGCGCAGACAATACCCCATCGGTACAAATACGCCATGTGCAATATTTAACGCAGACATTAAGCAATAAGTGTATATTTACAACACTGGACTTAGAAAGGGCATATTATAATAAACCGATTGCCCCCAACGATAGGAAAAACAGCCATCACTACTTCATTTGGCTTATTCGAATTTAATGTCATGGCCTTTGGACTCTGCAATACTGCTCAAATCTTCCAACGTCACACGAACCAAGTACTTAGAGGACTCGACTTTGTGATTTGTTGCATTGATGACATCTGTATCGCTTCATCAAATGAATCAGAGCATTAACAACACGTGCGCATAGTATTCGAACGGACTTAAGCTGAACGTTTCAAAATGCGTCTTTGGCCAACAAGAAGTAACGTTTCTCGGTCATTCTATCAACCAACAAAGCATACGCCCACCAAAAGAGAGAGTAGAAGCAATACATAACTTCCCAAAACCAAACACGGTTCAGGAATTAAGACGATTTCTAGCTACGGTTAATTTTTATCGACGTTTTATACCTGGTGCGGCCGCAACTCAAAATACATTGCAAAAACTTGTAAAAACGAATAAAAAGAATGATAAAACTCAATTGAAATGGACAGAAAATGCAAAATTATCTTTTGCACATACAAAAAAGCACTCGCAGATGTACATTAACACATCCAACCACAGATGGTAAACTGTCGATGCAAGCAACTTAGCAGTAGGTGCAGCACTACACCACGTACGAAATGGACAGATCGAAACTCTCGGATTCTATTCGAAACGTCTAACCGAACTCAAAAACGATATAACACATTGAAGAGGTAAATAGCTGCCAACAGATCGATTGCAATTATTGCAACAAATTAGCTGAGAGCCAGAAAGACGACGCTGAATCAAAAAACCTGTTAACCAAAAATCAGACATCGCTGGAACTAAAGTGGATCAGCATGACAAACTCTATGAATTCAATTGCATGCATCGACAGCAAGTTTTCCGGGCGATACACAACCTGTGACATCCAGGAAGTAAATCATCGATCAAACAAATATGTGAGCGTTTCGTTTGGCCACTCATGAAAAAAGACATAACGAAAATGGTAAAATCTTGTCATCCATGCCAACGCACTAATCAAACAATACTTGGTAGTTTCAAGCTACCAGAGCAACGATTTTCCTCACTACATATCGATATTATAGGGCCATTACCAATGTCAAATGGTTCAGCTACTGTTTAACGGGCATTGATCGCTTTACCAGATGGCCAGTTGCTATCCCTATGGCCGATATTAATGAAAGCACAGTGGCGGCAACATTACTGGAGGGTTGGATTACACATTACGGCATGCCTTCTGAAATAATAACCGACCAAGATTGACAATTCGAGTCAAAATTATTCAATAAACTCACGAGGCTAATTGGCCCAAAATATCTTAGAACAAGTCCATATCATCCACAAGCAAATGGAATTGTCGAATGTTTCCACCGCACACTTAAAACAGCTTTAAAGTGCAGATCTAAGCAAAAGTGGACGGATGAACCACCAGTAGTTCTACTCGCACTGAGAAACACATACAAAAATGACACTTTCGAAAGTTCCAGTAAAGACATGTCCAATTCGGAATTCGTACAATCACTACGAGACGTAATGGAGCAATTAAGACCAGTATCTACGGCAAACCACTCCATGTCAAAAATATTTGTACAACCGGATCTTAAAATATGTACTCATGTTTGTAACGATTAAAATTTGTGGCAATTTAAGTGTTACAACATCGTGGGTTCCGTAGCCCAACAACAATTGGTTCCAACAAAGCAATAACCTTTCGCTATACAGCATCACCATACACTACACCAAACCGCAACAGCCCACCCCGCATCAACAGAACGTGTACGATTGGCAAAGTCTGAAAATACATAAAATTAAATTTGATGTTATACAAGAATATTATACATACCGTGAAACACCCTTGTGAATATTTATTTTAATTAATTTAATTCGAATAATATTAATTAAAATAAATTTAAATTACTTTTCGCGAACCGCATGAACCACATTGTAAAAATAGAAATAATCAAAACAAAATTAGAGAAAATAAGAAATGTCATTGTCATGTGTTTTGTACATTTTCGGTTGATCGTAAAAATGTTGCAGCGGATAATAAAAGGGAAAAAAGCTGTGAGTGCAGTTTAAAGCTTTCAGAAGCCTGAAAAGAAACCAACAGAATACCTGATGAGGGGAAATGTTGAGGGCATTGACCGAACAACGGCTAGCAAAAAAGTCCGCTCGACGCAGTTAGAAAAAAGGAGAATAAAAGGCGCAAGCGGAGGAGTTTCTGTCTCTTGGCTCGTGGTTATGTTGAACGCAACGCATCGTACCGGTGGTGTTAATTACTTAGTTTTTTTTTTTAAATAAATAAAAAAAAAAAAAAGTTTTCTTTGCATTTTTTATATAACAATTAAAACTACTTTAATATTAATTTAACCAGTGGAAATAAAATTCTTAAAATTGTGTAATTTTCGTTTTATAATATATAAAGAAACAAAAAAAAAAATTGAAATAGTTTATCGACACGGCGCGAAACGGGATAATAGTGTTAATAGCCACAGTATAAAAGAAATAATTGACGGCTTTAACAGTGGTCAATTAAAAGATTTTGTACTCGTGCTCGTTCGAACGTATAAACGTGTTGACACCACAAGCAAAAGACGTGGCGTGGCTTGGGTGTCTCCTTTTTCTCCGATACGTGGCAAAGCTTAAATTGATTGGTGTTTCCTGATAATCATCGCTGGACGTTGTAAGCAGCCCTGATGTACCAGAGAGGGTAAGACTTATATATGTATAAAATACAGTGCAGATTTTCGCGTAAGTAACTTCAATGTATAAACGCGAATTTATAAGTTATTTTATTTAAATCGGACGAATTGCTTAAAAATTAACAAATTCCAAATTGTATAATTGAATACCTACAAATTTTATTCACTTAAATGGAAATGAGAAAAGTAACAACAAGGCAATCACAATCGTAAAGGCTTCAAGTTAAGCGCATAGGAGCATAAACTTTCTAAACACAACAAGCTCATGAATTATTAGTTCTTATGAAATAGAATCTATGAAAAAAAAATGTATCTTTGTAAAAATTGAAATTAAACAACTGAAAAACAAGATATTTGTGGAAAAAATGTATTCTGTTATATGCAAACATAATCTTAATTAATTATAAAGTGTAACATTAAAAATTTAATTACTTAATCCACATTTAAGGAATGTAAAAATATTACATAAAATTCTAAGTGAAATACCAAAGTAATCTTCACACGTCTACGCTTAATAGAAATTCTTCTTCCCTTATATTTTTATTTAAAAACATTTTATGAGTTTTTTTTTATAAATTTTGTTGTATTTAAGTGAACACAAAAATGCATTTATAAAACTTTAAACCTAAAATATGATTAACTAATATTATTTTTTTTTAAAAAAATTGAAATCAGTTAAATATTATTTGCTTATTATTATCTACGAGTAATTGTAAAGATATTATTTGATAAATTGTTTTTTATTTAAAATACATTTATGTTTATACATATATTACAAATTGTTCAATAAAATTGAAATCAGTTAAATATTATTTGCTTATTATTATCTACGAGTAATTGTAAAGATATTATTTGATAAATTGTTTTTTTATTTAAAAATACATTTATTGTTATACATATATTACAAATTGTTCAATAAAGAAAAAAACTTGAATTCTAAAATAATTACTTTGTTGTACGGCATCTTACTTCAACGGTAGAAACGACAGTAGTTGAACGCTGGGTCCCCGCGAATAGAAATTTTCTTGTAAGACCTTGAACTAGGCTGAGAACTACCCCGGCTAGGAAAATTAGGTTCATTACAAGTGGCGCCCGAGCAGGGACCCTCGACTAAGGTTCAACAAAATACATCGAAACACAGCTAGTTCTTTAGTTTCAGATATCACAAAACATCGTATATCAGTTAATATGGGTCGCAGCTGGGTAAGAAATTTACGCAAAGAAGAGCTAGTCGCTTATTTGGACGAATTCGAACAAGATTCAACAGGTGTCGTCGATGAATTGCGCCGGCGATTGGCAAACTTTATTGCACAAGCTGACCACAAACCGCAGATAATAACACGATTAAAAGAACTTGAAGATAGACATAGCAGAGTGTCCGTAGGTGAAGTAGAATGCGATCACGCTGTGGAGGAAATACCATTGCCACCCCCAGAACAGACAACGGAGCGATGCCAAGATAATATTCCACAATTGACTCTTCCTTTACATCAGCAGCAGTACACGCAACATACGTTACACGTACCATATACACAACCTAGAACCATGCAAGCAACAGTTATCGATCAGGCTAGAAAATGGGTGGTCCGATTTGATGAGAGCGGCGATCCGTTGGCGTTTGTGGAGCGTGTGGAAGAGCAGGCCTTGGTATGGTTCCGTCACAATAAAGGAGACTGGGACCACTGGGAGCAGTTTAAATTTGATTTTCTAGAATTTTTCCTTCCTCATCGTTACTTCGAGCGCTTAGAAGACGAGTTAAGAAACAGAATGCAGAAACCTGGTGAATCATTTAAAACATACGTGTTGGAATTGCAGAAGTTGATGCAACATTTGAAAATGGACGATGGAGCAAAGCTTGAACGATTCTACCGAAATAGTTTAACAGAATACAGGATGCATATAAAGCGACGCGAGTTTTGTACATTACGAGAGCTTATATTACTCGCTAACGACTACGAAGCAGTTCGGGACGATGGAAAAAGCAGAAAACCAAGGGAATCTTTTACAACACCAGAACGACGAGATAAACCGATGGTACTTGCAGCAGTGGAACCAATAAACTTAGCTTCAGCTTGCTTTCGATGTGGACGACAAGGACACCAAGCGCGGGGATGTCGGAACCCTCGTATCCTCTTCTGTTGGCAGTGCGGCAGACGTGATGTACGAACAATTGATTGCTGTCGAAAAGTTCCGGGAAACTTCCAGCGGTCACGCCGTCCAGAAGCAAGGGGCGTGACCGAAATTCCAACACCGTCTCAGAACCATTCATAATTGAAAATAATCGTCTTCTTATCAAAATATTCATTCAGGATCAACAGATGACAGCCATGGTTGATACAGGGGCCAGTAAATGTTTTATTCATCCGGGCATAGCAAAACGGTTATATGGCAAACACAACGAAGTAGATTTGGTGGTACGTTTGGCAGATGGTTCACCGCGGAACATAAATACAATAATTCACACATCACTGCGAATCGGGGCCTGTGACTATGCAGTTGAACTATTAGTGTTAGAAGGAATGGTACATGATATGGTCTTGGGGATGGACTTCCTGGTTTCGGCGTCAAGTATCTTCAAAATAGGGGAAAATACAGTCAAACTTAGTAAAACTACAAATGTGAAACGAGAGATGGTAATGCTGAATTCTACAGTAAGTGAATCGGAACATGTGGACAAATTCTTAGCTCGCGAATTAGCGAAGTTCGACACTCTTGAAGGACTGTCCAATATCACCACACATTCCATCACCATGAAGGATGACAGACCGATTAAGCAAAGATACTATCCTCGAAACCCGGTCATGCAACAAATACTGGACAAAGAAATAAATGAATTATTACAAAAAGGTTGTATCGAACGCTCTCATAGCCCTTATAGCTCACCGGTGGTATTAGTGAAGAAAAAGGATGGTAGTTGGCGACTTTGCATAGATTATCGTCAGGTAAATGCACACTCAATACCAGATGCCTACCCAATTCCTCGTATACAACACATTCTAGATCAACTCAGAGACGCCAAATATATCAGCAGCCTTGATCTCAAGAACGGGTATTGGCAAATACCAATGGCTGAACAAAGTAAAGAATATACTACGTTTACAGTACCTGGACGAGGGCTATTTCAGTGGCGCGTGATGCCTTTTGGACTGCACTCCGCTCCAGCAACATTTCAACGAGCGTTAGACACCGTGATTGGACCTGATATGGAACCTTTTGCTTTTGCATATCTCGATGACATCATCATAATTGGTCATACACTGGAGGAACATATGGAAAATTTGCGAAAGGTATTCCATCGACTAAGGTGTGCAAAACTAAAAATCAACGTACAGAAATGTAAATTTTTCATGAAAGAAATAAAGTATCTTGGGCATTTGGTGACACCACATGGTATACACACTGATCCCGAAAAGATTGCAGCCATAAAAGAGTTACCTGTACCAAAAGACCTCAAAGAACTACGACGGTGTATTGGAATCGCCTCGTGGTATCGCCGTTTTGTACCACACTTTTCAAATACAATACAACCCCTTACGATGTTATTAAAGAAAGGTAAACGATGGCAATGGACGTCAGAGCAACAAGTGGCGTTCGATATGTTGAAAGAAAAATTAACGAGTGCCCCAATTTTAGCGTGCCCCAACTTCACCGAACAATTTGTATTGCAGACAGATGCCAGTAATTTTGGACTTGGAGCAATATTGACCCAAGAAATAGACGGCGAAGAAAAGGTGATAACTTATGCAAGTCGCAGTTTAAATCCAGCTGAGAAAAACTACTCGACGACTGAAAAGGAGTGTCTGGCGATTGTCTGGGGAGTAAGAAAAATGAAACAATATTTAGAAGGTTATCGTTTCGTAGTCATAACCGATCATCTGGCGCTGAAATGGTTAAATAACATTGAAAATTCAACTGGTCGTATCGCGCGCTGGGCGCTAGAGCTGCAACAATTCAATTTTGAGGTAGAAAAGGAAAGTATAATGTCGTCGCGGATGCACTGTCTCGTCAACCTCAAACCACACTGGCCCTGTTGAATATGCCGGATACGACGAAAGAAGATGAACAGTCTTGTTTATGGTTAACTAACTTGAGAAAAACATTAACCGATAATCCAAGTAAATATCCCGACTACACTATCGAAAATAATCAGCT
This sequence comes from Teleopsis dalmanni, assembly GCF_002237135.1. NCBI lineage: Eukaryota > Metazoa > Arthropoda > Insecta > Diptera > Diopsidae > Teleopsis > Teleopsis dalmanni. Next base: position 108,028,454 of record NC_051846.1, on the reverse strand, counting down.
GTACCGTCGTATACCCAACTCTTATAGCAACGAGGGACATCCTTGCTGGAAACTGTGTGTACCGCAAGCCATTCGGCCTCAAGTATTAAAAGAGTGTCACAATGATATCACGGCAGGGCACTTAGGTAATCAAAAAACGATCCTTCGAGTTACATCGAGATATTTTTGGCCAGGAATGTATCGCGACATCAAAGAATATGTGCGGAAGTGTGATACCTGTCAAAAATACCAGGTCAGTCAACAGCCTAGTGCAGGAAAGATGTTAACGAGTTTACCAGAAGAGCCATGGGTAACAGTATGTGCAGATTTTATTGGGCCTTTACCACGTTCAGTTAAAGGAAATACGGTAGCGTTGGTATTTTTTGATAAGTTCTCTAAATGGGTGGAGATTATACCAATGAGGAACGCCACGACGGCCGGTGTTAAAAAAGCCTTCAGAGAAAACATCATGGCGCGGTTTGGGATTCCGAAGATCTTGGTCACAGACAATGGAACACAATTTACGAGCAAGGTGTTTCAAAAATTCTTAGTCGAATTGGGCATTCAACATCAACATACAGCCCCTTATACACCTCAGGAGAACCCGACTGAACGGGCAAATCGTACAATAAAAACAATGATCGCGCAAAACTCAATAGTTGACCACCGACACTGGGACGAGTGTTTACCCGAAATCACGTTAGCGATAAACTCCTCAATTTCGTCTTCAACAGGTTTCAGTTCGGCATATATTACTCAAGGTAGAGAGCTTCGAATGCCGAGTACATTATATGATGCAGTGACACCAGGACTTGGAAGAGCTACAGAATCTCCAGATAACAAAGCACGAAAGTTACTTGAAATATACGCTATTGCTAGCAGAAACATGGGAAAAGCATCACAAGACCAGGCAAGATATTATAACCTCCGACGACGGGAGTGGAAACCAGAACTTGGCACACTGGTACTTAATCGTTCACAACCACTATCTAATGCACTAGACGGCTTTAATGCAAAATTAGCCCCGAAATATTCAGGACCATATGAAGTAATAGACTTTGTATCACCGGTCATAGTGAAGCTGCGTGAACTACATGGCGATAAAATAATTTCGGCTCACCTAAGTCGAATTAAACAGTATCATTGTTAATTTAAAATTATTTTGTACCACTTACTTAATCTTGTTTATCTTTATAGTTGTCATCATTCTGAAAATTCGCTGTCAGATGAGGTGAGCGAGAGTCGTCTGGAAGACATCCTGCAGATCACGGCCCCTCCTGATTGGTGGGACATACTTCATACACCTCCTCGAGTGACGAATAGCAGTGATTGCCCTCCAACGCCTCCAATTGCCAAAACCATTTTAAACCGCCAAGAAAATGACAACAAGCACTATCGCAAACGAAGCTGGCCGTTTAAGTCAGGTGATGCAGAAGCGAGAGATGACTACATGAACCATTTCCATGAGCAGCGAGATATACAACACTCTATGAGACAAACCATAAACAACTGGGATTGTCCAGCAACTCCTCCAACCGCTAAAGCCATTCTACAACAGCAAAACGCCCACGAGAAAGCAATCACATCAAAGCATACTAATGAAGTTACCACTGCTGAATTTCTGAATGAAGACCTTAGCCCGGCGAGAATACTACAGAAGCAGGGCTATGATTTAAAGAAGTGGTCCAGAGGCAGGCGTCATCGGTTCAAGGCGACATGGGACGGCAAGACTCGACTGATTCGTATCGCCAGAAATGGAGATATCCGCATTGATATCCTCTCGTAAAGAAAGGAGGGAGTGTAACGATTAAAATTTGTGGCAATTTAAGTGTTACAACATCGTGGGTTCCGTAGCCCAACAACAATTGGTTCCAACAAAGCAATAACCTTTCGCTATACAGCATCACCATACACTACACCAAACCGCAACAGCCCACCCCGCATCAACAGAACGTGTACGATTGGCAAAGCCTGAAAATACATAAAATTAAATTTGATGTTATACAAGAATATTATACATACCGTGAAACACCCTTGTGAATATTTATTTTAATTAATTTAATTCGAATAATATTAATTAAAATAAATTTAAATTACTTTTCGCGAACCGCATGAACCACATTGTAAAAATAGAAATAATCAAAACAAAATTAGAGAAAATAAGAAATGTCATTGTCATGTGTTTTGTACATTTTCGGTTGATCGTAAAAATGTTGCAGCGGATAATAAAAGGGAAAAAAGCTGTGAGTGCAGTTTAAAGCTTTCAGAAGCCTGAAAAGAAACCAACAGAATACCTGATGAGGGGAAATGTTGAGGGCATTGACCGAACAACGGCTAGCAAAAAAGTCCGCTCGACGCAGTTAGAAAAAAAGGAGAATAAAAGGCGCAAGCGGAGGAGTTTCTGTCTCTTGGCTCGTGGTTATGTTGAACGCAATGCATCGTACCGGTGGTGTTAATTACTTATTTTTTTTTTTAAATAAATAAAAAAAAAAAGTTTTCTTTGCATTTTTTATATAACAATTAAAACTACTTTAATATTAATTTAACCAGTGGAAATAAAATTCTTAAAATTGTGTAATTTTCTTTTTATAATATATAAAGAAACAAAAAAAAAATTGAAATAGTTTTGTCGACACGGCGCGAAACGGGATAATAGTGTTAATAGCCACAGTATAAAAGAAATAATTGACGGCTTTAACAGTGGTCAATTAAAAGATTTTGTACTCGTGCTCGTTCGAACGTATAAACGTGTTGACACCACAAGCAAAAGACGTGGCGCGGCTTGGGTGTCTCCTTTTTCTCCGATACGTGGCAAAGCTTAAATTGATTGGTGTTTCCTGATAATCATCGCTGGACGTTGTAAGCAGCCCTGATGTACCAGAGAGGGTAAGACTTATATATGTATAAAATACAGTGCAGATTTTCGCGTAAGTAACTTCAATGTATAAGCGCGAATTTATAAGTTATTTTATTTAAATCGGACGAATTGCTTAAAAATTAACAAATTCCAAATTGTATTGTAAGGAACCTTTCTGGCCGGGGTTTTACTCGCCGGATTCAAGGTTCAGTCCTACAATAAATTTATTTGATAGGAACAGTGGAATACGGTGGATGGTGACGTTGGTACGGTGATATGGTTTGAAGAAATGTGAATTTCTTCTCTATTTCTCTATACAATGGATTTGACGTAGAAATGTTAATTTCAGCGCCCCTGACAAAAGGTTTGAAGAAATGTGAATTTCTTCTCTATACAATGGATTTTGGCGTAGAAATGTTAGTTTCGACGCCCCTGACAAAAGGTTTGAAGAAATGTGAATTTCTTCTCTATACAATGGATTTTGGCGTAGAAATGTTAGTTTCGACGCCCCTGACAAAAGGTTTGAAGAAATGTGAATTTCTTCTTCATACAATGGATTTGGTATGGGTGCTAATACTCATGTGGTATTATCACCTTACCGAGTAATTTACTAACGAAAATTTGATTTCGTTATGAACAATTGAGTAATAGAAATTTATATTTCTATTACTATTAACGAAATGTTAATTTCGTTATTAATTATGATTTTTAATAGAAATGTGTATTTCTATTAAAAATAAAAAAAAAATAAAACAAAATAGAAATCGAGATGTAAATTTCGATTCTTGGTGTTTCAGCACATGTAATATAGAGCGACCTGTTCTTAGCTCGCTGTCTTGCTGAATGCCCGTCTACTGCGTTTGCTTCGCCTTTTATACTTGTGATGTGCGAAGCAAGCAGTATCTTTGTTCTTGTGATTTCAACGGTTCGTTGTTTACAAGTTTCTTTCTATTGTTGTTTGTTTTCTTGTTGTTTATTTTGTTTTTATTATATTTGTGTTGTTTGGTATTATTTGTGTAGTAAAATTTAGTTAGTGTAAATTTTATGTTACACTTCCCCGGTTTTTCCATCGAATTGAAGGACTCTGATTACCTCGTAGAATGATTCCTTGTTCGTTTCCTTGGATTTTTGAAAATTTTAAAGAACTTGTCTTGGGCTATGATGTTATGATTGTCATCCTTTTGCTTAAGTATACCTAAACGTCTTAATTGTTGCTGGCGATTTTGACTACTATTTGGAATCTCTGTCTCGACGAAACATTGTCTTACTAGCGTTGGTGACTTGGCTCCTTTTGCCTTCGCTTGATCTACGTTAAAGTTCTCCTGAGGTGGCAGTTGTTCCTGTTGACTAACGCGATTAATTAAAACTTGTGCTCGACATTCTTGGCTTGGACTTTGTAACTGTCTGTCAGGTTCTGAGTTTTGCTGTCGTTGTATCTCTTGGCTTTGTGCTAGAAACTCCCTTGTATATCGTTGGCGGTGTATTTCTTGGACTTGAGTTTGCAACTGTTTGTTAAGTTGTGTATCCTGACTTTGTAATTCTGTGTTAGGTTCCGTGTTCCGTTGACCTGGTGTTTCTTGACTTGGAAATTCTGTGTTAGACTCTGTGTTTTGTCGATTTATTTCTTGACTTGGTAATTCTGTGTTACATTCTGTGTTTTGCTGACGTTGTATTTCTTGACTCGGTAATTCTGTGTTAGACTCTGTGTGTTGCTGACGGTGTATTTCTTGACTCGATAATTCTGTGTTAGACTCTGTGTTTTGCTGGCGCTGCACTTCTTCTGGTATTACTCGGGCTGGATGAAATACTTCTGGATTTTCTTTAATCGACATTAGGCGTTGCAATCCTTGTTGTGGAGGTGTGAGACATTTACATGGCGTTTGTGAAATTTCTTGTAGTGGTTTTGGATGCTGTTCTAGATAATTTCGATCCTGCATGCTAAGTTTTTTTGTACGTAGGTTGGACTGATTCTGTAATGGGATCACTTGTGGATACTCGACTACTGTGAGCCTGATGAGCGCTTCTTTTGCTGCCGTTTGCGAATTGATGAAACTTCGCGAGGATCCTGTATCGATCGTTGTTTTCATGCCTTGTTGATTAATAGTTACTTGGGCCGACAGACGTGATTCACTGAGCTTCATGCATCCTACTGGTGGGACGGGGTGTTGACTTGAGGTCCCATCGCCCCGTTCTGTCGATGGACCCTGTTCTCGTTTCCCTGGTTCCCGCAGCACTCAATTGTACGTTTTCCCTTCTTTCCGCATTCCCAGCAAAATAAGATGCTTGAAAAACGACAATTCCACCTCAAGTGTCCTTGTTGTCCGCAGCGACGACAAGCTGTCCTGACATCTTTGATCTTGTCTTCAGATGTATCAATCACTCTTGCTTTGATCTCCTTAGCCGGTAGCGTATTTCTTACTTGACGGTCCGTAGCGGTCAGTGCCTCCAGGTCCCCAGCTAATGTTAACAGCTCGGATAATGACTGGAAGTCTTTCCTACGCATATACCATTGATACTCGGTACGACTGTTCCGGTAGATTCTCTCTAATTTTATCTCTTCACTGTATGTTGAATATTGCATTATGTTCTGCAGTGCCAATACATAATCTCTGAACAGTTCCCTGGGTTGTTGCAGGCGGGCTCGTATTTTGTCCTCTAATTGTTCAAAGTATCTTGGGGGCAAGAAGAATGCTAAAATATCTGCTTTGAATGATGGCCACTCGGTCCATCGCTTGTTGTTATTAGCTTCGGTAATAAGTCCCGATGTATTCCGTACATATCTGCCAGTTCCTTGATCCGTTCTATAAATGGTAGTATTTCGTGTTCCCCTGAGTAGTGGCATTCCCATTTTCTGACTTGGTTGATGATTACTGGATATTCGGCCATGGTTAAACTTCCTCCCTTAGTTAACGAAGGACGTCTATTTTCAATGACTCCCGGTGATGAGCTTCTGATATGTAGTTTCGCGAGTTCCTGTAGCCTGGCGGTATCTTTCTCAGCTGCCTCTGAGTCCATGAACGTTGAAAGTTTTTTCCGAAGTTCCTCCAGTGAACCACTTGGATCTAATCCGAATTCGTCTGCGTAACTCACCAGTTCCTCCTTTTTAGCGAAGTAAATCCAAGATTTGCCTCCTGATGTAAGTCGTTTTGCGCTTGTCGAAGCGACTGCTGTTTTACGGCCTGCTTGTCCTGTCACTTCCTTGATTCCTGATGGTACCACCGTTGGTTTGTCTTCCATCCTCAACTGAAGATGTTGGTCAGTTTTGTTCCCACGGTCCCTGCTCGGGCGCCAATTGTAACGAACCTTTCTGGCCGGGGTTTTACTCGCCGGATTCAAGGTTCAGTCCTACAATAAATTTATTTGATAGGAACAGTGGAATACGGTGGATGGTGACGTTGGTACGGTGATATGGTTTGAAGAAATGTGAATTTCTTCTCTATACAATGGATTTTGGCGTAGAAATGTTAGTTTCGACGCCCCTGACAAAAGGTTTGAAGAAATGTGAATTTCTTCTTCATACAATGGATTTGGTATGGGTGCTAATACTCATGTGGTATTATCACCTTACCGAGTAATTTACTAACGAAAATTTGATTTCGTTATGAACAATTGAGTAATAGAAATTTATATTTCTATTACTATTAACGAAATGTTAATTTCGTTATTAATTATGATTTTTAATAGAAATGTGTATTTCTATTAAAAATAAAAAAAAAATAAAACAAAATAGAAATCGAGATGTAAATTTCGATTCTTGGTGTTTCAGCACATGTAATATAGAGCGACCTGTTCTTAGCTCGCTGTCTTGCTGAATCCCAGTCTACTGCGTTTGCTTCGCCTTTTATACAAGCAAGCAGTATCTTTGTTCTTGTGATTTCAACGGTTCGTTGTTTACAAGTTTCTTTCTATTGTTGTTTGTTTTCTTGTTGTTTATTTTGTTTTTATTATATTTGTGTTGTTTGGTATTATTTGTGTAGTAAAATTTAGTTAGTGTAAATTTTATGTTACAGTATAATTGAATACCTACAAATTTTATTCACTTAAATGGAAATGAGAAAAGTAACAACAAGGCAATCACAATCGTAAAGGCTTCAAGTTAAGCGCATAGGAGCATAAACTTTCTAAACACAACAAGCTCATGAATTATTAGTTCTTATGAAATAGGTTAGGTTAGGTTAGGTTATACCGGTGATCCCTAGTGGATCCACTTAGGCCTTTTGGCCCATTGTGATGCCGTATATAAATACTAAAAATCTCAGGGTTTAAAACCACCTAGAACCTTTTGCGAAGCATAAAATGCTATTTAAAGCCCGATCCTGTAACTGGTCCAGGTCCTCAAGGAAGGGGGCCCCTAGAGTACTAAATCGCCGACGTGCAAGAGCTGGACAAAAACACAACAGATGAGATGCGCTCTCATCGTCCTCCCCACAGCTACGACAGATTTGGTTGAAAGGAAGACCTAGTCTTCTAGCATGGTTCCCTAGCTTACAGTGCCCTGTAATCAACCCTACCAGAACACCAATGTCCTTGCGGGACATCTCAATGAGAGTTTTCGATTTCCTTTTATCGGAAAGTGGCCAGATTGCATACAGATGTCTACATATCGTTGAGTCTTCCCATCTTTTATTAAAAGTATTTGTGCAGAAAGAACTCAATATCAGTTTACATGATGTTAGTGATATGCCCAGATAGTCTAGGTGCTCCGAGTATGGCACTGAAGCACCCTTTCTGGCTAACTCGTCTGCTTTGCAATTTCCGAAAATATCCCTATGGCCGGGAACCCAGATTAGAGAAATATTGAGCTGCGTCGACATTTCGTTTAGAGATGTGTAGCAGTCAAGAACCGTCCTAGATGTAAATTGGACCGAACTCAAGGACTTTAATGCAGCTTGACTGTCTGATAGTATGTATATATTCCTGCCAAATATATCATCTACATTCAAACAAGCTATAGCTTCCCTGATGGCGACCACTTCCGCCTGAAAGACACTACAATGATCTGGAAGCCTAAAGAAGGAAGATTTGTTCAATTCCTCTGAGAAAACTCCACTACCTACACCACTACTTGTTTTGGAACCGTCTGTGAAAATGGTTACGCCCTCATCTAAGAAGGGTCCACCTGACGTCCATGCCTCTCTAGATGGAAACACGACATCAAATTTCCTGTCAAAGTTGAGAGTGGGTGTGATGTAATCAACGTTTTTAGGAGTAAAATTGAAAAGATTTAGAATGGAGGCATGACCATAGTCACTGTCTCTCCATTGTGAGGTAGCTTTTAGTCTTAAAGCAGATGAAGCTGCCATTTGTTTACTAATAATATCCATTGGCAGTAACTGAAGCATCAAATCTAGTGCAATGGATGGTGTGGTGCATAGCGCCCCGCTAATACAGAGTTCAGCTCTACGCTGAATCCTGTTAAGTACTGAGCAGTACGAAGATTTATCAAGAGCTGTCCACCATACCGTAATACCATACATTAATATGGGCCTAATAACAGCTATATATAGCCATTGGGTGATGCGAGGTTGAAAACCCCACTTCTTACCAATAGCTTTCTGACATAGAAGAAGCGCAACATTGGCTTTTCTTGCACGCTCTAGAGTGTTTTTCTTCCAAGTGAGTTTCCTGTCGAAAACTATACCTAAAAATTTGGCTTCCTCCTTCACATGTATCACAGAACCTCGTAGAGAGGGTGGAGAAAGATTCGGGACCGTATGTTTTCTTGTGAAAACCACGATTTCAGTTTTATTGGGATTCACCCCAAGGCCACATTTTTGTGTCCAATTGTTTAGGATATTAAGACCATTTTGTAGAATATCCCTAAGAGTGGTAGTATATTTTCCGGTGACCGTTATCGCAATATCATCCGCGTATGCAATAGTTTCGCATCCCTCCGCCTTCAGTTGTATTAGCAGTTCATTCACCACTATGTTCCAAAGGAGAGGGGAGAGTACTCCTCCTTGGGGAGTACCTCTATTTACCCTTCTGCATGCCGTTGATGAGCCCATCGTTGCTTCAATGAGTCTGCCAGTTAGCAGCTGATTTATAAAACCAATGAGCGCATCATCAACACCCAGACGCGAGATCGCGCTTACTATTGCACTCGGGAGTATATTGTTAAAGGCCCCTTCAATATCTACAAAAGCAACCATACAAAATTCTTTGAGTTTTATGGATTTTTCTATTCTGTAAGTGAGGGAGTGGAGAGCTGTCTCTGTAGATTTTCCCTTAGTGTAGGCATGCTGGTAGGGGGACCACTGGTTGGGGCTTACAGCACGCCTTACTTCTACGTCTATTATTCTTTCAAGAGCCTTCAACATGAAAGAGGAGAGGCTTATAGGACGGAGTTCATTGGGGTTATGGTGCGAGGTTTTACCTGCTTTGGGTATAAAAACTACTCTAACCTCCCTCCATTTAATCGGGACATAGTTAAATAAGAAACAATGTCTAAAAATTGCCAAAAGCCGGTTGTGTATTAACTCCCACGAATTCTGGAGCTCAATTGGATGAATACCATCCGGTCCTGGTGATTTGTAGGGTTTAAAACTAAAAATAGCCCATTTGACGATCTGCAGGTTAACCTTAATAGAGTTAACCGGTGAGAGATTAAGGCACTCTGAGGATGCAGCTACCGAAGTAGAAGATCCCGGAAAGTGAGTATCTAGTAGTAATTGTAAAGATTCGCTACTATTATTGCACCATGTCCCGTCAGATTTTTTGAGTAACTCTGGGACAGATGGATTTTTGGATAAGATTTTACGCAGTCTAGAGGTTTCAGAATTGCTATTTATTTCTTGACAGTACGATTGCCAAGTGTCTCTCTTGGACCTACGTAAATTTTTCTTATATTCCTGCAGAGAGGTTTTGTAATTCAGCCAATCACTCTCATTATTATATAGCTTTGCTCTGTTGAAGAGTCTCCTACACTCTTTTCGTAAAAAACCTAGATGCTTATTCCACCAAGGTGGGTTACATTTCCTACTAGGTTGTGTGGGGGGACAAGCATAACTGAAAGCTTCGTTGAGCACTGAGGTGAGATCTTGGACTTGATTGTCTAGATCAAAAGTGTTCCCAGGGGGATCGGAGGAAGTGGTTAAAAGCAGCTCACTTAGAGCTGCATTATAATTCGTCCAGTTTGTGTTTTTAACATTTCTGAACGTTTTTTGATTGCAGATGTTCGATTCATCTAAGGTTAAGGTGAATTCTAGAATCATATGGTCTGAGAACGAGTGTTGAGTGGACACTTTCCAGTTCTTGACCGATTCGTGAAGCCTAGCAGTAGCAAGAGTGACATCTAACACTTCCTGCCTGTTTTTAGTAATAAAAGTTGGCATATTGCCATCATTGCAGATGAACAGATTGTTACTAAATACAAAATCAAAAAGTAACTCACCTCTTTCATTAGTATTTGACCCCAAACCTCATGATGAGCGTTGGCATCGCAACCTATTAGAAGCTCTACCCCGAGTCTCCTGGCGCTGCTTGTTAGCTGTATCAGGACATTCGATGGTAGTGTGGCATGGTCATGTGCCAGATATGCAGATACTGCCCATATTTGGCCCCAGGAGCCCTCGATACTTACTGCGGTTTGGTCACCATCACTATATTGCGAAAGTAAGAGAGCATTAAATTTTTTATTAACCACTATGCAGGACCTAGGCTTACCCTTATTTACCGCATAAAATAGGTTGTAGTTATTAGCCCTGATTCCGCATACAAGATCCTTATAAATCCATGGTTCTTGTATCAGGACCATATCAGCCTCGTTGTTGCTGAGGCGTTGCAGTAGACTGGCGGATGCAGCCTTGCTATGATGCAGGTTAATTTGCTCTACCCGCATCTTCAGTATGTGTGGATCCATTTTTCTCCACCACAGTGACATCAAAAGCACTATCCTCCTCAGAGTCATTACTCATTAGGAGTTCCTCTTCATCGAAAAGATAGCGCATGCCTATGCTCTCCTCTGATGTAATTGAGTGAGCTGGCGAAGGAGCAGACATTGAAATGTCCATGCACACAGGTGAGTCTTCAGATGGAATAACCGGACCCACTTCGGTCATTGAAGCAGGCTTAATGTTGCCCACTTTCGACAAGGGATCAGCAGTGTGTTGAGAAATTGCCGCTGATTCCCGTACATCAGACGAGGATTGCTCCTCATCTTTTTTTGTAGACCCTCATAGTTATGGGGAAAAAACCGTAATTTAAAACGCCACCAGATCGCGCCAAAATGGCCAGAGAGGCTTTGTCGATCACAAAACTGACCGACCTAAACTTGCCTTTGGCTTCTTCCAGCTTGGTGACCTTCCACGTGGACGTATTTAGATCAGGGTTTCCCACCCGAATTAGCTCCAGAATCCGCTGAGGGTCGGATGGTTCGGCTGGAATCCAGGAACGCGCCCTAGGTCGGCCAGGAATTTGTTCCTTAGCAACGACTTTAAGCTTTGCGCCTGGCCAGACCTCACCCATTCTGGAGATGGCAATGCGAAAGAGATCAACAGAACGCTGATCAACGCAGGCGACTAGTTTCACATGGCCCTGAAACCATCCACCGTCGCGACATTTGGGAATTGTACCTGGAAATTCCTTAAGAACTTCGACGTACAAGTCAAGGAGCTTTCGCTCAATTTGATCCCATTTTTCAGGATTAATAGTGCCATCTGGATCATTTTCATCAATGACCGCCATTATGATGGAGCCCTTCAGCGTGTCGCTAAAGGACTTAGTAGTGGTGGCGTTATGAAATAGAATCTATGAAAAAAAAATGTATCTTTGTAAAAATTGAAATTAAACAACTGACAAACAAGATATTTGTGGAAAAAATGTATTCTGTTATATGCAAACATAATCTTAATTAATTATAAAGTGTAACATTAAAAATTTAATTACTTAATCCACATTTAAGGAATGTAAAAATATTACATAAAATTCTAAGTGAAATACCAAAGTAATCTTCACACGTCTACGCTTAATAGAAATTCTTCTTCCCTTATATTTTTATTTAAAAACATTTTATGAGTTTTTTTTTATAAATTTTGTTGTATTTAAGTGAACACAAAAATGCATTTATAAAACTTTAAACCTAAAATATGATTAACTAATATTATTTTTTTTTAAAAAAATTGAAATCAGTTAAATATTATTTGCTTATTATTATCTACGAGTAATTGTAAAGATATTATTTGATAAATTGTTTTTTATTTAAAATACATTTATGGTTATACATATATTACAAATTGTTCAATAAAATTGAAATCAGTTAAATATTATTTGCTTATTATTATCTACGAGTAATTGTAAAGATATTATTTGATAAATTGTTTTTTTATTTAAAAATACATTTATTATTATACATATATTACAAATTGTTCAATAAAGAAAAAAACTTGAATTCTAAAATAATTACTTTGTTGTACGGCATCTTACTTCAACGGTAGAAACGACAGTAGTTGAACGCTGGGTCCCCGCGAATAGAAATTTTCTTGTAAGACCTTGGACTAGGCTGAGAACTACCCCGGCTAGGAAAATTAGGTTCATTACATGTTTATCTACGCGATGACACTGTTCAACCACCTCTCAAAGCACCTTACGATGGACCATTGAAGAAAACCCATTGCGACGATAATCTGATGACCATTCCTTGGAAAGACAAACTAGTAGTTGTAAGTATAGATTGTGTCAAAGCTGCCTATTTCTGTGATGATGAGCAAAACACAAATCAACATCAGACAGCACGACATTCTTGTGCTCATCGAAAACCAGACGAAAATAACCAGAAGCATAATACAAAAATAACTCAAACATCGTCTAGCGGCAGGCGAATTCGGTTGCCAGTTCGATTTGCTGAGAATGTTTAATCAGTGGCATTGCTTCGCTTAGTCACTGGAAAGGTAATGATGTGGCGCACGAGTCTTTCAACTACAAACGCAATTTTAGCAAGAAGATCTCGTTTGAAAATTGCACATAAAGTGTGCGCAGCAGTGGTACGCTTTCTATCTCTCGCCAAGCATTACCTATAGCTTCTTTCTTCCAACTCGTGTATATTACATGCTTTTCTTCAAAATTTTCCGCACAGTATCCGGACTTAATTATTTTTAAGTATTTCGGCAATATGTTCAGCCAGTTAGGAAGCTGTTACTCTTGGATTTACTTTCACCTGATTAATGACGCTGCGTCTTTCTTTATCTGACAGAATCAATGGGTGATCAGTACGAGATTTAAAAACATAATTACTAGTCTCCTTGAAGTTATTTATAACTTTAGGCACAGATGAATATTGACGACCAATATCGTTAGCAATTTTTCGTTGGCTGACGTCATCGTTTCAAAATTTAACAGTTACATGTCGCTCACTAATACTAATATCACGTCATTTATTTTGCATTGTAAAAATTTACTGGTTTTGTCCAAAAATATTTTCAAATTATTAATTTTTTGACTTTTTAGGAAGTAACTGTTAATTAAATATCATTTCCATACATTGTAACGACACTTTTGGGTGACGTTCAAAAATATTTAGTTTTTGCTGGGGTATCCTCAGCTGTCGTCCAGACTTGTGACAATAAATTTATATTTTTGCTGAGACGTAGTTTTAGAAGAAAAGAACTTTGATTTAATACATTAATTGTATATTTTATTTACTTCATAAAAGAAAATATCAAACAAAGTTTAATCAAATAATTGCTGAATAAGCTATTCAAACATATGATAAATTACAATTCCAATAAAATATTGTTTTTTTTAATAATTAAAAATGTGCGTCATCGTTGACGACGGCCACACAGAAATTATTACTGCTGGGGTTAACTATGACTTTAATGTAGATTCATATTTTCTGTTCACTGTAGTACTCGTTGACGAGGTTTCTACTTTTAGCTTCGGTTCGTTTCCTAGGAAGACTCCTGGCAGGACAGCGTGACGTCCTGGGTTTCCCTCCTCTGTTGTAAAAAAAAAACGGTTACTCTGTGGTGTGGAAGATAATCATTTGGCCGCATGAGCCAGGTTAAAAAAAATAAAAATAAAACATATGACAAAGATATTAATTTCTATCTACTTTGGCTTAATGAGCCAGATTTTGGCAGAATATGCCAGAAGACCGAATAGGCCAGTGTCTCTTCTTGTCTCTTTATGTGTGAAAATTTAAGTCCTTGGTAAAATTTACCAGAAGGCCGAATGAGCCAGAGTACTTGCTTCTTCACTAGTCAAAACACAAGTCCCCCATCATATCGAATGTTCCTTCTTTTATACCGAACATACCGGAGCTTTTTGGTGTAGCGCACCGGTATTTTTTGCTGTTGTTAACTTCGCCGTAAAGGTTGAACTATTCGTGTTATATTTTGTACTTCTTGTGTATTTTCATGTTTGCATGCTTTTTTTTTGATTTCGCCTGGGTTTCGTTTGTTTAGTTCGCGTAGTTTCAAGTGTATTTTTAATTAACAATTTCATTAAAACTTTATTATTTAAAAATAAGAAAGTATTTTTAGTTTAATAATTTAAAACAAAAGTACATTAGATATATATTATGAAATATATATTTAATATTATCTAAATAAATAATATCAAAAAAAACAAATGTGAAGAAAATATTCGTGATAAACAAGTAATTTCATAAAATAAAAAACTGGTACCGGCGTGTTTTGTTAATTTGTTTTTTTGGCGGTGGTGGTTTTATGTGTATAAAAGAATAAAAACTGTGCAAAGTGAGTGTTAAATTCTTTTGTATTTATTTATTTCTTAAATATATATTTTAAATAAATAAATGTGTTTTCTGTTGTAATTGTTTATTTGTTGTTGTGTTTAGAATTCAAATACAAGTTTTTTTTCCATTCATAAATTGTAACAAACAAGAAATTCATTTTTTTTCTTTGTCGCATATTTAAGATTTTGTACATTGCATGCATCGATGCCCGCGGCACGCTGGAACCGAGGATCATGATAAAATATCTTTATTCAATTTCATATTTCTCAGATAAATCCATTACAGTTTTCTTCACGTGAGTGTTCTTATTGTTACTATGTGTAGAGGTGGTGGTTAGGTGACATTCAGACTTTCGTTTTTCTCTTGTTCTTGATATATGTGATATAGAAATTTACTGTGCAAATTTGTATCGTCACAACATAAATGTGTTTGTAAACGAATTTAAATTAATTGTAAATCTAAATATTAAGAAGTGAACGCAGATTTTTTCTGCTTCGAAAACAGTTGCTCTTGCATATAACTATTTTTATTTTTTTTTAAAAATAACTGTTAATTTTTTATGTTTGCATTTTATTGTTGTTTCTTTGGTTGAAATAAATCAGAAAACAGAAATCAATTTGAGTAAAAATTAAAAAAGTTATGCGTAATTTTGTGAGTGAAAGCAGATTTTTCTACTATGTGTATATATTTATTAAGGTGGCCATTATTTACAAATGTGTTCAAAATTTAGATGCCACCCTTAGGGGGTGGAATTTATTCGAGTACTCAAAAAACTACTAAATGTAAATTTTTAGACTAATCTCATCGACAGAGATTGAAAAGTTGTTTTTTACTTCACTTTTAATGAAAATAATTTTTACAATTATTGAAATGGTGTTATAAAATTTCAGTATTTTATATAATAATCAAATACAAAAATTTAGAAACTTCAATAGAATTCTAAACATTCTAAATAATTTTTAAATGCCGGTGGAGCGCTTGCCGCCATTAGAGCGCAAGCAAACCCTTTAAGATTTACCTGTAATGGAAAGTTTAAATAAAAAGTTCTCCTGGAGCGATTAATGTTCAACTCCAACATATACCTTTTCAATAAACGCAAAGTTCTCTTCAAGCATACCAACCTCTGAGGAAATTACAACTACAATAGCAACTTCAACTTCATCATCAACTACAACAACAACAACAGTAACCACAACATCAACATCTTCTTCTTATCCAATAATATCGGTAAACTCTATACAAACTAAAACAACATCAACTAAAACAAATAGAATCGCATCACCGTTCAAATCAACAGTTTGATCAAAAACAAGCAAATTACTGTAAAACATGAATAAAAGTAATGCAAACAAAACAAACAATCATGCAAAAACGTCCGACTAAAAAATAAAAAGCTGAATCTTCTTCAGAGTTTCATGTTTCACTCTATAAAAATACAAATCCCAATCCGAAAAAATACTAAAGGCCCCAAAGTGCATTCTCCCACTCCAATAATGATATTAGGAGTTACTGATTACATAAAGATTTACGAAGACATTAAAAACATGGCGAAAACTGATTTCTCATTGAAGTTTAAAAATAATGGGAAATATAAGCTCAATACTAGGGAAGCAGATGACTACAGAAGCATAACAAAGCTGCTGTCTAATGCTAAGATAGATTGGTACTCATATGAAGATAAACAAACAAGACCTATTCGTGTTATTGTTAAAAACCTGCATCACTCCTGTGAACCTAAACTTATTGTCGAGGACTTACAGAGACAAGGGCTAAAAGCCACAAGTGCAGATCGAAAATTTAAATGGAAAACAAATAACCACTAGATATGTCTCTGCTTATTTTTGAGTATATTGAAGACATTAAAAAGGTTTACGGAATAAATAAAAGATTAGCTACTATTGTCTCCATTGAAGCAGTAAAAAGACCAAACCAAATACCTCAGTGTAAAAATTGTCAAACTTTTGATCACACAAGGAACTACTGTTCAGAAATGGCAAGATGTGTTAAATTTACGGGAAAGCATCCAACAACGAGCTGTACAAAACCAACAGAAATTTAACCAAAATGCTGCAGTTGTGGCGAATCTCCTCCAGCTAACTGTCTAGGATGTATTGTAGCCAAAGAGCTACTAAAGATGCTAAACAAAACCGTTCAGAAAGATAACCAAAGTAGTAAGCCAGATAAACCCAACTTTGCTGCCACTGAATATATAAAAAATTTACTAGTTTCTAAACTAACACAAAATTATGTAACACCTTCATATGCCCAGGCGCTAAAATCAAATAATAAATCTCAAAACTATGGAGAGATTTCTTCAACCTTGCAGTTGGTACTTCAACTGCTACACAAACTAGGAAAAAATTTCATAAATTTTTAGATAAATGGATAAGTAAACTAGAACACATCCATCCCAAACACTGTATGTGATGCAGTCTTCATTAAAACTTATGGGCTGCTATATCAACAAACGAACTATAGGCTATTCTTTACAAAAAGTTCATCGATACATGTCTAGTAGCAGAAACGCACTTTACGAAGCAATCACATATAAAATTTAGGGGTTATAAAACTTACCACATTACTCACCCGAATAAGAATGCACGAGGGGAAAGTGCTATTATAATAAAGGAAACCATCAGTCACTATGGAGAGGAAAAGATCAGCTGTAGCGAGCTTCAAGCCACAACTGTTAGAATAAAAGTACAAAATCAAAAATTATCAATTATTTCGGTATATAGTCCTCCAAGACATTCTATTAGTACAGATTAATATATAAACTTCCTTTCCAAATTTAAAAATAAATTTATTATTGGCGGAAATTTCAATGCTAAACATGTCTATTGGGGTTCGCGATTAACTGCAACTAAGGGCCGAGAACTGTTCAAAGCCATACAAGTCACAGGACGTGATGTCATATCAACTGGAAGCCCAACATATTGACCGACTGACCTAGCAAAAATACCGGATCTGATTGACTTTTTCATAACTAAAAAGATACCGAAAGAACTCTTACAAATAGAAAATGGATAAGATCTCTCTTCCGATCATTCACCTGTGCACCTCTCTATTAATAAAAGTGTAGTCATAAAGAAACCGAAGCATTACCTACTAAATAGATCTACTGACTGGAATTACTTTAGGCTGCACCTTGAAAACACTCTTAATCTTAACTATGATCTAAACTCCGCGACTGAAGTGGATAACGAAGTTCTTCTATTTACACAGCAGATTCAAAAATCAGCATGGATGAGTACTCCTCAGTTCTCTAAATACCAGATTAGACCAAGTCTTCAAAAAAAAAATTGATAAACTAATACAGGAAAAAACGAAATTGCGTAAAAAATGGCAACAAACACGATCACCAACTGATAAAACGAAATTAAATAGGAAAACTGCACAACTACGAAAACTTATCAATAATGTTAAAAACGATAAGATACAACAGAATCTTATAAGCCTTTCCTATGAGAAACGCACAGATTACTCCCTGTGGAAAGCCGTGAAAGCAGTAAAACAACCTATAAAACATAATCCTCCTATTAAAGCAGATGGTGCAAGATGGGAAAAAAGTAACGAAGAAAAAGCAAATTTATCTGCAAAATTTCTTAAGGCAACATTCTCACTAAATGATTTTTTTTTTTTTTTTTTTTTTATATATAAATTTATTTTATTTGATTAAATAAATTTTATAAGAGTAACTAGCTAATAATATAATAAGCTAACAAACAATTTTAATCAACAATTACAAAGAATTTAATCAGAAATCACGCAAGTTCATTTATCACGCATTTCGGACAGGTTGCGACCAAAGATCACAAGGTTTTAGACGCTTAAGGCGACGTGTTGGCTCTATTGACGCCAGTTCGTTAGCTTCATCATTCGGATGAGAGGTCACTAAATGATGATGAAAATAATTTTCCTACGTCTAACTTAAATGTATTAAACGAAGCAATACAACCAACTTCGCCAAGGGAAATAAAAAATGAAATAAGAAATATGAAACTAAAAAAGGCTCCTGGTTGGGATCAGATAACCGCTGAGATCTTAAATCAATTCCCTAACAAAGGAATAATCAAACTATGCAAAATAATTAATGCAGCTCTGCGCTTAAGACATTTCCCAATTTATTGAAAAGTGGCAGAAGTACTTATGGTGCACAAACAAGGAAAACCTGCTAATGAAGTTTTGTCGTATCGTCCAATTTCTTTATTACCCGTTTTATCAACAAATTCTCCTTAATAGAATACAGATTGTTCTAACAGAAAATCAAATAGTTCAGAGTCATCAGTTTGGGTTCCGAAAAAATCATTCTACTGTAGAACAAATGCACAGAATATTCGACAAAATCGAAAGAGCACTTGAAGAACAAAAAATTTGCACTGCAGTATTCCTAGACCTATCGAAAGCCTTTGATAAAGTTTGACACAAACGACTTGTGCATAAGATTGAACAGTGGTTTTCAAAACAATTATCCGAAACTATGTGGTCCTACCTATCTTGCCGATTCTTCTGAGTGATATGTAAAGGTGCGTACTCAACACTTGAATCAATTAAAGCCGGAGAATCGCAGGCAAGTATACTTGGCCCAATTCTATATCTAATTTACACAGCCGACTTGCAAGTCCCACCAGAAAGTGTCATTGCCATGTTTGCAGATGATACAGCAATCCTTACTACTGCAACACCATAAATGAATCAACAGAAGCAACGCAAAATTCCATTAATCAAATTATGAGTTGGACTAAAAAATGGAAAATTGAACTCAACCAAACGAAATCCGTCCATGTAAATTTCACAAACAAAAAAATCGACTATTTGCCGATAACTATGTGCAGTGCTCGAATACAATACTCAAATACAGCTAAATACCTTGATAAGAACTTAGATCCAAAGTTGAAATGGAAAGAACATATAAAGAAAAAACGAGTTGAACTAGAATCCGAACACAAAAATTTATATTGGCTTCTTGGAAAAACACCACTCGTTTCTCTAAACAACAAATTAATGATATACAAGAAAGTCTTAGCTCCGGTGTGGACATATGGAATCCAGTTATGGGAATGTGCACCTAAATCCTCTCCATAAATCATCCAAAACTTCCAGAACAAAGTTTTAAGAAATTTAGTCAACGCTCCTTGGTTCATTAGGAATACTGACCTCCATCGGGACTCGAATATCGAGTCTGTGGCTGCAGTAATTCAAAAGGTCGCGACCTTTGGTGAAGCACCAAAAACGATTACAACATCATCCAAACGAGACAGTTAACCATCTGTCTAATACATCTGTCGTAGTTTAAAAAAAGACATGTGTTTATGTTATTGTACGTATTGTGTTTCAAATAATAAAAAAAACAAAAAAAAACGCAAATGCAGATCAACAAAAACTAAAACGAAGCCGAGACACTCAATCTCCACTCAAACCTTCGATTGAAAACAACAGTAATAAAAAATAAAAAAATAAAAATCAATGCAGTGCACAAACAACATTATAAGAATATTGGCTTAGCAACCCAAGCACAAACAGATTTGAACTCCTTAAAGAAGATGACGACACACTTAATGTACAAGCTTAGAGTGAAACAAATATGAAAACAACCTCACAGGAATAAAAAGAACCAAAAAAGCTCAAACGTCCTCCATTTTACTTCCAAAAAGTCGAACAATTTACCAAAATATTGTTCTTGTTTTTTGTACGAAAAAATGAAGTCAAACTGCAACCATTTGACTCAATTCATAACACTAACATAATAAAGCTACTAAAAGAAAAAAATACCGAATACTACACGTATTTCTGCACCAAGTCACCGATTTGTGTTAAATGTGCAGGAAATCATAAAACCGCCTGTTGTCTAGCAAAAAAAAATTCTGAAAACATAAGCTGTGACTTATGCGGAGAAAAGCATGGAGCCAATTAAAAGGGATGTGAGGTGTATAAATCACTTAAAATCAAACGATATCCAATCATGAGAGAAAATGTAACACCCGTCCAAACAAGCCATTAGCAATCTTTTAAACCACTCAAAACACAAACGCCAACATCCTACAAACATTATCATACAACTCGCAGATTTAAAGGAAATGATGAAAACATTGATAACACAAATGTCAGTAATGATGAACATTTTAACAGCATTGGTTACAAAAATCAATGGGTAAGTACAATGACTTGAAAATAGTAGAATGCAATGCAAACGGTAAAAGTAGACATGCCAACAAATTGAAAACTTTTCTTTATTCAATTTCGATCGACATACTATTAACCTCAGAAACGCACTAGAGTGAACACAAAAAATACCATTGAAATTAAAATCAACAAATAAAATAATTTCCCTTTGCCTTTAAGTATTATATATAGGTCGTGTGCGAGTTAGGCGTTCTAAATGAAGGAAATTATAAGTTGTGTCGACAATGTAGTGATGTGTGGATACTTAGCATATTTTCGAGGTGGCTAAATCGAGACTAAATCGCGAGGTGATCACTTTTTGCATATATTTTTCATTATTTAATTAGCATTTGCAATAAATTTTGTAAATATCTGTATTTTCTAAACTTTTTATTACTTTTATTAAATATTATACACATTTATTAATTTTTATTGATTTGGCAATATTGGTAATTTGGTAATTGTTAATTTTTGACATTTAAATAATTTTATTTGTGTTCAACACTGTTTGTAAACAATTTATATATTGAAAAGGTAAAACAACTTGATCTACTTTGGCAGCCAAAGTTAAAAAATGCACAGAAATGTGAACCTGACTTTAGTTGGGTAGTTTATTTCACTGAGCTATCGCCAAATGATGTAGTACAAAAAGCTGAACATGAAAAAGATATTTTAACTTTATCAAAGAAGCCAATCTTGGAAGTTTTGCAAATGAAGAAGAGACTGCGTTACATTATGCTGCTAGTTGTGGCCACATTGATTATGTACGTCCTTACTATCATTTAATGCAAATAGTAAACGTATTGATACAAATGATCAAACGTGTTGGGATGTTACTGACAATAATGATATTCGTATGGTGGTGTCTTCATAACAAATACAATTTTTAAATTATCTTTTAATTCAGATCTTGTAATTATTGTAAATACGGTTTTAGTAATACATTAATAAATAAAATAAAATTTGATTCATTCAACACAATTATTTTCTGAATATTTTATATATAAACCTGGCCAGATTTAAATTTACTTTGTGACAATAACTCTAAATAATGGTAACCTAAATAAATTCAAAATAAGGGTAACATTAGGACTGGTGGCCTGTAAAATATTGAATTTGTGCCTTAACGATATTATTCGCATTAAAATATTATATCTGTGTAACTCATCCCCTAATATTAAATATACATCAATAAATGCATACACAATATCATTATTTAAAAACACAAACAAAATGCATGCAATACAGTATCGTACAGTACAATATCGTAGTGTACTGCTCATGTCCGAAACACGTCCAAATAATTTTAAAGTTTGACTCCGCGAACACAACCTTTTTTTTTTAGAGTTTGTGTTCTTTTCCCGAATGTAGTGCTCTTTATAACGATCTTTTCACGAAGGAAGTGCTCGGCCGTCGAACAAAACGATTTGGAAACGTTTTTAATGTGCATTGTTGTTGCTTCGTTTGCATGAGTAGAAGAAAAAATATTGTTTTCATTTATATTACATGTATTTGGTTCGTGTTTTTAAATAAAGATATTGTGTATGCATTTATTGATGTATATTTAATACTAGGGGATGAATTAAACAGATATAATATTTTAATGCGAATGGATGATTTGTATTATATTTATAATGCTAATGAAAGGTCAAAAGACAAATTTTTAAAATTGTTTATTTAATTCAGTAAAAAATTAAAAAAGTTTTTTAAGAATTTCTGTACATATTATTTAAATTATTGCGTAGGAATATATAGATTTTATTGTAACAATACATGTCAGTTAATATGCAAGTTTTTCCTAAGTAAATATAAAAACAGGTAGAAAACTAAATATATATTTCCAACCAGTTTAAAAGAAAAAGTTGACCCCTTCAGCTATCGTCTTATTTCTCTTCTTAACTCTGTCAGTAAGCTCTATGCGACTTTCATACCCAGCAAGCTGATTTCCTTCTCCTCTGGGAATAATATTATTCCCTCTTTTCAGTTCGGCTTTAGGAGCCAAACCTCCACCGTCCATGCCCTGCATCATCTCCAAAATGAGTTATGCACAGGTTTTTTCAATAAGCAGCCCACTGTGTCACTAAGTCTTAACATTGAAAAAGCCTTTGCTACTATCTGGTTTGAAGGCTTAATTCTTAAGCTTCACCAGTTCGGCTTCTATTCTACTCTCTGCAGTGTAGATCACAAATTTCTTTCCAACAGAACCTTTCAGGTTCGAGTCGGTTCCTTTCTGTCCCGTGATTTCCCATCGACGCCGGCGTCCCTCAGGTCTTGGTTCTTGGACCCCCCTTTTCAACCTGTTTATAGCAGACATCCCGCTCCCGCAGACCCCTATTAAGCAAATCTCCTTCGCAGACGACTGTCTTGTCTTCATGCGATCGTCTAATCCTTACCGCGTCTCAAATGAGCTTAATGCACACCTTGAATCTCTTTTTGACTACTATACCAGGTGGAAGATTAAACTCAACCCATCCAAGATCTTTGTCATTGCCTTTACTGGCCAGCAGCGTGATCGTCCCAGAGGTATTAGCACCTCTAATATTAAGGTCAAGCTTAATAACTCTCCATTTCAGCTTGTTCCCAAGCTGAAATATCTTGGCATTGTGTTCTCATCCCAGCATAACTTTATATCACATGTTAACAATGCCCGGTTCAGGCATACTCAACTTACAACTGCACTTCGAAGACATAACCAGCTTAACTGCAAAGTTAAGCTGCTCTGCTATAAGCAGCTTATTTGTCCTCAGCCATCGCTTCTGCTCAGATGGAAAGAATCCGCCTGTTTGAGCAGAAATTCTTCACGATTGCTAACTAAAAGCGCAAGCCTAATGGCAAGCACTTCTCCATATCAACTCCCTATAACAGTGCTAAGATCACTCGAGTTGACGAGTATCTTCTGTCAGTCGCCTGTAGGTATCTCACCCGGCTCCATCACCTCGCTCCCGACGTCTCTACTCCTTTCACCCTCCTAGAAGACCTTGTTCTAGCATTGCGCTATAAACCTCCTCAATACCCGACCCACTACTTCGATGAAGTGGACCATAACCTCTCCACTATCCCCTTATATACCCGCGGCTTTTGTGATCCCAGTCACAAAGTATATTGTCGATCCCACCCCCGCTAGTTACCCGTAACCCCTCCCTCTTCAATATCGCCCATCCTACCTCGATCATGCCGTTGCTTTCTGATTTAGATGAACCTAGTTCACTAGGCATTAAGTCTATTTTCTCATTCCTCTCTCCCATAATTAGTAGAATGAAGTTTCCACATTGCTGTGGAAATTTCCTCCTTTCATTCCTAAGAGGTAGTTTTAGTGGGTTCAAGTCTCACACTGTGGCTTTCGATGCTTTCCACCTATTGCAAAAAAAAACAAAAAAAAAAAAAATATTGCCTCATATTATTTTATTACTTAAATAATGTCTTTGAGAAACTAATAATCGATAAAAAACGCAAGATTTTTAAATAGAAAAAGTAAAGGGACGCAAATGAGTGCATCTTGTTTGTGTTAGGTAAAATCTTCAGTTAATTTCTATCTAGAAAGATCTGTCATTTCCATGAAATAAAAAACAGGTGAAAAAAAAGAAGGAGTTGATTTCTCCTTAAAAAAAAATCGAAATAACAAATTTGTGCAAAATATGACACATAAAATATAATATTAATGCATTTCCTACAAAAATTATCCTTACAAGAGTTTTTTAAGACCTAAAAAAACAAATTTGTCTTTTTGTCTTTTATTGACATAAATATAATACAAATCATTCATTTGCATTAAAATATTTTATCTGTGTAACTCATCCCCTTATATTAAATATACATCAAAAAATGCATACACAATATCTTTATTTAAAAACACAAACAAAATACATGAATACAAATTAAAAACGTTTCCAAATCATTTTGTTCGACGGACGCTAAAAAACCACTAAAAGATCACTAAAATGAGATCTATCTTCGTGAAAAGATCGATATAAAAAGCACTACCTTCGGGAAAAGAACACAAAAACTAAAAATATTTGAATTGCTCCTGTCTTTATTTAATGTACTGTTCGTTTAGTGTTTTTTTATTAAAGATGACAAACAGTGCACTATGTTTTGTACTTTAGTGTTTGTTTTTGTTCACTGGTACTGTAGCATGTTGCGATATTCTTTATTTCTTTTATTTATTTATTTATTTTATTTATTTATTTATTTCTATCTTTATTTCGAAAACATTTTTTGTATAAACTAAAGTCATCTACAACTGTAATAATATATGTATTAATAAAAAAAAACATGTATTAATAAAATAATAGTATTGAAATTTAACAATCAAAAATAAAAATATAACTAATTAATTAATTCAATTATTCTAGTAAAATTATTAATAAAAACTTTCATAGCAAAAGTAACAAAACTCTAGAAAAATATACGAACAAAAAAGTCAAGTACAGCTTTGGATCAGTTGATTAAGGTGCGCTGATTCTGAACTTCACATTTGGCAGGACCCGAGTTCGAGTCCTGGTACTTACAGTCTCAAAAATAATTATTTACGAATAATTAAATAAAAGAATTATTTTCAAGACCACTGATGATGGATATTTGGCAATACTCAAAATAGCTGTATGATCAGCCAAAAATTCAATTAATTAATATAATATAAAAAATAAAATTTTTATTGTTGTAGTTTACTGCCGTGCGAAAAAGCCTCTTTATGAAATATAATAGGGGTATTCAGGCAACTGAGAGAGATTCGTTGCTTAGTTGATTCAAAAACTTCATATAAAAAAAATTTAGCATTTTGATGTTAATCAGTTGCTTGAACGACCCAAAATGCGTAATCTGATTAGTTTGTTGTGTGTAAATGTCTTGGCAGCACTCGCTTCAACAGCAAAAGCGAAACATACGTTAACAGTGAAAATTGTTTACACACAATTCAAACAGCTGAGAGAGACAGCTAACAAATTTCTATACAAAAGTTCATTTTAAGTTATTATTACGACACTTGGGACTGGTAGCACTATTAATCAAATTTGTACTAATCTGAGAATCACCGAAATAGTTGATTCCCTGCTTAGTTTCATTTTTGTGTGCAAATTTTTGTTGTAATCAACTACTAAGCAACGAATCAGTTGCCTGAATACCCCTAACAAGTTTCTATTAAAATATAATAGTCACTTTCCTCTGGAAAATATCACGTTAAATTACAACTTATTAAACCAAAATATTAAAAAACAACACTTAATCTAATACACAACGCTTTTAATTCGCTTTTCATAGCAAAAAGAAAATTAATTATGCGTTTGTCACAAAAAAATTAGCAAATACTGTAAGACCCCGCTTAACGCCTGGGATACGTTCTATCAAAGTAGAGCGTAATGTGAAACAACGCTAAACGATGCTATGTTAACATATAAATATTGGGGTTAGGGGAAGATTGATAGGAAATTGCATAGGTATTAAATTTAATAATTATGTTTTTTTTAATAATTATAAAACCAAATATTTATTTCTTACAATGTTATTCAGTCTATTCTGTGTTTCCAATCTTCTGCCTTTTTGTCAAGAAGGCATTTAATTTAGTTTTTGATTTTTCTTTTGCATTCTGTTTATAAGTGGTTTAAGCATCGATAACACCCCGTCTTGCTTTTGAACTCCTGCCAAAATTTGGATCAATTTCAACAAATTGGTCCATAAATTCAGTTGTAGTGGTCAAATTTCTTTTCACAAACAGTATCGAAAGTTCTTTTTGCTCCTCTTCGAAATCACTACTATCAATATTTTTGTTTTCTTCCTTGAGCTCAATGTTAGAAAAACTATCTGCTGTTTCTTGAATTATTTCTTTGATGTCTTCCACTTTTACCTCATCTAAACCGGTTTATTTCGCTAATTCCACTTTTTCTATCACTATTTCATCCATATCGACAGAGAGTTCAATGTCTTCGCTCTTACTTAAATCTGGTCAAATGTTCTTCCATACTCTTCTCAAAGATCTTTTTGTTATCCCATTCCAAGAAAGTTTTATGTTTTATACAACATTCATGATATTGTGGTTTTTCTAAAATTCTCTTATTGATTGCTCTTCTTCTCCGTCTATTTTCGTAAATGTTTGGGTTGAAATATAAGAGCGCTAAACCGAAATAGCGTTAAACGAAACAGCATTAAGCGGGGTCTTACTGTGCAAAAAACGTAAATGTCATTCTAATGCTATGTTCAGATAGCCAAATTTCCTTAAGAGCCCATTAGACAACATCGCCCGCTGACAGCGTACGATGTTGTACGCTGTCAGCGGGCGATGTTGTCACTTGCCATTACAAATCAAATTTTTCAACAATTTTTTAAACACGCCCCAGATAAAACAACAAATATACTACAAAAATAAAATCGTACATGCAATTCAACGATGTTTTCACTTTCATCCCTTTATGTGCGTATAAACACATGAGAATTTTTTTTGCGCTTTTTTGTGAAATGTGAAATTTGTTTATGCAATAGTAACATTTAAAATTTTAAGAAATTCGTTGACGAAAAAATTAAAATATTAGTCCTTGGGCTAACAAAAATATATAAACAACCAAACATTAAATTACAATGAATATTTCATTTTAAATATTAATTGCATGATGCACTTACGGAAAATTTATTACTAAAATATATCAAAAAACAGATTTAAAATAGTAAATAAAATATAATATATAAAAATAAATATAAATATATATAAACTAAAATTATAAAAATAAATATATAATTTAAAATTATAAATTATATATAAAACATCATTTTTCGTTACGAAATTACGAATAGCAGCCGCTATTGACTCTTCACGCGATTGCTTTAATACTCATGACTGAACAATGTTTGCATTGTTTGCTGGAGGCGTGTTTAAAATTTTGTCGAAAAATTTGATGATGCTAATGTCCACTTTAGTTTCGGAAAAATGAAACTTAGTTTCGAAAGTGTTCATACCAGAGATCTACAGCGAATGGCTCACATTATAGTGCCAACAACAATATTCGCTGCGTTTCTTGAATGTTTGCTTGCTTACACCAACTGCGAATCGTGCAATGTCGTGCTTTTTCGTTCGTTAATGCAGTGCAGTGTTGTAGCTCGTACAGCCTATTGTGTTGTACTGCATCATGCAACACACTACTGCTTTTCACTATGCAACGAAATATTAGTGTGGTAAACAATGTTGTTCCTGTTTGATTTCGCTACAAAAATTCTTAAAATGCCTCTTTTACAAATGACCTACATAAAAATCGTTATATCTATTTTGTTTATGTTTTAATTATAAGTTATAATATAATGGAGTCAGAAATTTTTAAATAAAATAAACAACGGAGACTTATATACTCTAAGAAAACGAAACAATAACACCAAAATTAGGGATATTTTTGGTTTGATTAAAAAAGAGGATGTTTTCATAATTGCAAGAATTGTATTTTGTAATAAATACAATGAAATATTTAAATACAATGGAAAACAATCTATTTCAAGAAAGACGATCAGCTAAAAGAATTGACTTTTGGGACCAAATGCATGCATTTTAAACGGTGTACGCATAAAAATGTTTGTTAAAATGTTTTTAACAAAATACAAACACTTTTAGAAGATTTTGGAATAAAAAATTCCGCTATCATTATATTTGTTACTGATAGGGGTTTGAATATAGTAAAGGCTTTAAAAAATAATATTCGCCGAAATTGTGCTAATCATTTCTTTAATAATTTATTAGACTCAGCTTTTAAGAAGTTAGAACGACTACTACCTATATTTGAGCATAATTAAAAATTAGTAAAATACTTTAAGAACTCAAACCAGTAGCATATGCTAATAGTTTTATTTAAAAACTATTGTGCGACACGTTGGAATTCGAATTTATGTTTGTTCAAATCTAGTTTAAATAATAAGGCTAAAATTTATGAATTACTCACAGATAATAATCAAACGCAGAAAATAGCAAATATCAGCAAATATTATTTTGACTGAGATAGTTGCAGTTTTATAAAAATTTGATATTATTAGCAAAAAACTACAGGAAGATTATTAAGGGCCCATTAGACAGCAACGCTCGTTGTCAACGCGCGCTTGCAATTACAAAAACAATTTTTTAAACACGCCCCAGATAAAACAACAAATATACTAAAAAATCGCTCTCACATGAGAATTTTTTTCTTCTACTTTTCTACTACTTTGTGAAATGCGAAATTTGTTTGTGTAATAGTAACATTTGAAATTTTAAGAATGTGTTGACGAAAATCAAAAAATTTTGATATTTCTTCAAACACGCTCGTGTTTTTGCATGTACAGTCGGATTTGGTCGGCATGCAAAATTTAATTTATTTTGAGGAGTAGAAGCGTAAACATCGTTTAAATGCACGCATGATTTGTCGTTACCATGCGATGCTTTGCAAATATGAATGAATTGCATCTTTTATTTTAAATATTTGTATTTTCTACATAGGTAAAATTTTATAATTTCCAAAACATGTTATTAAGAAGAATTAAAATATTAATAACCTTGGGTTAAAAAAAAATAACCAAACATTAAATTACAATGAAAATTTCGTTTTAAATATTAATTGCATTGTGCACCTACGGAAAATTTGTTATTAAAATATACCAAAAAAAAAATTAAAATATATAAAATACTACATAACCCGACAAACGTTGTTATGCCTTATAAATTATTTCTAGTTTCTAGATAAATTCTAGTGTAGACAAAAAGTAACTTACTTATTATAAGTGTGTAAGTATACTACATAACCCGACAAACGTTGTTATGCCTTATAAATTATTTCTAATTTCTAGATAAATTCTAGTGTAGACAAAAAGTAACTTACTTATTATAAGTGTGTTAGTATGTGGTATATGTATTAAATAGGCATGGAGCGCTATGAACGAAAAGGAAAATAAAAATAACAAACGCCAAACAATATTATTTTTAAGTTATTATAGTTTATTTATTAAATTATTAATTTAAAATCAATAGATTTGTATGATACCAAGTTCTCCTGGCAACAACTGTTGTATCTTCAAATTTAAATTGTCTTGGATTGTGTAAGTATGTGGTATATGCATGAAATAGGCATGGAGCGCTATGAACGAAAAGGAAAATAAAAATAACAAACGCCAAACAATATTATTTTTAAGTTATTATAGTTTATTTATTAAATTATTAATTTAAAATCAATAGATTTGTAAGATACCAAGTTCCCTGGCAACAACTGTTGTATCTTCAAATTTAAATTGTCTTGGATTGACTCTAAATAATAATAATGATAATGAGCCAGTAACATTAACCAACAACAGTCGAAGATAAAAGCACTCAGTGTGTCTTGGATTAACTGTAAATAAGCGTTCGATTTTAATAAATTGAGACATGCATCAACTGGTGAAACTTGCTTGCGGGGCATCCATTTTTTTGTTTGAGCCCATGTAAAATAGCGTGGTACTTGTGAATAGAGTAATGTTCTTGCAAAGGCACCAAAATCATCCGTACTATTATACAATTAAAAAATGCAGTGAGTGTAGATTTAGGTGGATTTGTACCACGATCAATCACTGTCTCGTTCGTGAAAAATACACGCTGACCGTTTTCAAGATGGACGGCTAACTGAACAGCTGCTGGATCCCGTTCATGAATTAGAAAACCGAAGATACGCCAAGCAGCTTCATTGGAGCTGATGTACCGACCAATTTGGTAGAGCGTAATTTCACCGTTTTTGTTCATTGGAGGAGCATTTACATTAGTATTTTCTACTCTAAACACAGCCATATCACTGCCTTTATGGACATACTTATATATTTGATGCTCTTCACAGAACTGCAAAACTCAACATTAATATGAGCATTGTATGTCTTGCTTAGCAGAGGCGAATACGGCACCACCCGCCATTGTCCCCTATTATCGGGATTTCTTCGACGATATATTGGATATCCGTCGGTATTTGTTATAGTATCATTAGTGAAATCTTTTGAAAAATTTTTAGTACATTTTCCATCTGCCATGCAAGGCGAAGACGAAGAAACGAAGTGGATGTAAATGCTCGATGTACTTGTTGGCGTAGTTACATAAAATATTAAGAAAAAAATTTTTCTTTTTCAAAAATATAAACAACATTTATGTCAAAAAAATAAAAAATTTTTTGTCAAAGCAATAAGGATATTTTTGCTGGGTAGGGACTCCCTAATCACTTTAGCGGTATGAAAAATAGATAGTACCCGATTCTCAGACCTACTGAATACACCTATAAAATTTGGTAAAAATCGGTAAAGCCGTTTCGGAGGAGTACGGTAACTAATATTGTGACATGGAAATTTTATATATAAGACCGCAAACAGACATCGTTTGGCCTTGTGACTTATTGATGGTCTTTGCAAATGCCAATCTAATAGGAAATTGAACGCGTTTGAATTAAATTGGCTTGTCTGTGAGAATCATTGGAATTCATGGCAATAAAACTTTTTCGTTTCGGAACTTGCCATTCAAAATGGTGGCTTCGATAATGTTTTTCATCAATTTTTTAATTACCAATCGCGTACTATTGCATAGCCGTGGTAGGTTCAAATTCCGAAGTAAAATAATCGGTGATCCAACTTTCAGTCGTAAAATGTGTGATGGCATGCCTGGCAAATCCAGTGAGTTTAAAAACTCTGCTGTATAGTTTACAACTTCGTTGGTGTCACAAACTGTATCGATCGATTTGTATGATATTAAGTCGCCTGCCAATGTCTGATTTATCTTGAAGTTTAATTCATCAACGTCCACGTTTTTTTTGCTGCTAATGGCTCTTTCTGCCAGCCACCCATGATTTATGTATTGTATGTGTACATCTGGAAATACGCGGTCAATGAGAGCATTTTGGGAATCAACGATAGTGCAGAAATTAGGGGCAGTTTTATGAATTCAGTATTTTCATAGACAACAACTTTTCATATCATAGCAAGTTTTCTTTTTAAAAATATAAAAAAATTTATGTCAAAAAAATAAAAAAATTTTTATTAAAGCAATAAAGATATTTTTGCTGGATAGGGACACCCTAATCACTTTAGCGGTATAAAAAATTGATAGTATCCGATCCTCAGACCTACTGAATACGCATATAAAATTTGGTAAAAATCGGTAAAGTCGTTTCGGAGGAGTACGGTAACTAACATTGTGACACAATGTTAATTTTATATATAAGATAATATATATAAAAATAAATATATTAATTGAAATCATAAAAATAAATATAAATATCTAAATTAAAATTATAAATTAAATGTAAAACATTGTTTTTCGTAAGGAAATTACGCATAGCAGCCGTTGTCTACACTTCAGCGGTTGCTTTAATACTGATGAATGAACAAATTTTGCATTGTTTGCTGGAGGCGTGTTTAAAATATTGTTGGTAAATTTAATGTGTAATGGCAAGAGAAGACTTCGTGCGTTTGTCAACGCGCGTTGCTGTCTAAGGGCCACTTTACGTCTCAATCAATTTTGTGTACTTACGTATTAACACATTGAAAGAGATTTGCAGTGACATTTAATATTTAACATGATAAATGTCATTAAATAAAGAATTTTAAAAAAGGTTTAAATTATTTATTGCCTCAATAAATTCAAATCAATTCTACAGGTTAGGAATATTTAATATCCGTTTTTTCATATTTTCTATTAAAAGATATAAAATAGAAACACATATAATAAAAAATATACTTTGTAAAGTGATTTTCCTAGATAATTTGCACATTCAAATGTTTTTATTGCAAACCCTTTGGAAATCCCAAAATTTCTTAAAGAATTACTACGCATAAAACTTAATTCAGGTAATTTCTTAAGCATCATTATTTGTAACGCATAGCACATAGTAGTAGTGAATATCATTCGTTACCATTCACAAAGGCTCGTGTCCTTTTACGAAGCATGGCAGTGCACTACATTAAACTGTGCGAATAGTGCATTGCATTCGCTTAGTGTGTATACTGTTTAGTGTGCATACATGAGCGCGTTTAGGTAGTATGTTTCACATTGGCTTTTGAATGCATTCATGTCGATCTCTAGTTCATACTGCCCCAAATTAAGGAAATCATATGTTTTTAGTTTACAAATGAGATTACATGCTCAAAACACTGTTTGTATTTGGGATATTTTAAAATTTGATATTTAAATTCAAAAATTTGGTTTTTGAAATAAAATAAAAATAAATAAATAATATAAACTACAGCAAAAATAATAAATAGCGCCTTAGACAATGAATTACAATTGGTGAAGCAAAATATTGCTATTTTAAATCAACAAATGGAGGACTGCTATAAAGCTATACTACTTGGAACAACGTCATCTGTACCAAGACCATTTTGGAAATTTGTAAATATATCATCGTACATTGAAATGATGATATTTAATTTTTTTTTATAGAACCGGCAATCAGCATTTTGGAACATGTACTGTCACACGGAAGATGTTTTTAAAACACATTTTCGTGTAACTCGAAAAAGTTTTTCAGGGAGTTGTTAAAATCTTTACAAAAAAATGACACTAATTGGCGTAAAGCGGTTTCTCTTGACAAAAGAATAGCAATTGCTTTATGTGCGTTAGGATCTTCAGGGGAATACAAGGTAGTGTGTGAATTATTTACCGTTGGCAAATCCACAGTATGCACAATTGTATTGAAGTTTTGCAGAATGGTATGGGAAATAATGTCAACTATATATTTAAAAAGATTTTCATTAACACAAGAAACCGTGACAGAATGTGTAGAAGGTTTTAAACTTCTTAAAACCGGCAACTTGACTTTCACCGTGACTTTCAGCGCTGAGGTATTCGATTGGTTCAGCGCTGAATGGTAATGCCTTGCGCTGATTGTTCAAAGGAAACTCCTAATTACTTTAACACGTGCATGTCATTGCGGGCAAGTGCTGAATCGTTCTATTACCTTTTCAAATTTGTAATGCAACATTTCAGCGCTGACATGTTCGCTTTCCTTTTCAAATTTGTAATGCAACATTTCAGCGTTGACATGTTCGCTTACCTTTTCGAATTTGTAATGCAACATATCAGCGCTAATATGTTAGCTTACATTTTCAATTTTACCTATGCTACTGATTTTTAAATAAAATACTAAAAATTTTTTTGAATGAATTATATTTTAAATTTATGTTTTATAAAATTAAATATTAATATTTATATAAAACAATATAACATATTTACATATTTATATAAAAGAATATTTTTCTTTGGAATTGTTACTGGAGACTTGAAGAGATTTCCAGACTCGATCCGATCACATGTTCTGGCTTACCATCTATCCTTAAAGTATCTGGAAATACAAAAGTATGTTATTGTATACAGGGTTTGAATAGCTTGCTGAAAATTAGCAAAAGCAACCAAATTTTGACTTATGCATAAATATTGACCAGTCAATTTTTGTCAAACGACTAATTGCTAATGCATTGCATATGAAAATGAAATAAGAATATGCATTAGCAACAGCAAAAAACGTAAACTGGTTTCATTTTGATTGCTTGCTAATAGTCGATTTTACATTTTTGACTATTATGCGTTTGGAATAAATGCAACGTTCTCGCGTATGCGTTAGTTGCTTGTGTTTTGCTATTAGCAAATGTGTATGGATTTCTTCTTTTTGTTTTTGTTTTAAGGGAATGTGTACGCATTATTTCCTTGTTGGTGCATTGAATATAGTTGTGCAAAATTGTAAGTAATGTGTGTGCGTACAATTTGTATGCAATTAATATAATTTTATCTGTAATTAGATTATGCCTAAATTTATGTTTTTTTAATTATTAAATTTATGATATATATGATATATATATATATATACTAATTATTAATTATTACCATGCTATTGATGATATGCCTTTGTTTCAACCTCCTGAATGGGACTTAAATTTAGAAGAATAACAACATCAAATTAAAATTTTTAATTATAATTGATAATATCGTTTTTATATTTTTTACCGGGCTTAGGTCGTTTATTTAACACATTAATTCATAAAAATGTTTTTTAAATAAAATAAAAAATTTCACATTTTAAACTGTTTTAAATATTTAGTTATATTTTAATTTTAATACAAAATTATTTATATCACAAATATTTCGAACTACTTCGTAGACCATCTTCAATGTATAATAACAATAACAAAGAAATAAATAGTGGCGTCGGCAATGTCGGCGACTGTACCAAAAAGTTGTATATAATATGTTCTACATATTACTTAAAATTTTCCCACAAATATCATTTGTATTCACAAATATAAGCATATATATATATAAATCATATATATATACACATAGTAGAAAAAGTCTACGGATATTCATAGAATTTTTCTTAAATTACGCATAACTTTTTTAATTTTTACTCAAATTCATTTTTATTTCCTGATTTATTTTAACCAAGGAAACAACAATAAAGTTCCAATATAAAAACTAAACAGTTGTTCTTAAAAAAAAATTGAACACTATTATATGCAAAAGTAGCAATTTTTGAAGTAGAAAAAGTCTACGGATATTTCTTAATATTTACATTTACCGCTAATTTAAATTCGCTTGCAAGCATAAAAGTGTCATTAAATGATATTTAATTATTAGTTGACTTTCTACAGAGTCTAAAAATTAATCATTTAATAATATTTTTTTATATAAGCAATAAATTTTTACAATATAAAATAAAAGACGTGAAATTAGTTTTAGTGAGCGACAAATAACTGTTAAATTTTAGAAAGATGACGTAAGCCAAAGAAAAATTGCTGAAGATATTGGTCGTCAATATTCATCTGTGCAGAGAATTACAAATAACTTCAAAGAGACCAGTACTTACGTTTCTAAACCTCGCACTCGCCGCCCCTCAATTCTGTCAAATAGAGAAAGACGTAGCATAATCAACCAGGTGAAAGTAAATCCAAGAGTAACAGTCTTCAAACTAGCTGAACATATTGCCGAAATACTTGAAAACAAAATATGCCCTGATACTGAGCGGAAAATCTTGAAGAAATTCATGTATTATACCCTGATTGCAGGAAAGAATCCATACATATCCAGATATAATAGAATAAAATGATTAAGCTTTGCAAGAAAGCATATAAATAAACCCATAAAGTTCTGCAAATGAGTTATTTTCTCCGATGAGGGTTAATTTTACATATTTTGAATCAAAGTTAGATAACATGTAAGGAGAAAATTATGCACAACCTGTGATAAACAATAAAACGTGTTGGTGAAGGCGTAATGATTTAGGGGTGTATAGCAAGTAATAGTGCGGTCAGACTTGAATTTGTACAAGATACAATGGAGAAATATGGCTATCTAAATATTCTAAAAACAAATTTGAAAGAAAATGTCAGAATGTTAGTACTTGAGGCAACCTTTTTGTTTCAGCAGGACAACGATTCCAACCATACAGCACCCATCGTACGGATTTGGATGCTGTACTATGCTCTCAAGCAACTTCAAACACTACCAGAATCACCAGTCCTTAGTCCTATAGAACATCTGTGAGTTTATTTGGAAAATAAGATTCGCCAGCATATGTTTTCCAGCAAGGATATAGTAAGAAACGTCATCAAGGAAGAATGGCTAGAAATAAACGCACAGGATACTGCAAAGCTAGTTGAGTCCATGCAAAGACACTTAACAGAGGTTATTAAATGCAGAGGTTATCCCACAGGCTATTAAATTTAAGATTTTTGTGAATTTTATTGTTTTAATGTAAATATTAAGAAATATCCGTAGACTTTTTCTGCTTCCAAAATTGCTACTTTTGCATATAATTGTGTTTAATTTTTTTTTAAAGAATAACTGTTTAATTTTAATATTGCAACTTTATTGTTGTTTCCTTGGTTAAAATAAATCAGGAAATAAAAATGAATTTGAGTAAAAATTGAAAAAGTTATGCGTAATTTTAGAAAAATTATGTGAATATCCGCATACTTCTTCTACTATGTATATATATATATATATATATATATGACTTGATAATTAATCATTAATATATATATATATCATATATATCATAAATTTAATAATTAAAATACACATAAATTTAGGCATAATCTAATTACAGATAAAATTATATTAATTGCATACAAATTATAAGCACACACATTACTTACAATTTTGCATAACTATATTCAATGCACCAACAAAGAAATAATGCGTACACATTCCCTTAAAACAAAAACAAAAAGAAGAAATCCATACACATTTGCTAATAGCAAAACACAAGCAGCTAACGCATAAGCAAGCACGTTGCATATTGTAATGATGTTTATTTCTGAAGGATATTTAACCGCCGATATTATTTGGCGATCCTTCTGCTAACATCAATTTTTACTTGAAAAATAAAAGGAATGTTTTTTAGTTTGGAACCTGGTGCGCTTCTTATGAGTGCATTTCTAGTTCTGATTTTTATTTGGTTCTTTACTTTCGACTTAACCTAGGTACATAACGACGCAGCGTATGTACTTTCTTATTTACTAAATATTTTATAATTATATATATTTTACTATTATTTATATTAATATTTAATATGTATTTTTATTTATGTACAAAACGGCGCAGCGTAAGTACTTTACTATTTAATAATTTATTGCTAAATAAGCGTCTTCGATTCCACTTGTATCGAGTACGCTTACTGTTGATGTTGTTGTATATGCCGTCAGTGCCTGGCAAGCATATGGTTATATCGAAGGCAAAGTGCCGCCGATATGTGTGGTGTCAAATTCCTTGTGTGGAATTGTGCATTTGTTTGTAAACAATGCAATGCGCTTGGAAACAATAAGTGTATTTTTATATACACTGCGCATTTAAATATAGAACCACTTATTATTATATTAATTGTATGCATTGCCAATATAACTAACGCATATACATTACAATATATTCCAAACGCATAATAGTCAAAAATGTAAAATTGACTATTAGTAAGCAATCAAAATGAAACCAGTTTACGTTTTTTGCTGTTGCTAATGCATATTCTTATTTTATTTTCATATGCAATGCATTAGCAATTATGCAAGCAATGCAATTAGCAACAGCAATTCAAACCCTGATTGTATACGCTAAAGTAAATTATGTACAATATACCATACCAAAAAGTGCTGCTGTCACATTCTCTAACGCTCTTAAGGACTTCTTGCCTTGGGTACCATTCTCCAAAATTCCACGAAATCTTTCGCGTAATTGATTGTTTGTTAATAATGCGTCTCATTGATGCAGCCTATAAATAACGTAATAGATGAAAAGAAATGTATGAGTTAATAAAATTGTTACATGTGAAAATATTAGTAAGTTGAAATTGAAAGTAAGAAACATATATAATTTAACTTACAACTACTTCAACGGCAGTGATTTCTTCGTTAAACTGAATTAAATTCTCCTCAGATTGAATTGGAAACTGTTCCAATTGAAGCAGGTGACTGCATTTTACCCTTGCTTTAGAATAACTGCATTCGCAGCACATTGGTCAATTAATCGTTCTTGACGCAGTAGCATCTGCATAATACAAAACAAAAATTAGAATTATCATTTTAAATATATATCCCCTCTCTACATAACCCTCTTCGAATCTGCCTTAATAAATAAAAAATGTCTAAAACTTAAAAATAAATATACAGATTGGAGTTACTTCAGAAGAATCCTTAATGAAAACACCATTGCTACAAAAGAAATTTGTGAAGAAAACGATCTTGAAAGCGAAATTTTGAACCTTACAAATTTACTACAACATGCGGCATTGTGCAGCACGCCCACATTAAGGAATGCAACCTATCCTCATAAATACCCAAAAGCCATTGTGGATCTTATGCGGGAAAAAAGAAAGATGCGGAAAAAGTGGCAGCAATCCAGATTTCCAGCAGACAAAACCATTCTTAACAGACTTGCAAAAGAACTCAGCCTAGAAATCAAGCAATTTAAAAATAATCAATTCAACTACTACCTATCTAACTTAAGTAACGATCGTGCTACCAACTATTCACTCTGGAAATGCACACGAAACCTTAAGCGACTTTTAGTACACAAAGCTCAAATTAAAAATCACGCTAATCAATGGGCTAAAAGTGATGAGGAAAAAGTGGAGGTCTTTTCCGAACACCTGTCAAAAGTGTTTTCCATAGACGAAAACGTTAACAATGCAGTAATCTGCCCTCCTAGGACAGCACATTCATCCTGTATTCCACCAACCATCGAACTTAAGGTAATGATGATTATTAAAAATGAACTTAAGCTAAAAAAAACCCCAGGTTATGAATTGATAAGTGCTGAAGTTTTAAAAGAAATTCCTGCAAAATGCGTAGTTAAAATTACGAATATATTTAACAAAGTATTAGTGTTGCTGTAAAGCTAGACTTACTTTGTATAGTGACAAAGAAGCTTTATTAAATTTTTAGAAGGGTTTTCGAATAACAAAGAAAGAAATAAAGGACAAACACAAAAATTTTTTTTTTTTTTTTAATTTTATTGAAATTTGGCTGACCATACAACGCTGTTTCGAGTATTGCCAAGTACTCTTCATCAGTGGTATTTGCTAATAATCGAATTTTATTTAATTAGTTTATAGTCCGTATATAATTTGTTTGGACTGCAAGTGCCAGGCTTAGAACTCATGCCTGTCAAATTAGAAGCGATGACTAATCGTGTTTATCCGTTAAGCCAAGGCTGCACAAACTTTCAATGCTCAAGTTCCAGGTTTTATTGTCACTTATTTTTATTTAATTAGTGACAACAACCAAAGCACTTGCCCTGCTTTTAAATTAGAACGAGCTTATAAACTACAGCTTTATTTTTGGAAACACAAGTTCAACGAATTGAAAGTTTAACTTTTGGGTTTTGCCTATTCTTTATTTCTTTTCAAAGCTACTCTTTTTGTAGAGACATTTTTGTAATGCATATTGTTTTACTTACTATATGTAAAGCGACCATTCTGGTGCTTTTTACAAAGAAGCTATGCTATGTTATTCTACAAAGACCACTGATGAAGAGTACTTGGCAATACTCGAAACAGCGTTGTATGGTCAGCCAAATTTCAATAAAATTAAAAATAAATTTTTGTGTTTGTCCTTTATTTCTTTCTTTGTTATTCGAAAACCCTTCTAAGAATATATTTAACTCTATAATACAGATGCGAACTCTTCCATCCCTGTGGAAAGTATCTGAAATTATCATGGTACATAAGCCAGGAAAGGATATTAATGACGTAAGTGGTTACAGACTAATAGCACTTCTGCCTGTATTTTCAAAAATATTTGAAAAAGTCTTACTGAAAAGAATCCTTCCTCTGATTGAAAGTCAAAACATAATACCTTTACATCAGTTTGGTTTTAGGTGCAATCACTCCACCATAGATCAAGTCCATAGGATTACCAATGTAATAGAAAAAGCTCTTGAGGAAAAAAAATCTGCTCAGCTGTGTTTTTAGATGTCTCGCAGGCTTTCGATAAAGTCTGGCACTCCGGATTGCTTACCAAAGTAAAAAATATTCTCCCAACGGAGTATTATGACGTAATTTCCTCTTACTTATCTGATCGTTACTTTCGAGTAAAGCACGGTGATGCCTATAGCAAATTGTATAAAATTAACGCTGGAGTTCCGCAAGGTAGTGTCTTGGGTCCTCTCTTATATCTTATTTATACACACGACTTGCCAACGAGTGCAACGACGTTCACAGCAACTTTTGCTGATGATACTGCAGTCCTTGCAGTTGGAGAAAGCGCAGTAATAGCAGCTAATAATTTGCAAAATAGTATGGACAGTATAATTACTTGGATAAAGAAATGGAAAATCAATCTGAATAAAGAAAAATCAGTGCATGTAAATTTCACAAATCGAAACATCAATCATATACCTGTCTACATGGATGAAGCACAAATCCCTCACGTGAATACTACGAAATACTTGGGTATGACTTTGGACGTTAAATTAAGATGGAGCGAGCACATAAAAAAGAAAAGAAGTGAATTAGATCTTAAATTCAAATCGTTGAAATGGTTAATCGGCGAAAAATCAAAACTATCGCTTTTCAATAAACTGGTATTATACAAACAAATGCTCCAGCCAATCTGGACATATGGAATACAGCTATGGGGTTGCGCAAGCAGAACACAAATTTCCATCATTCAAAGATTCCAAAATTTCATGCTACGGAGTGTAACAAACGCGCCATGGTACGTGAGAAATTCTGACTTACGTCGTGACCTCGGAGTGTCAACAGTACGGGAAGAAATTCATACCGAAGCCAAATCACACCAAGATAGACTTAGTTGTCACATAAATGCTGAGGCGCATTTACTAGCGACAACTGAGCCAATACGCCGTCTAAAGCGCCAAAAGCCGTGCGATCTTTGGGCTTAAATCATTGAAATGTACTACAGTTAATTTATTATTGCCTGGAATCGCCTAATCTGTTTAAATTTAAATTGCTTGTTAGTTATCTAATGTCACTGGAATGCAAACGGTATAAACAACCACAAACTTGAAATTGAATATTTTTTAATTAGTAATGCAATTGATATTATGCTTGTGTCCGAAACACATCTTACTCAAAAAAACGCTTTCAAAATTCCAAATTACTGCTTTTATGACACCAAGCATCCCAAAGGTATGGCTCGAGGAGGTACTGGTATTATAATAAAAAAAAGACTTAAACATTTTGTTTAAGAAGACTTCAGCAAAGATTATCTACAATCGACAGCTATCCGATTTGATGAATATGGAGAAAATATCGTAATAGCTGCAATATATTGTCCACCCAATCACAATATAGAAGTCCAAGACTTCCAAAACTTTTTTAAAACACTCGGTTCTAAATTTCTGGTCGCAGGCGATTTTAATGCGAAGCACACATTCTGGGGTTCAAGGCTAATAACGCCAAGAGGACGGAAACTTCTAGCAGTTGTGAAAAGTGAAGATCTCAATGTGATTTCAACTGGACACCCAACATACTGGCCTTCTGATGGACAAAAAGTCCCAGATCTTATCGACTTTGGTCTAAGCAAAAATATTAAACCATCAACAATCACCGCATTTCCATTAGTTGAACTGTCATCAGACCACTCACCAACAATAATAACAATGCAAAGTCAACAGAATAGAACTATCCAAACGCAATGTCTAACAAAACATATAAACTGGTTAAAATTTCGTAAATATGTTTCTTGTCATATACCTCAACATGCTTCGTTAAAGGTGAATAATGAAATTGATGCTTGTGTTAACCAATTTTCTGAAGTAATCTCAATGGGTGTTGAAGTAGCTTCTATAAGAATTGAAAAAAAAGAACCCAAAAAAATCGGTGTGACAAAAACAATAGAGGGATTATTACAACGAAAGAGAAACGCTAGAAGACTATGGCAACGGCACAGATCCCCAAAACATAAAGTTTTACTAGCTAAATGTACAAATGAACTCAAATATGCACTAGCGGAAAGACATCAAAAATCCCTAGACAATTTTCTATTCAATTTGGCACCTAATGAACAAACGGATTATTCACTTTGGAAGGCAACAAAGTACCTCAAACAGCCTATCCAGCATGAATCTCCTCTCAGACTAGAAAATGGTGACTGGGCACGAAGTGACTCAGAGAAAGGGGAAATATTTGTAAAACACTTGAAAAATGTATTTACTCCAAATAATGCTTCACAAAATACTTCTTTACCAATTACAAACCTATATCCTTCGAGCAGGCCCCTTATTTTTAAACTAGAAAATATCAATAAAATTATAAAAGATCTCAATGCGAAAAAGGCAGCAGGACCTGATAAAATCTCAGTTACAATGGTGAAACAATTACCACAATGTGCCATTATACATCTCAGGCATTTATTTAACGCTATCTTACGGACAGGATATTATCCCAAACTTTGGAAAATGTCACAAATAACAATGATACCTAAACCTGGAAAGGACAAAACCAAAGTAGAATCCTACAGACCAATTAGCGTCCTTCCAATATTATCAAAAATATTTGAAAAGCTACTAATAACAAAAATAATGCCAATACTCTCAGCTAACGAAATAATTCCGGAGCATCAATTCGGCTTCAGAGCTAAACACAGTACAACTGAACAAGTGCATCGTATTGTATCATTCGTAAGAAACTCATTTGAAAATAAACAATACTGCACTTCCATATTTATAGATGTAGCCCAAGCGTTTGATAAAGTATGGCACGAAGGCTTAATACATAAAATTACAACTCTCATGCCAGTTAACACTCACCTTTTGTTAAAAAACTACTTAAGCAGAAGAACTTTTATTTTAAAATATAAAGATTTTGTTTCAGAACCCTGTCCTATCAAAGCTGGAGTTCCACAAGGAAGTGTAATAGGTCCGCTATTATATCTGCTGTATACAAGTGATATGCCAACTTCGGAAAACACTTTAACTGCAACATTTGCTGACGATACAGCAATACTAAGTGCACACAAAAACCCCGCAATCGCACAACGCATGCTTCAAGAACATGTTCACCAACTTGAGAAATGGTTATCAGTATGGCGTATCAAAGTCAATGAACAAAAATGTACCCATGTAACATTTGCTCTAAGACCAGGAAACTGTCCCAATATTACAATAAATGAGCAAAAAGTACCTTCAAGCGACAATGTAAAATATTTAGGGATACATCTAGACAGACGTTTAACTTGGAACAAACACATAGAGGCTAAAAAGACACAAATAAATATAAAATTAAGTTCATTGCATTGGCTTATGGGCACGTCATCTAAGCTACCACTTGAATACAAAATTTTGCTATACAAGTCGATAATAAAACCAATATGGAATTACGGAATTCAACTGTGGGGAACAGCGATGCCATCAAATATTGAAAAACTGCAAAGGCTGCAATCTAAAACCCTAAGAATGATAACAGGTGCACCGTGGTTTCTGAAAAATGCTAACCTTCATAGAGATTTGAGCGTGCCAACAGTAACAGAAGAAGCTGCTCGATGTAGCCGTCAGCATCTCTTAAAGTTAGAAGACCATCCTAACCAATTAGCTTACATGCTGCTACTGAACAAAGGCCACAGACGTCTAAAAAAGAAGGACACCATTAACATCTGTTAACCTTCAAAATTTTTATTTCATTTAAAATATTATAAATTTTCTTTAATTGAACTGAATGTGATTTCTTGAATTAAATTTAATCTCAATTTTAATTTTAATATTAATTT
Organism: Teleopsis dalmanni; assembly: GCF_002237135.1. NCBI lineage: Eukaryota > Metazoa > Arthropoda > Insecta > Diptera > Diopsidae > Teleopsis > Teleopsis dalmanni. The sequence continues at coordinate 107,984,607 of NC_051846.1, read as the reverse complement.
TCAATTTTTTTTTATTAAATAAATTAATGTCTTAATAATTTTTTCCAAATCAATGGCTTAGGAAAAAAAAATAAATTTAGTTTTAAGATTTGATCACTTATTGTTAGTTTCCAAATTGAAAGATTCAATAAATAACGTATGAAAAAAAAAAAAAAAAAAAAGTTATCTAATAACTAGTTGCTTTATGTCTTGTTTTGTTTTGTTTATTGTTCTTTAATACCATATATAATAAAACAATTTATAATAAACAAAAAAAACAAAAAAAAAATTTTAGATATATTTACTTAATTTTGCATATACTTACAGTTAGTTTATGTTAAATTCACAAATTATATTTTATTTATATTTTTAGTTTCACAAATTATATTTTATTTATATTTTTATAAAAAGAGGTTTTCGAACAGAAATGAAACAACAACAAAAATTTCTTTTTTTAAATTATTTTAATTAATTGAATTTTTGGCTGACCATACAGCTATTTCGAGTATTGCCAAATATCCATCATCAGTGGTCTTGAAAATAATTCTTTTATTTAATTATTCGTAAATAATTATTTTTGAGACTGCAAGTACCAGGAATCGAACTCGGGGCCTGCCAGATATGAAGCTCAGAATCAGCGCACCTTAACCAACTGATCTAAAGCCGTAGTTTTCAAAACCTCCTCTCTTTTATATATATATATATGTCTATTAAATTATTATGGATTGTATAGATATATCTATAATATTATTATTTTGTTATTTATTACGTCTTTTAATTGGGTCCTGTCTTCGTATTAGTGTCTCGTTGGGCGCCATTTGTTGTGTCCGGTCTTCGGTGGGCGAAGTAACACTGCAGTGAACGTGGAGCGGTGACATGGTGGCCAGCCCGGTATGCTCGCCGGTTTTGGGGGTGATTCTTCTCACGCTCAGGAACAATCGCGGATATCAACAAAAATTCATGTCACCTGTTTGCTGTGGAAGAAAACCATTTTTGTGAGGAACCTACATCTAACACAATCACAATATAGCCATTGCCTGATTGAGTTCGCTATATTGCAGCAACTTGAAACGTCCTCGTCTGTTTTGTCTGTAACATCTTTCACGCTACATTCACTCGATCACTCTTCAACTTATATGCATTCTATTTTTCCCTAGCACTTCCACCACCGCCAAATAACTAAACCCTAATCCTGCATATTATTTGAGTTTTCCATCAAAAAAAATTTTTTTCTTTTTTTTTTTTTTTATAATTTTTATTTCCTTTTTTTTTCTTTTTATTTTTTTTTTTTTTTTTATTCAACAAAAGTCATGACCATAATGATCTTAGTAATCTTAAACCTAACTAAAACTAACGTCACCCACGCTGCTGTTGACCTAGCTGAAACTTATGAATAATAAAAAAAATATATGTATATGTATTTTTATATATTTAGGACTCTTTAATATAAAAAAATTAAAAAATTTTTTTTTTTCTTTTCTCTCTTTTTTTTCGTTACTCTTATTTTTTTTTTCTTTCGTATATATATCGTATGCAATTTTTAAGACAATATTTAGTAATTAATATATTTCAGCTTTCAGGGCAATCTTTTTAACATCCAAATTTAATTCCTGATTTTAATTTTCTTTTTTTTTTTATATACATATACCATATGCAATTCTTAAGATAATATTTAGTAATTAATACAATTCAACTTTCAGGGTAATCTTTTTAACATCCAAATTTAATTCCTAATTTTAATTTTCTTTTTTTTTTTATATACATATACCATATGCAATTCTTAAGATAATATTTAGTAATTAATACAATTCAACTTTCAGGGTAATCTTTTTAACATCCAAATTTAATTCCTAATTTTAATTTTCCTTTTTTTTTTTTATATACATATACCATATGCAATTCTTAAGATAATATTTAGTAATTAATACAATTCAACTTTCAGGGTAATTTTTTTAACATCCAAATTTAATTCCTAATTTTAATTAATTCATCACAATTATATGTTAGTGAAAAATAAAAATATGCAATGGAATATATCTAATAAAAAAAAATATATAAAAAAATAAAAAAAAATATATAAATGCAGACACGTGTGTTTCAGTATAAGATAGATTTTTTTCTAGTGCAGGAATACCTGTACACCGTTGTGCCTTAACGGTGTGTATTGATCCCGTTGAATCCTTCCAACAAAAGTGAATTTTGTTACCGGTCCAATATCCTTATGGTCATGTCTTCTAGTTTAACTATTTAGCACTTCACTAACCGCTATATCCCCAATATAGGTATTAATATTTCGCCACAAAACAGCTTTATCAATTTATTTCGGCTTCTTTGGGTGTTTTCATTTAGAAGAACCCCAAATTTTTATTTATTGTGTTATAATTGTTGATCACTAATGAGTTTTATGTATCATTTCAAAATTTACAATCATTCTTCTGTTGTACTTGTTTTAAATTTTCAATTGTGAACATCCAAGGAATGTTAATTCAATTACAAATCAATAATGATTTTATGATACACGGTGTGTAAATACATAAAAGTTTCAAAATTTACTTCTATAATTTCTTAATAGAATGTTTTTTCTCTGACTCCTTCTTCATAACTTTAGCGATAGCCATTTCGAAATCTTCGTGAGTAACATGCACGATGCTCACGCAATGCGTACATACCAGCTTCTATACAAATGCCTTTAACTTTTGCACTACAAGCTCCCGGTATAAGTTAAGCTATTTTACACAAATTAATGCGGCCAGTCAAGTTAATTTTACGCAAATGATTTTTGAGAATATCTAAACCAGTTTCATTTGGTGAGGGAATTGCAATTTTTTTTATGATCGAATTATCCTTTTTCGCAACAGCTCTAAATATATCGGAAGAATATCCACTTTTGCATAAGAGCCCGCGCTAAATAGTTAAATTGATAATTTATGTTACTTACTGAAATTATTTTATAATTACCTTTGGATGTTCTTCTTAGAATTTCGTAATCAATATGTTGCGACGATTATTTAATTCAATTAATTTGGAAAATTGCATAAATAAATGCTTTATCAATTTACACTTCTCCACTTTTGCAAAATATGTAAACAAAATCCTGAAATCAAAACATATTCACAGCTGAAATAAGCATAGCAATTCTAAATACTTCCAGGGAACAAAACTCCCAATTCACACAGCAGTTTTGGGAACAACAACAGTTTCAAATTTTTGTTGAATTTTGGCAACCATGGCACTTTTTAATGACGAAAAATGCAAAAATGAGCAAGACAAAGAAAAGAATTGCGTGTCATATGTTGATTTAAATGTAAAAATCGCAATATTTGTCTGGTGCACAAATTATCAAAAATAAATATACAGGCCTATTCTGAATACTCCCAGGGAACAAAACTCCCTATTCCCACGCTGTTCCCAAACACACAACTCCCTTATTCTGAATTGCTTGGGAGACAGCAGTTTTGGGAACAACAACAGTTTCAAATTTGTTTTGTTAAATTTTGGCAACCATACTACTTTTTAATGACGAAAAGTGCGAAAATGAGCAAAACAAAGAAAAGAATTGCGTATCATATGTTGATTTAAATGTAAAAATCGCATTTTTTGTTTGCTGCACAAATTATCGGAAATAAATATAATTTATTTTATGAGTAAATAATAAATAATAAAAAACTTTTATTTTAATGAGTAAAATAAATATATAAAAAGAATTGTGCATGAGCAAAATAAACGAGGATTGTGCAGTTGTTAATGATTATTTAAAAAAATATTTTAAAAAAGTTTTCAAAAATGCATCCAATTGCATTTCGAGTTTTAGCGGAGGATTTGGCTCAAGAACAGGAGCAAGAAATTTTGCAACAGAGGATCAATCGCAAAAACTTACATGTTAAATTGAATTTTTTTCTAAATTTTTAACTCTTTTTTTAATTAATTAATAAACAACCTTACGTTATGATATCAATTCTTCAATGTCTTTATTTTCAAACATTCACTTCTTTTATACAAAATTGGCGTAAATTATAATTTACTTTTTTTATATAATTAGGATAGAAATGTCCTTCATGCTTCAATTAATGAACTAATAATAGTTTATGATTGTGCAGATGTTACAATAAAAAAGAAGCAATGTTTTACCTGCATATAATTGCAAAAGTTTATTTTAACTTATTCTAGGAATCCAATTAATTTCAGAATTTGGTTTCCTTTCATTTTTCTATTGTTTTAAAAACAATAGTTAACACTTTAATTAGTGGAAAAAACCCGTGTGAATAAAATAAATAAACAAAAATTTAAATATTTCAAATTTGTTATCCTTTTATTAAAATAATAATTTTAATAAAATGTATGAAATGAAAATTTTGTTATATTAAATTTATTAAAATAATTTTATTAATATATATGCGGAAAACTAATCAACTCTTGTGGATAAAATAAAAAAATAAAACTTTGAAAATATTAAATTTATTGTAATAATTTTATTATAATAATAATTTTATTAAAATATATTCAAATATCTGATCATTTTCAGTTACTTTTATATTAAATTAAACCATTTTTAATATTTTTTAACTTCTCTCCCCAAAAATTTGTTTGGGAAAGAATTTGTGCAAAATTGGGAAAAACCTCCCATTCCCATGCGATTCAGAATAGCAAAATTGGGAACAGGAAACAAACTCCTATTCCCATGCGATTCAATAAAAGGAAGCAATGTTTCACCTGCGCACAATTGCAAAAGTTTATATTAACTTATTTTATGAATCACATTCATTTCAGAATTTGAGTTTCTTTCATTATCTATTGTTTTAAATAACAATAGTTAATGCTTTAATTTGTGGAAAAAAACTCTAGGGGATAAAATAAATAAATAAAAATTTAAATATATTAAATTTATTATAATACTTTAATAAAAATAATAATTTTAATAAAATATATTAAATAAAAATATAGTTACATTTAATTTATAATAATTTTATTAAAACAAATTCGAAAAACTAATCAATCCGTGTGGATAAAATAAATAAATAAAACTTTGAAAATATTAAATTTATTATAAAAATAATTTTATTAAAATATATTCAAAAATCTGATCATTTTCAATTACTTTCATATTAAATTGAACTATTTTTAATACTTTTTTAACTTGTCTTCCCAACTTGCTTGGGAAAGAATTTGTGCAAAATTTGGAAAAAAAACTCCCATTCCCAAGAAATTCAGAATAGCAAAATTGGGAACAGGGAACAAAACTCCCATTCCCAAAAACTCCAAATTGCAAATTTGGGAGTAGGGAATAAACCACCATTCCCATGCGATTCAGAATAGGCCTGAAGCTGTCAAAATGTAACTCGCACCCTTTTTTGGGCTAAGTGGCTAAATGTGTGCAGTACAAAAAATCCCATTTGGTTTAGCATCAACTTAGCCTAACTCGCACACGTCCATAAAAGTGAAATATTTACAATATTCGAACATTTTATAGGTAACAACATATACATGAGACAAGAAACAAAAATCAATATACCACGGCCATCTTTCATATCAATTAATATCTGAACTAGTTTTTCCTAAAGACAATTTTTTTTATTGGTATTATTTTATAATTTGAAGTCATTAATTTTCAGAAATCATTCATTCAATGTTATAGGCAAACGAATAAATACATATAAATGAAAATTACTTGCATTTAGTAAATTTATTTGTAAAATTCGTGTTCTTGTTCATCCTTTTTAATATTATTTTTATAGCCTTTTTCAAAATCTTTCGTAAGCACAATATACCGATTTTCACGTACTGCATGCATACCCGCTTCCTGACATATGGCATTGATATCAGCACCTGAAATTTTATCAGGACGAGCAACAAATTCTTCTAGGTCAACGTCTTCACTCAAATTCATTTTAGAAGTAATAGTTGAAAATATTAAACGTTTTTGCCGTCTGTCTGGTAAGGGAAATTCAATTTTTCTATCAAGCCTACCAGGACGTAGTAGCGCTGGATCTAAAGTATCTGCACGATTTGTTGCCATGATTACTTTTACATTTGTAGTTTGATCAAAACCATCCATTTGATTAAGCAATTCCAATAGTATACGCTGTACTTCTCGGTCAGCTCCCGTCTGAGCATCAAAACGTTTTGTAGCAATTGCATCTATCTCATCAATAAAAATTATTGCAGGAGCATTTTCCTTTGCTAAACGAAAAACATCACGCACCATACGGGGACCCTCTCCTAAATATTTTTGAACAAATTCGGAGCCAACAACTCGAATAAATGATGCTGTTGTATGATGTGCAACTGCCTTCGCTAACATAGTTTTACCACAACCCGGGGGCCCGTACATAAGTACACCTCTTGGTGGGTCAATACCTTGGAAAAAATATTTACAATTATTTTTAAAAGCTTTAATTTCAATATATACCAATCTGTTTGTAAAGCTCAAAGTGTGTGAGCGGAAGTTCTACAGCTTCACGTATTTCCTGCTTTTGCATATCCATCCCACCAATATCAGCATAATTAACATCTGGCTTCTCATCAGGTTGTAACATAGAAATTGAACTATCTGCTTCAGGTGGAAGCACATCAACTAAAGCATTGCTGTGCTTATGCAATGCAACTGATGCTGAAGGTTTTAGTAATTCTCGATCAATAGTTGACAGAATGCGAACGTAATAATTAGACCCAGTAGTCGAACCTACTATGCCTGTATTTTGATCAACCGCTTCCAAAAACTGTCCAATAACCAATGGTACAGATTGAATCCGTTTAACCTCCTCTTGAGCGTGGAGATATTCCTTCTTAAGATTTCTTTGCTCATCCTTAATATACTCTTCTTGTACTTCCAAAAATTCTAAAGTTTTTTGCAATTTCTAATAGTAAAAATTTATCAAGTTTTAGTTTTTGAGTTTAAAAGGCATTTAGAAATTCGATATCTTATTACACAAAAATTTTTAATTGAAGTCCCTCATAAATGGTTAAAATACTTGTTAATATATGAAATAAAACATTTACTTCTATACCTTGTAGCGTACGTAAAGATCATCAACATCCAGCTCATCAAGGGAACTGTGGGCGTCTTTCAACTTGAATTCAAAAGATTCATCCTAAAATAAACTTGTTAAAAACACTTGCTTTTTAGTTACTTATTAATTACTTTATCTGGTACAATAATGTCCATGATTACTAAATAGCTTATTTCAAATATAAATACCACGTCTATTACAATGACTTTCTAAAATTTTGTCAATACAAAACTAATGACAAGCAAGTAAATGCATATTTATCGATAATAAATGGAAACTTATTATCGAAAAAGTTACCGCGTGTAATAATAATAATAACTTTAAAAAGAACTTAGTAAATACTCTGCGTTTATACAGAAAAAATTATCTGGATTCGTGCCTAGCATATACACAATCCGATAAACTAATAAGGATCTGATTTTATATTCTTGATACATGTTTTGAAACATTAACATCAAAATAGCATACTGTATGGACCATAATACAATCTATTACTGTTATTATAAACATGATATGTACATGTACGAAATTTTATATATATCATGTTTGCTCTAAAAATCATTATTTATATCTGATGTTTTATTTTATTCACATATACTCAAAAATCAGAATAAATGCCTTAAAGTGAGATAGTTTAAAAAAATTGTAGTGCATAACTTGCATGCAAATGATATTCAAATAAATAAAAATGATCAGTTTTTGCGCACTGTTGAATACGATATAATAATATAATTATCAAAATTTTCTTTGTGTTGATATGCACTGAATAGACTTTTGTCTGCATACTATGATAAAATCATTTGTATTAAATACTAAAAACAACTGTACTTTATTTTTTCCCATATGTATGTTTATACGGCCCACTTTTCAGTTGTTACTATATCATGGCAACACTTTAATTGAAAACTAATATGTTAATATCAAAATTAATATACAAACTAGTGTACTTTTGATTTAAATATATTTATACAGTTTGTCAACTTTGTGTTTGCAAAACGAAAAAATGTTGCAAATGTTTATTAAATGCCCAATAAAAACGATTTAATTTTGAAATAAAAAAAAAAAATTAAAAAGTTTTCAAATAAATTAAACATTTTCCTTCATATTAAGCTAAAAATTATTCAAATGTATCATTGGAACATTAAAATAATTCACAAAAATAAAAATAACACCAAATTTGTTGTGTCAACATAGTGTTTGCAATTTTGCAATTTCTTATTTTTAACGGGACAGAGTACCGTTAGATGTGTCTGGGTTTTTTTTTGTTTGTTACGATAATCTACAAAAACTGTTCAGTTTCTTTGTTACTTAATAAAGTAGAGTGTTTTAAGTGAAGGAATAATTAGAACGCACGTAATTAAATATGCCAGATAAAAGAACAAATTCAAATATTATTGAGTTAGTGTGTCATAATTACTACTTCGGTAAATCTGCTAAGAAATAAAGTCTAATGTTTAATATAAACAGAGCAGAAAATGAGGATTGTATTAGTTTAAAACCAGCAGGCCACCGTATTAAACCATTGTCTGATCGCCATATAAGAAGAGTATTGCAAATAATGATAAAAATCCTTAAATTTTCTTACGATCATTGACATTAGGTCTGGAGAAGCTATTTAATATTGTTGTTAGTCACAAGGCAATAAGAAAAGTTCTATTACAAAATATTTATTCTTCAAAAGTTGCACGTAATACACCGTTGTTACCTGTTCAAAAAATTGAAAAACGATTTCAGTTTGCTAGCACACGTTTATGATATGATTCAGAGTACTAAGATGATGTGATTTTCTGGGACGAAGTGAAAATCAAGCTTTATTATAATGCAGGACCCAAACAAACATGATAATAAAGCATAATATCCCAGAAAAACAGAACGAAATTGTTTTAATTTTCTTTGACATTGATGAAAACCTTAAAATGATGCAAAGGTAAAGTTAATAAAATAACTTCCAATGCTACTCTTAACCATTATATTATATTGAGCTTGGCAATGAAATTTGTACATCAAGCTTTGCTACAGATGACGATAATATTGAGCATTATTGCTTTGTATATATCTCATTATAGTGGATCTGATTTTAAGCTCAACGAAAAGTGATGATGAGGGTTCAGTAAATGAAATTGTTCATCAGCTTTCCACCAGCACTACTCCCCCCTTTAAGAGAAAATTAATCTACCTGACAAGTCTATAAACTGCGTCAATCTGCGGGATGACAGCTCTATCAGGTCCGTAAGAAAAGCAGCCCGAAGATTTTAAATCTTCTAGCCAAAGAAGGAAACAGACAAATGAAGTTGTTTACGATAATTGCTTATCCGCGGAGTCAGAACAAGGAGTGACTATATGCTAGTCCCAGTCTCATAGCATGTGTTCCTAATATGAAGTGACCTGCCTGCATCGATATCGTAATGATGAGCAAGTTACGCCTTTGTTGAAGTAGCGGACTGGTACGTTGCTTGCCCAGTTTGGACCAGGTCAATCTTGAGATCCGACAAAAGAATTCATGTGACCAATTTTGTTAATTTATGCTCAAACATTTTAGCTTGATTTTTGTGATTTATGGCATTCACAATTTGTTAAATATTTGGCAGTAGCACCTTCAGTAAGAACGAGTGTGCTATATCAATTTCGGACCAACGGCAGACAGCATTGAATCTAGGTGTTACTAATTTGGCTTGTTGTTTTATCACATGTTTTATCCACCCTACGAAAGAGCCCTTGTAGAGTGGAACGTAAAACGCCAGAGACTTGATGGCAACAATCTTTCTTATTTTATCGAACAGTTTAATGTAGCTTGCTTTTCCTGTTATTCGCCACCAATACTCATATAATATATGTATAACGGATCACTTTATTTTATTTTGATTTATATTCTACAGCGTTCATAATAACAGCGGAGCAAGTACAGAGTACACCTCAAGAAATTGAGGTGTTATTTATTTTATTATTATTTCTTAGAATTAAACACGATTTCTTAAAAATTGTTTTTTTTGATTAAGTTTACTATACTACAGTGTAATTAGTTAATAGTGAGCATTTATGGAAAGTGAAGCCATTGCGCTTGTGGTAATAACAACATTTTTTTTGAAGAGCGAAAAACAAAAGAAAAAAAATAGGATGTGGGCAAAGACATGGCTGCAAAAGGGAAAAAAATTTTCTCATGTGAAGCTTTTGAAGGAAATAGAAACTTTTTGTGTTGGAGTTTTAAAAAATTTTTTAATAATAGATATTAATAATTATATTGAACTGTTTTCTATGGTGCAACCTTTCATTATAAGACAAGAGAGACTATCCAAACAAGAGAGACTATTAGAGACTTTCCAGACCTTCCGATTTTTGACTTCGTGGGAACTCTTTAGGACTTGAAATTCCTGACTGTGATATCTCCATATAGTTTAAGTAACGTAGTTATTGAAACCTGAGATGAACGACATTGAAAGATAAATCAATTATAAACAGAAACATTTATTGTCTTAAGTAATCAATTTTTATTAAAATATACAAGCAAACAAATTTCAAAATATAATTAAAATATTTGCTGCCTTAAGCAAAATCTGTGTTAGAAAACAGTTTATGAAAGGAGTTGTAACCATTTTCCACCGAATTCTAGCGTATATTAATTGGCTGCGGTGTTCTCACAGTTTCTTGATAAACATTTTGTTGCTGTTGACCACACGGTTCTGATGACTCATTGATGGACTACTTGAAAAAAAATAGGCCTCTATTGAACTGATTGCCGGACTCGAAGTGTAGCTTGAGTATGGCGAAGTTGGCCTTGTCTCTGTACAAGTGGAACTCTGTATGGTGTTGCAGCATAGCTATATGTCAATAGTACTGTTGTTATCTGTGGAGAAATTCCATTATGTGTTACAGAATGTCCATATATGTCAGCATCGTCTTTTATAGCATTCTGACGTTGTACTTCGAGACACTATAGATGCTGTGCGATTTATTTTCCTTTTACGGGGCGGTTCATAAGAAGTCTGAAATGTAATTAACAGTTTAATATAAAAATAAAGAAACGAGTTTTTTGCACATCCGACACTTACCAAAATCGTTATATAAAGAGAAGTCTGTAGATTTCGTTATACACAAGCAGACATGTGTGCAGACGTGACAAATAGTTGAAAAGTTTTACACCTCTATTCTGAATCATTAACCGCTAGCACATGTCTTAAGCAATAAATATTGTAATTACTTACTTATTTGGCCATAACAATCCGTTACCGATTTTCAGCCAGACGCAGCATGTCTCCCCAGGCGCCTCTTCTGCTTGCGCGCCTTCTCCAGTCTCGTATATCAAGTCCAGTTAGTGCTCCCTCAACTTGATCACTCCACCGAAGACACGGCCTACCTCTACGTCTTCTTCCGCCAACTACTGCTTCAAACACCTTTTTAGCCGGAGCAACTTCATCCATTCTCACGACATGACCAAGCCAGCGAAGCCGCTGGATGTTAATGCGCTGAATTATATCAATGTCGTGATAAAACTCGAATAGCTCGTGGTTCATTCTAATGCGGTAGTCATCGTCAACTCGTAGTGGACCAAAGATCTTACGAAAAGCTTTTCTCTCGAACACTACCAGTGCTGTTTCATTATTCTGTGATAACGTCCATGCTTCTGCGCCATACAGAAGCACAGGGAGAATGAGCGACCTATAGAGCGTAAGCCTCGTTTGTCGAGAGAGAGCTCTACATCCCAGATTCGAGAGTATAGTCGCCAGCCACTAGCCCGGTGTCCGAGAGACGCACAGATCTACCACCAGCCGACATATACTTCGTTTTATTTCATTCGTCGCTAAACCCATTCTTGCAGATTCCTTTTCGATAGCAGCAAAAGCAGCTGTAACATCACGCTTGCTACGCCCAATGATGTCAATGTCGTCGGCGTAAGCAAGGAGCTCGACAACTTTGTAGAATATTGTTCCATTACAATGAACACCTGCCCTTCGCATGATCACTTCCATGACGAAATTGAAGAGGTCACATGATAAGGGATCACCTTGTCTGAAGTCTCGCAAGGTATCAAAAGGTTCAGAGAGACTTGATCCTACCTTGACGGAGCTACGGGTATTGCTCAGCGTCATTCTGCAAAGTCGAATTAATTTTGCAGGGATACCGAGCTCAGACATTGTGGCGTAAACGCGATCCCTAATGGAGCTATCGAAAGCTACTTTATAATCGACAAAAAGGTGATGAGTGTCGATGTTATGTTCGTGGGCTTTTGCCAGGATTTGTCGCAGTGTGAATATCTGATCAATGGTGGAGCGACCAGGTCGAAAGCCGCACTGATAAGGTCCAATCAGTGAGTTGGCATGTGGCTTCAACCTTTCACACAGTACAGTTGAAAGAACCTTGTACGCGACAGGTATTAGGCTAATCCCGCGATAGTTGGCGCAAATCGTCGGGTCACTTTTTTTCAAGACAGGAGAAAGGGTACTGAGATTCCAATCGCTGGGCATACTTTCATCTAACCATATTCTGCAGATAAGCTGGTGCACGCACCCTATCAGCATATCGCCGCCGGCCTTGAACAATTCAGCAGGTAGGCCATCTGCGCCTGCCTCTTTGTTGTTCTTAAGTCGCTGTATAGCAACACGCACTTCGTTATGGCCAGGTGGTGGAATTTCAACGTCTTTATTTTCGATTGGGAACACAGAGAGCATTTCTCCAAAGGTAGAGTTGATGTTATCATCACCAGATATTAGTTTGGAGAAATGCTTCTGAGCTGAGCGGCGAAGACTTAGGCTGTCTCTCGTGATCACAGCTTACCAACGTTTAGTTTTTTGTTAACATGGGAGCGTACATTGTTGGCGGTACTAACCCTCATGCGCACCTTAGCTGCGAGTCGATATTTGGACCACGAAATGAACGTATTTACAGCACATTTGAATCGTGCCTTGCGTCAATCACGAAGTGATCAATTTGGTTTCGTGTGGATTTATCGGGAGATAGCCACGTTGCCTTGTGAATATCACAATGTGGGAATCTGGTGCTACATACTTCCATATTTCGCGTCAAAGCGAAATCAATTAGCCTAAGACCGTTGTTGAAGGCTGATCCATGGAGGCTAAATTTTCCGACAGTTGGACCAAAGACTTCTTCTCTTTCGACCTTTGCACTCAAATCCCCGAGAACATTTTTAACGTCGTGTGTGTGACTGTGGTCATAAATTTCGTCGAGTCTCGCGTAGAAGGTATCTTTGGTTAGGTCGTCCTTTTCTTCTGTCGGCGCGTGAGCGCAAATTAAAGTGATGTTTAAATATTTTTGCCTTGATACAGAGAGTGGCAAGCCTTTCGTTCACCGGTGTGGATGGCTGGACTAATTTTGATAGTCTCTTGCTTATCACAAAACCGCATCCTAATTCACGCCTATTTGCATGGCAGCATGTATGTTATACTACACGCATACTACGCATCACAGTTTGCTCTTTTAGAGCAGCCCTGGATGACGGTGATGTCAACCTTACATTTATTGAGAGCTTCCGCCAGTTGGATAGAGGCACCTTTCCCATAGAGGATCGGGACATTCCAGGTTCATATCCGTAAATCATAGTCCTTTAAGCGTTTGCATTGATCGTCAACGTTAATCGGTTTCCAGTTCCGTGGCACTTTTGCCCCATTAGCAGCTGATTTTAAGTGACGGGTACCAAACCCTGTGCACAACAAATTTAATGTCCTGGGGATGAGACTCGCTGTACGCACTATTAGTTCATTACCCAGCGGGTGCCAGGTAACTATCCAGGGGTGCCACGAGGAGTCTTCCAACTTTTCAAGACTCAGTTTTTGGATAGATTGTAACTGGCAATGTTGAAGCTTTAAACTCAAGCAAGGTGACATGTGGCATTTGCACTACTAAGGAACTAGAAAAACCCATTTCTAAATTACGGGAATCAGAAGAAATTCTAAATTCAACTTCGAAACTTATAAAAGACGAATTGTGTTGTGAATAGCATTTTTTGCAACACAAAAAAAATGGCAGTTTTTTTTTGTGTGGCAGTTTTGTTGTGAAAGAACCATCCACTACAGGACCATCTATCAGTGTTACAAGAAACAAAATCCGTTCAAAATCCTAAGATAGAAAAAGATCAATATGTTTCATTTATGAGGGAATATGAAGAGTTGTGACACATGACAAAAATTAATGGTAGTGAAATAATATTTCTACAATATTCATCTCGCACCACGTCCAGACAACTCAACATCAAAACTGCGAGTTGTATTTGACGCATCAGTACACAAACTATCAGGGCCGTCACTAAATGACAATGTTTAGTGGTTCAAAAGTTCAAGGCGAATTGTTTTCGATTTTACTCAGATTTAGAACGCACATATATGTTCTAAAGACTGTTGTGGAAAAACTGTGCCGCCAAATATGGGTTAACAAAAAGATAAAAAGCTGCAACTCATCATGAGGCGAAAAAATCTTACAGAACCACTAAATTATTATCAGTTGAATGTCAAGGAATTTATTCATTTGGCATCACATCTTTTATAAGGGATTTCTATGTTGACGTAGGTCTCATTGGAGGTGATACAATTAACGAAGTGATGACAATTCAACAACAATTAATAACAATTCTAGGCAAGGCTGGAATGAAACTACAGAAATGGTGCCGAAACAACCCAAAGCTTTTACATCGAATCGCTCCAGACGATCAAGAAGTAAACCTCAATTTTGATTCCAAGGAAACATAATGAATGAAGACTTGGGGTCTTTTGTGGTTACCAAAGTCATATTCGTTCCGTATCAAAGCTAACATTCGAGAGCATAGTCACACACCAAAACAATCTAAAAGCTGCGATTTGACACACATACCTTTATGCCCCTTTGGGTCTTATTGGTCTAATCATAGTTACCGAGCTCTATGCTTTGTGATGCTCTGTAAAGCCTCAGAGAAGGCTTATGGTGCATCCGTGTATGTCAGAACAGTACAAAGGGATGAAACTATCAATCTTAATCTACTATGCTTCAGGTCCCGTGTGGCCCCCACAAAACCCTAAATTCCTCGACGAGAGTGGTGTGCAGCATTGCTAGCACCAGAACTCATGGCAAGAGTTAAATTTGATTTAGGCTATCAGGATAAAGCAACCTACTTTTGGACAGACTCACAAATTGTGCTTTCCTGGATAAATAATCATTTAGGCAAATTACTCGTTTATGTCGCCCAGCGAATTGTGAAAATCCTTCGTTTGACCATTTCATACCAACAGTGTAACGTCCCATCAAAACAAAATCCAGCAGATATCCTGTCAAGAAGGCCAAAACTTCGGGAATTTTCATCATGCTGCATGTGGTTATATGGTCAACTCCCTTCAAAAGGGAATTATTAATTAAAGACAACAGTATGGTGTTCGCTCTAACAACGCAACAACTTGCTGATGAGCAGCCGTGGGTCTACTTAATACATTAAAAAAATTTATTTACTTATGTCCAAAGGATTATTGGATATATACTGTTTAATCAAAAACGCACGAAAATCAAAAAGCTCGAGAGCAGAGATCATTCAGCTTTCACCGACGGAGCTTGACATCGCACTTAAGTTAATTATACGTCAAATCCCGGTTTCCGAATTTCCTGATCTAAACAAAATACTAATTAAGAATAGTTTTGTGCCAAAAACACACAATCTTGGTTCTCTAACTCCGTTCTTAGAAGAAGAAGCGGTAATACGTGATAGCGGACGGCTAAACTCCTCAACACAGCAATTTGATGCCATTCGTAAAATTATTTTACCAAGCAACGATCCACTAGTCAAGTTGTTGGTAGAAAATGTACAAAGGCGGTGCTGACACAAGTGAGGCAGCGTTCTTGGCCCCTCAAGGAATAACTTGAAACTGTCGTGATTGAAATTGAAGCAGTGTTGAACTCGCGATCCCTTATTCCTAACTTATCAAATGCGAACGATTTTAACGCAATCACTCCATGTCAATTATTTAGTTGGTGAAGAAATCACTTTAACCGTCGATGTGTATGCACGTGACCCTAAAGAAAAATTACTTAAGCGCTGGCAACTGGTATCAGAGCTACAACACAGTTTTTTGCAGCGCCGGACTAAGGAGAATCTAAGTGAATTACAATAACGCCACAAGCGGTAAAGTCCAATCAGTATTACACAAACCAATACGATGGTAATCCTCAAGAAAACCAATCTCCTAGTTCTGCAATGGTGTTTGGGACGAATCATCAGGGTTTATAAAGGTGAAGATGGTATGGTGAGAGTTTGTGACATTCAAACAAAGGGGGGAATATTTAAAAGACCGGTGCTGTCGCTGCTCGTAAGCATTCCATCATGTTGCATCAGAAAACCTGAATCATTAACTAATTGGACAACTGCAAAAAAACGGTCATGTCTGAACCCAGAGTTGCTGCTCACCATTATGACTATACATTTTGCCAATTGCTCCATGTAGTCCCATCAATATAACGCACTACATCAACAAACCTGGCATTTATTTTGAACAACTGAAACCAGTCAAACTCATGCCT
Organism: Teleopsis dalmanni; assembly: GCF_002237135.1. Taxonomy (NCBI): domain Eukaryota; kingdom Metazoa; phylum Arthropoda; class Insecta; order Diptera; family Diopsidae; genus Teleopsis; species Teleopsis dalmanni. The sequence goes on along the minus strand of NC_051846.1, from coordinate 107,968,135 downwards.
GCCAATTGGAAAATTATTGTATACTTTGACCTTTCACCATATCAGCAATAAATGAGCAAGGCATTGGATAACACTGCATGAAAGGTCGTACTCAAATACTTTGATCAAATAACAGCGGAACTACAAATGAAACTTAATCTTTTCTCTATTAAAAAAGAATAGCAGGAGGAGCTATAGATATTGTTGGAAATTTTGCCAATTCATTTTTTGATTTTCTCCATTTAAACTACGCACCACAAATGTCTAGCACAATAAATGATCTTAAAAGGAATGATAAACACTTGAAACGACTCCTTAAAAACCAAACGTCACTCGATGATTCTACGATCAACATCTATAGGAAGATCTAATGATGAGTCAATAAACGATATCCACGTAACACAAAACATACTCATGCTATCGGTGCAGCCGTTCATGATGGTATCCAACCTGCAACGGGTCCTTTCATCAATTATGGGTGTACTAATCGACAGCCAACACGATAAAATAAATCCTCTTCTGCTGACTCCACAACAGCTTATTGAGCAAATAATGATGATTATGGTACATATTCCACCAAATCTACAACCACCTATCCACCACAATAATTTACTCGAAGTATACTGGCAAACGACCACGTCATTTTTTGCACTGACCTACCTCATATGGATCCAAAAGGGTTCCAGCTCTTATACCTCGTACCAATTGTGGCAGCTCTAAATAACATACTATCATTAGTAAAACTATCAACAAAATTGCTGGACATCATGCATTTCCACAAGTGACGAAAAGTTACTTTTTCCTAACATACAAGCACCGTTTCATGGATCATCAATCGTCAATAATGGTAAAATTGATTTATTCAACAGTCAAGCTTAAGAACCCAACTATATGGTATCAGCTGAATCATCCATATCAATGGATTTACGCAACCGAAAATACCACAAAATAAATGCGATGTGAAACGAAGAAGCATTTCAATTAACTTTAGTGGGCAGTGGCTTGACTAAATTACGACTTGAATGCATAATTAAAAAGGTCGTCAAAAAATGGTTACTTCAATGCAGGCCTCAAACACAAAATTTGACCAATCTGTAGGATGGATCAAACAATATGCCAGTAATGACATCAGCTTTAAACCATGGTCACTCACAATCCACGAGCTTGAACTTATTCAAAAAAAGCTAGCCCACATAAAGACTTCCAACCTTCCAACAGATGCTGTTAGCCTAGACACACATAATCTAATAACCACCCACGTTGCTTTAACATTGTTTGTATGCGTCACCATTGCAATAATATATGTATGGGGAAAGCAGAAGATCAGCTATCAAACACCTCCAACCCCGTCGCCACTACAACGCTAGACGGATATTACAAATATGTATTTATTTATATATTTATATATATATTATTGAATTCCACCCGTTCGCGATCACTGGATTCTGATAAGTAATATAAATAGTTAACTTAAGTTTAGTGTAACCATTTATTATCTCTTAATTTTATCAAACACAACACAATATTTTTTAATAATCATATATCTATCAAAGACTTATATTCTAACTAAACTGACATTCTAAGAAATAATCAAAGTTTACTAAAATTGTATATTCGCAACATTGCCCTCCACCTAAACTTGTTCGCCACGATAAAGTGCCACCATATCCTCGTGATAATGCGCCAACCGTTCCAAATGAACTACTTTCATCTTAGATCTTCGTCGATCTGAACGCTGGATTCTATACACTACGTCATTTGTTCTTATTATTATTTTGGACGGTCCTTCCCACTGTGATTACAGCTTCGGAGACATTTCCTTTTTCCGCTGAGGATTATACAGTCACACGAGGTTTCCCTTTTGCAAGCCTTCCGAGTTCATCCGTAAATTATACCTGGCTTTGATCATGTCTCCGCTAATCTGAAGCCGTTTTCTGATAAAACGACGCACCTCATCTAACTGGGTTCGTTTGCCGTCAACGTAGTTGTAATATGCTGTTCCACACGGTGGTGTTACTCCAAATTTCAAGTCACCTGTTAACCTTACGTCAGTGCCGAAAACAGCCCTAGCTAGAGTAGTTGAAAACAGCCCTAGTAGCCCTAGGTATGCGTGTGTCCCAATCCTTCTGATTTCGGTCCATGACTTAACGGAGATACTCGTTCAAGGTCCGATTAAAACATTCCACCATACCATCCGATTGGGGATATAAAGGAGTAGTACGATATCCAGCACCTGCATACTTCTCTAAAAACTGTCGATTCCGTCCCTGATCCGAATGGAGCTCCAATGGCACACCATACCGCGCAATCCAATTATCCAAGAAAACATTGGCGATAACGCTGGCTTCTTGATTGGACACAGGATACACCTTTGGCAATAAATTACTAAAACAATTCATCGTTACCAACACATACCTATTCCCTCTACTGCTCAAGGGAAAAGCCCCAGCGATATCCATCGCAGTTCGCTCAAACGGAGCCCCTACATTGTACTACTGCATTCCACCGTGACTCCTCCTACTTGGTCCTTTCGAAGATACCCATGGGACACATTTCCTTATAAAATCAGCAACAGAGTCCCAACAACCTACGTAGTAAAAACGTTCTTTAATCTTTTCCACAGTTTTTGTTATACCCAAATGACCTCCAATGCATGTACTGTGATACTCGGAGATTCTTTCATTGATACGGGACTTGGGAACCACAACCTTCCCTAAGGTGCAAACTCTGCCATTTCATCCAGTACACCTTGCATATAGGACTCTCACTCGCTATTTGCTGCCATTCCGTTCGGATACCCTGTTCCTTGCCCTGAATAACCTTTACAAGGTCTGTATCGTCCTGTTGCGTCTTCCGTACTTGTTTACTGGACCAGAACTCTTCTGGAAGAACACCTTGTCTTCCACTGTTTCGTTTTGGTTTAACGAAGACCTATCCGTCACTTCGTCCACCCCAGCTTCTTGGCGATGATGTGCCTTTCCAGTCGGGGAACTCGATCGTCTGCGTCTGCTCCGTAAGCGGCATTCACATGCCATATGCCCAGTTTTTCCACAAACAAAACATTTCCCGCTGAACTTATTGTCATTTTTCGTCAATGCAACTTAAACTGGCGCATTATTTCAACCAAATCATCCGCTTCAGTTTCTGCTTTTTGCACCTTTGCTATGGGTCGAAACAATAAACCGGCGGCCTCATATGTTAATGCACTGCCAACTAATGCAGCGTAGGTTTCCTTTGGAAACATTACCATTTGCCGCCTGGCTTCTGGATCACGTATGCCATCAATAAAAACGTCAATTTTACTTCTTTCAATGAAGTCGCTAGAACTACTAATATACGCTAAATTGCATAAACATTCGATATCTGTGGAATATTCTTGGAGACTCTCGCCAACCCGTTATACCCTTACCCACAGTTCTACTCCGCGTGGCAGTGACATAAAATCGCTGCTATGCCTACGCTTTGATAAGCCAAATAGCTCGTAGTAATTCTTATGTGCCCCATCAGGAATCTATTGTTGCACCTCTGCCGCGCTGCCCTAATGCCACGATCAGCGCTGCCGTCTTTTCATCATCACCCCAACGATTTGCAACAACGGTTGTCTCGAACTGCAACTGAAAAACTTCAAACGTCGTAGTTCCATCAAATGCCGGTGGCATTACCTTTACTTAAGTTTGTTTTTTTTTGATATCATCTGCTTTCATATTATTTTTTCAATTAAAAATTTTTCAGCTATCAGGCAAACCACAATAAAATGCTTTTATTTAGAAATTTGAAGCAGATATTTCGTCCTTTATATAGAACATCTTCAGTTTTTTAAAATTACACATTACAATTAAAATAATACCTTAATTTTTAATAAAAAGCTTAACTTAAGGTTTATGAATTTAAAATAAAACAATATATACGAAAAATTAACATATATATAAAAAATAATACTATTGAACTCAAAAAAATAAAATGAACAATAATTATTTTTATTCTTAACATCACAAATGTTAAGTGATCAGACTATAATAAAACTTAGAAACAAAAATAAGAAAATGGAAAAATATAATCTTTTTTGTTATGTCTAAAGAACTTTAGTACAATTTGTATAGTTGTCTATGTTTTATAAATTCAAAAATGTAATATAAATTATTATTATTTCTCTTAAAACAGTTCCATATCAATATCAACCGGTCAAATTGTTTTCTTTCTTCTTTTTGTTTTCTTTTAACCGATATTAGAATTAGAATAATAGATAATAATAATAGAATTAGAATAAAGCGCACTGGCATTCTCTGTGTCTTTTTTAAAATTCACCACCTGGTTGTGATTTAATATAATATATATGACTTCAGCAAGTCCTCTTTTTTGGTAGTTGTTCTCAATTTCAAGAATTGAAACTTCTTCGAAATTGAAAGTATGTCTAGCTGAATGATGATGTTCAGATAGGGCTGTTTTTTTATAATCATCAGCGCGTCTGCACGTTCTTTTATGTTCACTTAACCTTTTTGTAATTTTTGTTTTGTCATTCCTATATAAGATTTATTGCAATCATTGCAATTAATCTTATATATTAGATTTGATAAATTTTATTTTTTCTCTTGATCTTTCAGCTTAGAGAAAAAGACATTGGTTGTTTTTAAATTGTATAATACAACGTCAATTATTTGTTTTTCTTTGAACAGTTTCGATATTTTTTGAGATAATCCAGGAATGTTTGGAAAAGTACACCTTTTTTTAATTATTATTCGAATTGCTCACTGTTGTGTTTTTAACTAATTGTATATTTTAATTTGAAAATAATATTTTGTTAATGAAATATTTGGGGTAGTTATTATTGTTTAGTATTTTTTTAATTTGTTTAATATTATCTTCCATAAATATTTCATCACTCAAAGCTTTGACTCCACTTATAATTATTAATGTTCGCACTATCCAAATTCTCTCCTGCTGTTTCTAAAACATCAGCATTATTTTATTCTGTGAAGTGCATTGGCACTGAAATTTGAAAATTAAAAATAATTATAATTAGTTAATTCAATAATTTTTCAGCTGGTTTATAATTACGTTCTAAAATAACAGTGAGAGAATTTGTTAATGAACTTTCACAGAAAATTAACAAAATTCCAGTTTTAAACATACAAGTAAAGTACGGTTTTGGGTCAGTTGGATAAAGAACACTGACACTGAGTTCCAGTCTCAAAAAATCATTTAGGAATAATTAAATGTAAGAAAGAATTTTTAGATCACCGATGTTAGGTATTTGGCAATTCTCAAAACTGCTGTATTGTGAGAGAAAAAAAAAACAATTAAATAATAAGTAAATAAAAAATGTTGTTGTTACAGTTCATTTCTGTGCGAGACCTTTATATCAATGTACATAAACCGTAATAATTCGGATGCTGATTTCAACTACTTAAGGAAAGCATGATATGAAGTAATCATTATAACATAGATGTGATGGTAAGAATATGAATTGCACAAGCTATTGATTCATATCAGATAAACTCACAGTTACATAGAAACGCAAAAGATCTAACTAAAGACGGGACCGGCAAAAAATTATAAGGGCTTCTTAATTCACTAGGGCTCACAATAGCGATTGCGATTGCGAAATCGCGTTTAGGTGTGAAGCAGTAACGTCAACAATTGACTATTGCGTTATAAAGGCTTATTTTTAAATATTATACGAAAACTTTTTCTGCAAATCTATTACCTGTGGAACTAACACTTAAATCAAATTTAATAAACACCTGCCAAAATATGAATCTATTGCCAAATCTTAAATGACTGAATCAATATACGAATCATTGTCCGAATAACCTTGATCAAAGATTAAGCAGTCCATTAAACAGTACAGCTGATAAAATAAAAGCAACAACTACAAATGCAGTATAATTCCACTTTCTTTTCAACGAAAAGAAAGTGCAATAATATTTTATAACCTAAATGTAACGAATGTAATACAACTAAAAAATTCTACAAAAACATATTTAATGTAATAATTTAATGTGTTTCATCAATAACAGCAGTAAAAGACTTTAAAAGTTTTTGAAACAAGGTACATATGTAAAAGCCATAAACTTCAATAAGTCGGTAAAATTTAATACCAGCATTTTAGCTATATACGTACGAGAATCTAAGGTATTTAAAATAATATAGGTTTTAGAGTGTTGTAAAAAAATAATACGTACGCTGAGGGTCGAGTTCCAATAGTGTTTTTACGCTTCAGATAAAGGTATCAAAGGATTATACAAATTTTTAATTACATATTTCATAATTCAGAAATACCAGAAACTTTTAGGAAGTCAATACTGTTTCTACTCTTCGAAGGAGATGATCTGCATGAAGTAGAACACCATAAGAGAATGTCTCTTTTGGGTTCGACAGTATTTACAGGTGTATTTAATCAACGACAACACAGTAGAGTCGAAACAAAAACTATTAAGTGAATATCAAACAGGCTTCAGGCGAGGATATTCGGGCAATGTTTTTAATAAGCAAAATATTGCAAGATTATATATAAAACCAAATAAAATATTGTGAAAGAATTATTTATTTAAAATTCAAACAATTAGAAATGATTCTATCGCAAAGTATATTTATGTGCACATACACTTTAATAGTTCAGTTTTATGAATAATATTTACATTACATTACTAATTTAATAAATTCATTCGCATTTATTTATTTGAAAATACTAAGGCTAAGCATTTTATTATAATAAATTTGTATTATTTTATCTTTGGACCATATATTTGTATGAGAAAACCTTTTTCAAATATAATTCTTTAGCATATTCTTTTCTCTTTAATCATATAATTTTTTTTAATTAACACACTTTTATTAATAAATAATTGACAAAGACATCTTGCAATTACCCTCTTTTGAAATACGTTTGACAAAACATATATATGTATGTGTAAATAAATTTTTTTAAATTTAAATATGATCTTTTCAACAGGATATTCAGTTCAAAATTTCAAATTATTTCTTATGTAAGGTCACATATGTATCTAAATATATGACATACATTCTGAAATTTTTTGTATTTACATTCATACTTATTTGTTTTCATTTTTTTTATTTTATTGTTATAAATGTACGTAAAACACTAAGTTTTGAAGTAAAAATTTTATAAGTTATTTTAACTTCTTGTTTGGACTGAAAGTATAAGAAAATTAAGTGAAAAAAGGTATGCGAACAACTTAAAGTTTATCGTTATCGTGATCAATGCCCATATTTTTTACTATTTTATAATTGGTTCCATATTTTGTATTAAATTGATCTAAACTACAGGCTCTAGCTCGAATTGGTGCTAATACATCTTCCACATCAGTGTCACAGCATTCAGTCTCAGTATAACTTGTTTTACGATGACGTTTATCAAAGGAGTATTCATCAAAACTTGATACTTGATTCATATTTTCAGAGAAGGAGTATCCACGTTTTCGTTCCTGTTTTGCCATTTCTGCAGCAAGCATTTGGACCTCCCAATCGTTGTGGTAAAAATTTGGTAGTTCTGTTAAGTTTTGATTCTTTTTGTTAAAATCGGTCTCAGTACCCACAGTTTTTTTAAAATTTAGTATACTAGCTAATGAGCTTGAGCTCGAGAGTTGCTCAAAGCCCAAAATTTCATTGTCTGGAACGGCAAATACGTTGTCAGCGTTTGTTATTATTTCGTCATTATTTTCGCTGGATTGCTGATGGCTTTTATTAGCATTATCAACAGAACTAAACTTAGGATAGTTATGATAAGATTCGCATAGTTTTGAATAACCTGTCAATGTATTGCTTGTACAAGGAAACATATATCCTGAAATCGGTTCAAATGGAGTTGAAGCAGGAAAGATAGAACTTAGTGAGTTTCCACGCTAAAAGTAAAAAACATATGTTAATGAAGAAGTTAGAACAGTAAAGAATTGTAACGCTATATAAATATAAAAAAAAATCATTATCCTGAAAACATGTATCACTGAAATCAATTACCATAAATAGTAGCTCAGCTGATGAGGTGGAACTACTGCATTTATTCGTTTCATTTTCTGGACCATAATAGTTCAGATTTAATTTTTCATGGTGTCTTGTATTCTGGGCCGGCAAAGAGTTTGAAGAGGAAAATTTCGTTTCACTTCCAATTTTCTTAAGTTTTATTTCTAGTTTGCTAATGATGGTGTCACGTTTTTTGACTTCATTTTCCAAAATTGCGAACTGGGTCTCAAATTTTGCATGTATTTCGGTTATGTGACTTTTTATTAGATTATTTATCCCGCATAAAACTTCATCAAAACTCTCCTGTTTTTGACTTGAATCTTAAAGTAAAATATAGTTTGTTTAATATTTTCTCTAATTTTATTTGTATATATACAGCGGTCAAAAAAAGTATTCGATATTAACTAAATTTTTGTTAAATGTTGTAATAACAACAAAAAGAAATGAAAAAAATTATGCATTTTTCAACAATTGTTTTCTGTTTATTTGTTTTTATTGATTTTACTTAAAAAATTTAAAAATAAAATAACAAACAAAGCAATTATATTGGGGCAGGGTTTAAATTGCTTGTTGAGAATTAGCAAAAGCAACCAAATTTGACTAATGCATAAATATTGACCAGTCAATTTTTGTTCAGCGACTAATGCTAATGCATTGCATAAGAAAATGAAATAAGAATATGCATTAGCAACAGCAAAAAACGCAAACTGGTTTCATTTTGATTGCTTGCTAATAGTCGATTTTACATTTTTGACTATTATGCGTTTGGAATAAATGCAACGTTCTCGCTTATGCGTTAGTTACTTGTGTTTTGCTATAAGCGAATACCAGGTGTACCGGTATGAAGCGAGCGTAAAGATACAAATGTTCCGACAGGGAACATTTGTTGTGAACGAGCCTTTATTTCTTTTTGTTTGTTTGCTATGACATGTGTGAAATATATTTAGTATACATCAAGTCATTGAACAGACAACATTTGCGGAAAGCATTAATTTTTTGTTTTCATTTGAAGAAAAGTGGTGCAGAGTCGCATCGAATGCTTGTCGAGGCATATGGGGATCATGCTCTATCAGAAGCAACATGCAAAAGATGATTTCAACGGTTCAGAAATAATGATTTTGATTTGAGAAATGAAGAACGTGGAAGACCGCCAAAAAAGTTTGAAGACGCCGAATTGTAAACGATATTGGATGGAGGTGACACTTTGGGTCAAAAGCAAATGGCAGAAATGTTAAATGTTGCACAACAAACAATTTCTGACCGTTTAAAAGCTATGGGAAAGATCCAAAAGTGTGGAAAATGCGTGCCACATGAATTGAATGAAAGACAGATGGAAAACCGAAAAAACACTTGTGAAATTTTGCTTCAAAGACACGAAAGAAAATCGGTTTTGCATCGGATTGTTGCTGGCGATGAAAAATGGATTTATTTTAGGAATCCTAAACGGAAAAAATCATGGGTTAATCCGGGACAACCATCAACATCGACTGCAAAACCAGATCGATTCGGCAAGAAGACAATGCTGTGTGTTTGGTGGGGCCAGAAAGGTTTGGTGTACCACGAGCTCCTAAAACCTGGTGAAACCGTCAATGCTGGTCGTTATAAACAACAAATGATAAATTTGAACCATGCATTGATCGAGAAACGACCAGAATGGGCCAGAAGACACGGCAAGGTAATTCTGCTCCATGACAATGCACCTGCACACAAAGCAAAACGGGTTCAGGATGCAATCAAAACACTTGGCTGGAAGCTGCTACCCCATCCGCCGTATTCACCAGACTTGGCTCCTTCCGACTACCATTTGTTTTCATCGATGGGACACGCATTGGCTGAGCAGCATTTTGATTCCTACGAGGAGGTCGAAAATTGGGTGTCTGGTTGGTTTGCTTTAAAAGACGAACACTTTTTTTGGCGTGGTATCTACAAATTGCCAGAAAGGTGGTCAAAATGTGTAGAAAGCAATGGCCAATACTTTGAATAAAATGTTTTTTACTTTCCTATTAATAATTAGTGTTTTATTTTCATCAAAAAACGCTCATTTCGTACCGGTACACCTGGTATGTATGGATTTCTTGTTTTTGTTTTAAAGGAATGTGTACGCATTACTTCTTTGTTGGTGCATTGAATATAGTTATGCAAAATTGTAAGTAATGTGTGTGCGTACAATTTGTAATCAAAAAATGTAATTTTATCTGTAATTAGATTAGATAATTATAATTAGATAATTATAATTAGATAATTATAACATAAATGAGTAGTAATATGTATATTTAGATTTGTAGGTTATTTGATTTTTCCCTGTTATGTATACTTTCCTAAAAATATCATTTGTATTCAGAAATATAAACATATATTTATATAAATTTATGTTTATATTTCTGAATACAAATGATATTTTTATATTTATATAAATATATGTTTATATTTTAGGAAAGTTTTAAGTAATATATAGAATATATTATGTACAACTTTTTGCGACAGACGTCGACATTGCCGCCAATTTATAGTAAGCCACGACGTTTACCTATTAGTGAAAGGCAAATCGTAGATCAAGAAATTGAACGGTGGTTAAAAGGGGGTATTGTTGAAGCATCCGACTCAGAGTTTTGTAGTCCTATAGTACTTATACGAAAGCGTGATGGTACTCCAAGATTATACATAGATTATTGCAGATTGAATAAAGTAGTTGTCAAAGATCGTTTCCCGTTACCCTTAATTGAAGATCAACTTGATCGTCTGCAGAACGCTAAACTCTTCAGTACAATAGTCTTAAAAAATAGTTTTTTTCATGTTTCAGTGGCACAGTCATCGAATAAATATAGTTCAGTTATTACACACAGCGGCCAATTTCAATTTTGTAAAGTTCCGTCTGGACTATGCAATTCACCGAGCGTATTTCATAATAAAGAAAATTATTAAAAATTAAATTTTGCGTTTTTTTTTAACTTCTCGTTCTTTTTTGATCAAATGGTATAGCCATTTAGGCTATTTTTTTTAATTAGTGAATGTCGTCGTATAATACTTTCACAAGTGTTCATGCAATATTTTTTTTTACAAAATAATTACAGTTTGAAATATACATTGTGGCAACGCCACATTCATAAATTCCTACTTTCGTTAAAAAAACAAATCCTGTGTCTATCAGATGTTTTATTCGTATTAGTAATAAAACAAAATACTATTATTATTTCAATGTTCTTGTGCACTTTGGTTTTGTTGAAATGCAAAAAAATTTTTTATAATTTAAATAAACAAACCGCTCTTAGGCTGTCGCGGATCGCAATAACTAGTAGGTATGTTTATTATTTAATCTTATGCGCTCTTAGTTAAATTTTGTTTTTGAAATTTAAAATTTTAAGCGTTACGTTAACGCTATTGCTCCACCACTTCGTGCATTAAATTAATTTATTAAAAATAATTTCAATGGTACTTAAGTTTTTTAATAAAATTTCATCTAACTCAAAAAAAAATCAAATTTTCAACGAATTTTTTCACAAATTTTTTGTTTTAAAAATTAGGGTTTAATATCAGTTCTTAAATGTAAACAATTGTGATTGTTTTTATTATTTCCCAAAAACTCAGTGAAGTATTTTTGTAATGTCAGAAATTTCAAGAGTTTGTCGTTACAATAGACAATTTATTTTTACTTTTTTGTTTATAATATAAAGTTACAATTTGCTTAATTTTTTAAATCTTCACTTATCTATACTTTGACAACAACCTTTCTAAAATCTTTTTACTTTTTTTGCTCAATCAAAATTTTTCCGTCTCTTCTTGCATTTACATTCTTGTCAACTCCTTGTGGAACATAGGTTGACATTGGATTACAATTACAGAGTTGTATTTCTCAACTTCTTGTTAAAATTTAATTACGATCCAAATTTCCTTCATTCAGAATATAAATTCTGGTATATTATGTTTATTATACCAAGACAAAAACACTTCTTTGGTTTCACCTACGTATCATAAATATGTTTGGGTGGACACCACATAACTCCCCTGCCAGTGATTGAGTTATGGACGATATCACGATAGATTGAAGGTAACGTATTTTTGGGGCAGACGTGTGGTTCTTCCACTTCGTGTTGCCTTGCCAGTATTTTCACTTGGTGTGCTTGTATCGGAGAGTTGTGTGTCGTTTACATTCGCCTTCAGTTCGCTGTTTGGTAAGAATTCTGCTTTTAGGCGGTCGATACTTACGCGTACTTGTTTTCCTTTTACCAGTAATTCGAATGTCTTATCAGAGCGACTTACAACTTTGTATGGCCCCTCATATGGTGCTTTCAAAGGTGGTCGTACTGCATCATCACGCAGGAAAACGTGAGTACATTTTTGTAACTGGTGTTGTACAAAAACCTTGTCCTTTGAATGATGTGATACTGGGACGGGGCGAATGTTGTTCATGGCTTGTCTGAAGCGTTTCACGAATTCTGAACATACTTGCTCGTCTTTGACTTCCTCAAAAAAATCACATGGCAGCTTTAGTGCGCTACCATATACGATTTCTGCGGGTGTGGCGTCCAGATCTTCCTTGTGAGTATTTCTTAGGGCAAGGATGACAAGTGGAATTACTTCGGTCCAGTGTTGGTCATTTTTACACTTTATGGCTGTTTTTAACGTACGGTGGAAGCGTTCGATCATGCCATTGCTTTGTGGGTGGCGAGGACTTGATCGCAAGTGTCTTACGCCTAGTGTGCGTGCCAGCTCGTTAAAAAGTTGGGATTCAAACTGACGACCTTGGTCAGTGGTGATTTGCGTTGGTACTCCGAAATGTGTTATCCAACCATTAATTAGTGCAGTAGCGACTGTTGAAGCATGAATATCTTCAATTGGGATTGCTGCCGGCCATCTACTAAATCGGTCGATACAGGTTAAGCAATATGTATATCCATTTTTGGTAGGTAGTGGTCCAATTAGGTCGATATGTATTGCTGCGAACCGTTGTTCTGGCGTTGTAAAGCTGCCAATTGCTGTTTTGTTGTGCCTAATGACCTTCGCACGTTGGCACGGGATGCATGTTCGTACCATTCGAGTGATGTCCTGATTCATATTCGGCCACACGTACCGCTTACTGATGAGTTTAACAGTGGCTTTTTTACCTGGATGTGAAAGGCAATGTACGGCATTGAAAATGTGTTGTCGAAATGGTTTAGGAATGAATGGACGTGCATTCACTGTTGACATGTCACAGGCGATGGATATTGTTGCGCCTGGAATAGTTATAAGCTTGAGTTTGAGCGTGGTATTGTTGCTGGTTAAGAAATCGTTGGTCTCATTATCTGTTTTTTGACTTTGAGCCAATGATTCAAAATTTATATCTCCGTCTTTGCTGATCACTTCGATACGAGATAGAAGATCTGCCACTATGTTATCCCTTCCTGAGATGTGACGTATGTCCGTTGTGAATTGACCAATGAAGTCGAGGTGTCGAAGTTGACGTGGAGATGCTTTTTCAGGTTTTTGCATAAAAGCGAATATGATCGGTTTATGATCAGTTAAAATAGTACATTGTCTTCCTTCTATAATATGTTTGAAATGCTTTACCGACTGATATATTGCAAGCAGTTCACGATCATAAGTACTATAGCGCTTCTGTGCGTCTGTCATCCGCTTGGAGTAGAATCCTAATGGTTTCATTTGTTCGTTGCAAACGTGATGAATTGCTGCACCAACGGCGAAGTTACTGGCGTCTACGTTTAGAACTAAATGTGCTTCCGGTAGTGGATGTGCCAGGGTTACTGCGTCGGCTATTGCTTGCTTACATTGTTCAAATGCAGTCTCAGCTTCTTGAGTCCAGACAATAAGACTTTTGTCCTTCTTTTTGTTGCCTTTGATAACCGCTTGCAATTGACCTTGCATCACCGCTGCGTTGGGAAGAAATCGTCGATAAAAATTCAGCATGGCCAGGAATCTACGTAGTTCGTATGTTTGTACTGGCTTTTTGAATTTTGTAATGTGGTTGATTTTCTCTATTGGGGGACTAACACCATCTTTGTTTACACGATGTCCTAGGAATGTCACTTCGTTATTAGCGAAAACACATTTACTTACATTAATTTTTAACCCATGCTGCTGGAGGCGTTGGAATACCGTTGTGACATGTTGGTAGTGTTCTTCTTCACTGCTGGACGCGATACAAATGTCGTCAATGTAGCAGACGACGAAGTCTAGACCTGAAAGAACTTGGTCCATATAGCGTTGGAATGTCTGCGCGGCATTGCATAATCCAAATGTCATCACGTTGAATTCAAAAAGACCAAATGGTGTGATGATCGCTGTCTTTTTTTTGTCTTCTGCAGCTATCGGTATGTTGAAATACGCTTTTTCGATGTCTATCGTAGTGTATATTGACTTGCCGTTGAATGTTTGTGCGAAGTCTTGGATGTGTGGGATAGGATATCGGTCTGGTAACGTTTGTGAGTTGAGTCGTCGATAATCCCCACATGGTCGCCACGTGCCGTTCTTTTTAGAAACCATATTCAACGGGCTAGCCCAATCACTCTTCGAGTGGGTGCAAATTGCATGACTTAACATGTACTCGAATTCTTGACGAGCTATCTGTAACATACTTGGGTTCAGCCGCCGAGCGCGTGAAAAAACAGGACGTCCGCTAGTGTAAATGTGATGTTGAACCGTTGTTTTTGTTGTGTCCAACGAATTAAATGTCAGTGGTGAAGTCAGATCCTTGAATTTGGCCAGGAGTTTCTGATACTTGTTGTCGCTGTTGACTGAAGAAACTGGAGAGTAGGCTACAATTTCGGCTATGCACGACGTCTGCAACTTCGTTTGATTGTCAATAATTCGCTTGTTAGCGACGTCGACCAATAAGTTGAAGTTTTTGAGGAAGTCGGCTCCTAGTATTGGCTTTGACACGTCAGCGATGGTGAAATACCAGGCGAAACTTTTCCTCAGCCCAAGATTGAGTGTCAGAAGTTTGGAACCATACGTTTTAATGTGTGATCCGTTCGCTGCAAACAGTGTACTTGTTGTGGGTTTGGGTTTAGGATTAGCGATTGCGGTTATCGGAAAAACCGAGAAATCTGCGCCCGTATCCACCAAAAATTTGTGTTGAGTCTTTTTGTCAACAATAAACAGACGGCTTGACTTATAACCACTAGCTTCATCTACCGTCTCTGACAAAGCTGTTTTTAGTTTTCCGGTGCCTTGTATTTGCAAGGTTTGGTACATTTGATTGCATTGGCACCAAACCTGTAATGGTAGAAACAAAGAGGTTGCTTACTAACCTGATTTGCAGAACGTGTGCGGATGTGCTGGACTGGATCACGATCTGGAGTTCGGAATCGAGGTCTTCTATTTGAGTATTGTCGCTGTTTTATTTCGGCTACATCTTTGCTCAGTTGTAAAACGGCGTTTTTTATGGTTTGCATTTCTTCAATTGATGATGACTGTGCTGATTGAGAATTTTTTGCACCATCTACAGTGGCTACAGAACCATAACTCCCCATCTCCATCATTTTATCAGCTTGAAGTGCGCATTTGTCAAGATCACCGTCAGCGATGGACACAACAGCTCGCACTGCAACGGGCAAACGATCTAGCCAGAATTGTTTCAGTGCGCCGTCATTCATGGCTCCAGCTGCTAGGTCGCGCATAGTGCGAAGTAATTGCGATGGCTTGTTGTCATGAAGTTCGCACTCGAGTATGAGTCTGCGTAGCTTTTTATTTTCAGAGTCAGCAAAGTCTTGTATCAGGCGATTCCTTATTGCGTCGTATTTGTTTTGCGATGGAGGTGATCTCACAATATCTGCAACGTTTCTTAGTGTAGACCCGTCCAACGAACCAATCACGTAGTCGTATTTCGTCTGGTCTTGTGTAATGCGTGCGTTGCGAAATTGCGCCTCCATCTGCAGGAAGTATAAGTCGGGGTCGCGTTTGCAAAATACCGGCGGCTTGACACCTATGCGGCAAATTTCTGCCGGTCTCTGTTCTGCCGGACTCTGTGGCTGCTACTTAGCTTTTTACAAATTGTTGTTTTAATTCCGGCGTCACCAAATGTGGTTTTAATTCCCGGAATCACGTCGGGGTCACCAATTTGTCGTTACAATAGACAATTTATTTTTACTTTTTTGTTTATAATATAAAGTTACAATTTGCTTAATTTTTTAAATCTTCACTTATCTATACTTTGACAACAACCTTTCTAAAATCTTTTTACTTTTTTTGCTCAATCAAAATTTTTCCGTCTCTTCTTGCATTTACATTCTTGTCAACTCCTTGTGGAACATAGGTTGACATTGGATTACAATTACAGAGTTGTATTTCTCAACTTCTTGTTAAAATTTAATTACGATCCAAATTTCCTTCATTCAGAATATAAATTCTGGTATATTATGTTTATTATACCAAGACAAAAACACTTCTTTGGTTTCACCTACGTATCATAAATATGTTTGGGTGGACACCACAAGTTTATTAAAAATTGGTCTGAAATTCAAATTTTAAAAAACAACGGATTCGTACTTCCTAAGAAAAAATTTCAAAAATCTAAGCTATGATCATAATATTTTTATTAAAAAAAATGTACCTATACAAAAAATCAGTTTCAGTATGGTTCAGTTTTACTTTATTAACAGTAAAAACGACGTCATTAGAGAAACCTTGCGATGTGCATTTGCTAGGTGAGATCAAATAGAATTATATCCCAAAAATTAGAACCATATAAAGGCCTGTGAATTTACCAATTTGAATTGCTTTCAAATCAATTTCTATTCTTCCAAGTATCTACATATCAGGTTATAACATTTAAGGATACTCGGTGTCATATCAGTTCGTGTAAGAGAACGGGTACCACGCATTATCGAAACTTAATTTGACATCGAGTAAAATATGTACATCACACTTGATATTTTTGACATTTTCTGTTTTCGGTTCTACTGTCGATATCTGCTCTTCAGTCATATTAGTTTAGTGACCATATTTAAAAATAGTTAGCATTACATGTGAGATGCATTAATTCTTATTTAGTTCAGTACCGTGAGGATCCCAATTGTCCGATATAAGAACAGGTCACTTTAATGTAATTTATTTGCCTTTGCTATAATTTTATAAAGGTCAATGGTTTTACAGTCATAGTCTGTATATGCGTTCATTTGCATAAGTAAAATTTGCAGAGAGTGTCAGAACAATGACAGAACTAAGTTATTAATAAAACATTTTATATTAGTAGTTATATGTTATATTATATTATTATGGTATTATTATATTATATTATAGTTATATTATAGTAGTTATACATTTCATAGTATTAGCTTTATATGAACAGCGTGTATTTGATACTTGGTGGCACATCACTTTTGGTTTTTAATTACATTTACAAGGTTAGCAAAATCTTTTTCTTATTGTATTTTCAGCTTTTAATTTTAATAGGCTAGACAGGTTATGCATCATCTTAGCACATTGCTCTAAATTGCTAAATTTAATGCGGACTTTGTTATTAGAGACAATGACCGTGTGGGAAAGGAGAGAACTTGTGTCTTGGTAAGAAACGGAGTTCCTGAAGGCTTTTATTATATCTGAGTGTTTACTTCACACTTTTGCATAACTACCATAATTGTTGGTTCCTAATCGTCAGAGTCAACAATAGTTGGGTATCTATAAGTGTAGAATACTGCCGGAATCGAGAATGACTGGATGGGTCTGTTATCCTACAGTACATTTGGATATTTTGCCTTGAGGGCTTAATAATGCAGACAAACCGTTAAAACAGACATCATAGCGGTTATATATCCGTAATTATGCTAAGTACGACTTTGCTTAATACTCTTTTTCATAGTGATCTCTTTTTTCAGATCTGCTCAAAGGATGCTTAAACATTTTGTATGTATGTTCATGAAAAAAAAATTTAAAGCATAGAAAACATTGTATCCAAAATAAGAATTTATATGAAACCATTAATTTTTTTTGTTGATGAAGTATGAGGTTGTTGAAAGTAGTTTTGCATGATTTTTGTACTCGTCCTTTTCTATTATGTAGTTTTTAATTTATTTTAATACTTTATATAAAGTGTAACTTAAAGCAACTCTGAAATTTATAAATTATTATTAGTAAATTGTTTAAAAATTTTAAAGCAGCTAGACCTTTAATTCGTTTAGTGAACCATAGTGCTCCGATCAAGACTAAGGATAATAAATGGATAAAGATTAGCATAGAAAAACTTCTTTGTTTATCATATTTTCAAGACAGATACTTTGGGGTAAAACATGAAAACGCTTATAACTTTAAACATATTAGTCCTGGTGTGCTATAAAGTAGCAACCCTGGACAACTTCTGTACCTGCTATATACACCTGCCTTAACAACTTTAAATCAATCTATTGTAGCCTTATTTTGATGATACTGCTCTTTTAGCAATAAACGAAACAATTGAACAGGGCCCTGTTGCACCAACACTTTTCACTTTGCAATAGTGAACGAAAACAAACACTACAGTAAAAAACACAAACAAAATACATGCAATACAAATGCAAACAAAATTTCTTCTTCTTCTTATGCAAACGAAGCAACAACAATGCACATTAAAAACGTTTCCAAATCGTTTTGTTCGACAAACGCTAAAAAAACCACTATCTTAAGAAAATGATCACTTAAAAGACCGCTACCTTCGGCAAAAGATAACTAAAATGAGCACTACCTTCGTGAAAAGATCGTTATAAAGAGCACTACCATCGTGAAAAGTACACGAACTCTAAAAATAAAGTTTGTGTTCGGGGACACAAACTTTAAAAATATTTTGATGTGTTTCGGACATGAGCACTACACTACGATACTGTACTGTTTATTTTCGTTCACTGCTTTGCACTTTGCAAACTATTGTCAGTTTTTGAGCATTTTTCTCTCATTGAAAACAGAAAGCAATAATTTGAGAATTGAGTTATGCAAAGTTTTGAAAACGCTCAAAAAAGGCAAAGCGTTGCACCAATGTACTTTTCAATGAAAAGTAAAGTATGAAAAGGAAAGTGAAATATTTGACAAAAAACCGGTTTTTTTCTGCATTTTCTGTTGCATCAATACTTTTTACTTTGCGCTTTGCAAAAGTAAACTGCAAAACTTTACAAAAAAATTGCAAATGATTAATTCATCCTGCAAATTTTGTAAATAATTGCTTTACACGAAAGAAAAGTTTCTTATGTATATTAATAAAAGACAAAATGCGTAAATAAAAGAAATCATCTATATACATAAAAGAAAGTCGTGTCAGTTAGGCCACTTATAACTCAAGAACGGCTGGACCGATTTTTTTTTAATTTTAGCAAAAATATTAAGTTTATAAATACTGTTTCAAACTGTTTACAGTTAGACAGTTTGAGTGATATTGATTTCTTTTTAAATTTTTTTTCAAATATTTCAAATTTCAAATATAATAAATAAATATTCATGAAAGGCGATTTGTCGTGAAACTACCATTTAAGGAGGACACAACAGTTCTTGGTGAAACCATGCAGATGTCGATGCATCGGTTTTTTAAGATATCAACATTTATCAAAAACAACAACAACAATTGTATATTACACGAACACACTTTGCTCGTCATATGAAACTGCAGATGAGCCATGCATTTGGTTGTTGTTCAGCGAACTGGGCACTTTTAGTCTTTGATAGCTGGGGGTACTACAGGGTCCCATCCATCTCATTGACTAATTTATGTATTGCCTATAAGCTTCAGGATTATTCAGTGATTGATTTAAGATCTGCGAACCTCCCTGTCCGGAGAGTGATTACTCTAAGATGAGATGGTGGTAAGTAGGATATCCTGTCAATTTTCGCATATAACTTTGGGGCTCTGTCTCTTATGTATTTTTTGATCGGGTCTATTCTAAGATCTCTTAGCATCTCGTTTGTGCAGATGTACCAAGGCACTGTGAAGAGCCTTCGGAGAGCCTGTTTTTGAGCGACTTGTAATTTTTGTATAGTAGAGTCGGCAGCTTTGCTATACGCGACACACCCATAAAGTAATGCTGGTCTAATTATCTGGCTACAGATCAGTTTTCTGTTCTTCACGCTAAGGTTGTTGTGTTTGAAAAGTGGTTGTAAGCATTGCAGTGTTTTAGCGCAACTGCTTCTTTTGACTTGTATATGCTTATGCCAAGTGAATCGTTTATCAAATGTGATACCTAAATATTTAATGCTATCCTCCCAATTAATCACAATGTCACCAACTCTTACTCTCGGTGGATGATGCCTGTGTTTACGTGTAATAAACAGGGCTTTAGTTTTTTCATTGTTAATTTTTATTTTCCATTTATGGAAGAATCCCAGGATGAGATTAATAAGCTTCTGCAGCATGTTGGTGACATTTCTGGGAAGTTTATCAGAATATAACAAGCATGTGTCATCTGCGTATAATGATAATACCGAAGGACTTAGTATTGGGATGTCAGACGTGTAGATGTTGTACAGAGCTATTCTTTGTACTTCTATTCTATTCTATTCTATATTCTATTCTTCTATTCTATTCTTCGTACTGATGAGGTGGTACTGTTGATTCTTACATGGAACATTCTCTCGCAAAGGAAGCTGCCAAGGATTTTGATAAACCCGACTGGGATACCAAAACGAGACATTTTAACTATAAGGCCGTAGTGCCAGACCTTGTCAAATGCCTTGGCGATGTCAAAAGTAATTATACCCGTTGATTCCCTTCTGCTCAGGGCAGACTGTATCATCTGAGCTGTTCGCACCAGTTGTAATTCTGTGAAGAGGTCTTCTCTAAAACCAAATTGCTCATCGGGGAGAATATTCAGCGAGATCACCGAAGTTTTAAGTCTATCTAGGATCACTCCTTCAGCTAACTAACACAGAGCTGACAGTAAGCTAATCGGGCGCCAGTTCTGCGGGAACTTCGGGTCCTTGCCGGGTTTAGGAAAGACTACAATTGTGAGCTGTTTCCAATTTTTAGGATATTCACCTAGCCTAAACATACAGTTTATTATATTTGTAATGAGATGGATCGCATCTTCGGAAAGGTTACGTAAGCAACTGTTGTTAATTTTATCGTACCCTGGTGCAGATTTTATCTTCAATCTTGAGATAATTAGAGCAATTTCATCACTAGAGCAAGGCGCGATGTCTCCATCAGGCTCTTGAGTTAAGAAATTGTAAGCCTCCTCGGTGATATGTTCTTCCTCTTCAGAGTCATAACACTTCGTTCAATAATGTGTGTGACTAACTAGTTAAAACACATATTTTTTTGCCAAAATTCGTTTTTATTCATCAACATAGTCCCCTTTTAGGGAGATACAATCATTCCAACGCTTTTGCAATTTTTCGATACCGCTTTTGTAAAACGATTTTTCTTTGCCTTCAAAATAGACGTTAGTTTCGGCGATTGCTTCATCATTTGAGCCAAATCTCTTACCACGGAGCATCTTTTTGAGGTCTGCGAAGAGCCAGTAGTCGCTGGGGGCCAGATCTGGAGAATATGTTACGGTGGGTGCGGCAGCAATTCGTAGCTCAATTCGTTCAATTTTGGCATCGTTTTCATCGACTTGTGACATGGTGCATTGTCTTGGTGGAACAAAACTGTTTTCTTCGCCATATGAGGTTTCTTTGCGATTTCGTCTTTCAAACGCTCCAATAACGCAATATAATAGTCGCTGTTGATGGTCTTCCCCTTCTGGAGATAGTCGATGAATATTATTCCATGCGCATCTCAAAATACAGACGCCATAACCTTGCCAACCAACTGCTGCGTCTTTGGTCAGCAATCTCACTCACTTTCACTTTACGGTCGGACATAATGATTTTCAGTGTTTTTTCAACGTTTTCCGAAATAACAGCGTCATTTGGCCGTCCAGTAGATGGAATGTCATCGGTGTCTGTACGACCACGTTTGAATTCGGCATACCAATAACAAATGTTTCTTTTTGATGGAGCAGAGTCCGAGTAATGTTTTTCAAGCCATTCCTGGCATTGAACAGTATTTTTTTTCATTAAAAAACAATGATAAATCAGAACACGGAATTGCTTTGAATTCATTTTTTATGAAAAAAGCACTTAAAGCACTGTAACTTGTAAAGAAATGGTCGGATTAACATATGATTTTGACAGTAAGCCTAAAAAGGTTGCCACTTTCGAAAAAAAATATTTATTTAGTATTAGTGAAACTGTCTTTGTGTCAGTCACACACATTATTGAACGAAGTGTTAATCATAGTCTTCGTTTGGCTGGAATTGAAGCTCCAAAGAGTCAGCAAAGGCCTCGGCCTTTTCTGAATCTGTTTCAGAAAGTTGTTGGGTTTTCTTTTTTTGATAGTAGAGCTGTTATCTAAAGCCTCTTTAATTTGATACGTAAGGTTTCGAATGCTTTCCTCCAGGTCCATTAAGGTTTCAGGTTGATTCAAAGGCGAATTGGCCGATCACCCTACCTGCACTATTGGTGCTACTGTCACCCCAGTTTCTGTGATACGCATTCAAGTCACCGGCCAGGAAAGACATGGAATTGTTATTAAATAGCGCTTCAAGGTCTCCTAGGTAGGCTTGTATATTCGGTGGCCTATAGACTGAGGTAAAGTTTATGTTACCTACCAGACTATCTACCACCACTGTAGTTGCTTCAAGCGCGAGCAGGTTGTTAGATATTGTGTGATGTTTGGTAGATTTTTTGATAAGAATAGCTGTTCCCTCACCTCTTCTGGATACTCTGTCTGATCTATAGATGTCATAGTTGGGATTTTTCAATTGCAGAGATGGTTTCAGGAAAGTTTCTTGTATCTGCATGATATCCATATCCATTTCATGTAGTAATTGGATAATTTCATATTTTTTGTTAATAATAGAGTTTGCATTCTAGGTCACAACTTTAAATCGGCTTAGTGGAGTATTCATTTCCCAGTGAGAGTCGGTAACAGGCTTTGCAGCATGGTCTGCATTATATTTTTCATAACTGTGTTGAGTTGTGCTTGAAAGTTCTCCATCAATTTCTCTAGATAAGAGGCGGACAGAGAATTGGTGGGGTTTTGTTGTACCGTGCAGCCTGACATCATTGCGTCAGCATAAGACCTTGATGGCATAACAGAGGAACTTTCAGGTAAGATAGTAGGAATCGATGTGAGGACTTTCATATTCTATGGGGCACAAGGACACCCTTTATAGTTGGCCGTATGGTCACCACCACAATTCGAGCATTTCGGAGCATCATCACGAGGTTTTGTATATTGTTGGTGGTGGTGCGATCCCTCACACTTAACGCATTTGGGTGCGGCCCTACAATTGGTGGCAACATGCCTAAACTGTTGACAGTCAAGGCATTGAGAAGGACCTTTTAGCGGACGCTGAGCTTCGACTGTCACTTTTAGAAGGCAGACACAGGAGACATTATAAATGTCCTTCTGATCAGCGGGAAGACGAATTTTTAACAATTTATCAGCTGCATGTTGAGTTTTGAGTTTTGCATTTGGAATGTGCAATATTTTAATACAGAACATTATGAGAAATGAAAATTCGTTTGTGCAAGGTCAGTATTATAATTATTAAAATAATAATTATGTTTGTAAAGGAAGCTGGTATATGGACTTAGTTCAAGGTTAAAAGAAAATAAGTTTATAAGCTGTAATGAACCTGTTTAATACCCGAGCTTTTGGTCGCCGGATCCCAGAGTCGTTACAAGAATATTTCTTTATAACCCTAAATTTTTTCGAATAATAATTTTAAAGCCGGTTAATTTTTATTTTTAATTTCTTTATTTATTTTGTCCCCAAATTAATTTTGCAATATTTATTACTTATTTGCTAACAATATATATTATAATTACAAATATTTTTTTTTTTTTTTTTTGGTTAATTTTATTTTCTTATATTACGATCTGTCAATTCAGAGTAGACAATAAACAATATTTAAAAGTGACTAAATACTTAAAATTTTATTTTTGAGTTTGAATGGACTGAGCTCAGTAGCACATCCGTCTGTTGAAGTCGGACACATTAAAGTTCCAATGGCGTTTGTTTTCGGAGGCGTGTGAACGTTCTTCCTTCTGCAATAATTCTGCTCATAAAGTAGTTGGGATGATGTAACATACGTTTTTTGTGTTTACTGGCTTGACTTTTTATGACACCCTTAACTACCGGAACGTTGAGATCGCGATGTATACATTCATTTGTTATATATCTAGGAGCATCTAAGATTAATCTAAGGGTTTTTGATTGAAAACGTTGGATAATCTCAATATTTGAAGATGCAGCAGTTCCCCATAGTTCAATGCCATATGTCCAGATTGGTTTGAGTATCGCTTTGTAGATAAGAAGTTTATTTTCCACGGAAAGCTATGAAATTTTGTTCAGTATCCAGTAGAGCTCCCGCATTCTGATGTCAAGTGCTTTTCTTTTGGTAAAAATATGGTGCTTCCAAGTTAGTTTTGTGTCAAAGTGTATTCCTAAATATTTCACTTGGGTAGATTGTGGGATTAAAATATCGTTAAGGCGTACCGGTGGGCAATTTTTCCTTCTCATTGTAAAGGTTATTTGTGAAGACTTAGTCTCATTTGCTTTTATTCTCCAGGTTTTAAGCCACTGTGAAATGTTATCTAGCGCTCGCTGGAGTTTGTTGGATGCTAACTGGTGATTTTCGTCTGTAGCAATTACCACAATATCATCGGCAAAAGTTCCAATCTCAGTACCAACGGTGGTAGGCAAGTCGTTAGTGAAGAGTAAGTATAACACTGGTCCCAAGACACTGCCTTGTGGCACTCCAGCCTGAATTGGCTGCAAAGTTGACATTTCATCCCCCTGTTTTACAAAGAAATATCGTGATTCGATGTAAGATTTTAAGAAAATATAGTAATTAATTGGGAGCATCTTTTTAAGCTTAAACAATAGGCCGTTATGCCAAACTTTATCAAATGCCTGGGATATGTCCAGAAATGCTGCTGTGCAGTACTTCCTTTTGTCAAATGCTGTATGTATAACATTAACCACTCTGTGTACTTGCTCTATTGTACTGTGCTTTTTTCTAAAACCAAATTGATATTCCGGAATTAGTCTCCTTCTATTGACAATGGGCATTAATCTGGTAAGAAATAAATTTTCCAACAACTTTGACATAACCGGTAGAAGACTAATTGGTCTATATGACTTAACATCTTTTGCCGTTTTCCCAGGTTTGAGTATCATGGTAATTTGAGCCAACTTGAATTGGGGAGGGATAAAGTCTTTTGTGACAATAGAATTAAATTGTTTCGCAGCAGTACTATTGCTTCATCTGGTAACTCCTTTAATATTTTTGAAGTAATTAGGTCATAGCCGGGTGCTTTATTTATTTTTAGTTTTTTGATTTCGAATTTTATGTCGAAAATGGAGAATTTTTGTATTGGAAGGTCCAGTTGGTGCATTTGCTGTAATACCTCTCTAATCTCTTCAGTTATACTATTTGGGGCTTCATTAATGTTTGGAATAAAAACTGAAGACAGATGGTCCGTAAATACTTTTCATTTTTCTGTATCTGTTCGGGTCCATTGCCCAAGTTCGTTTTTTACTGGTGCATTGTGCTTTGATGTCTGTTTCTTGATTGGTCGCCAGAGAGAGTAGTTGGTGGAAGTAGTTGCGTCTAGTCTTTGGAGATTCTTTGTATTTCCAAATTTCTGGTTGTTTTCAGATGTTCTTTTAGTTTTTTGATCAGCACATTAAAAAGTTTTTTATCTTTAGGAGATTTGGTTTGTTGCCAGCGCCTTCTCGCTGCTCTTTTGGCTCTTATAAGTTCTTGAGTCGTACTACATAATGGTGTGGCGAATTGTTGCATGTTTGAAGGCGTGGATCTCCAGGCTGATTGTTGAATACTCCTTATAAGATGTTCGGTCTGTTTTAAGCGCCATTTTTTCATCAAGTAATGCCTTAAGTGTATGCCTGAAGGCATCCCAGTTGGTTAATTTGTTGTGCAGATAACATTTTTGAACTTTAAGTTGTATATTCGATTTTATCCGTAATAATACTGGCGAGTGATCTGATGAAAGATCAAAGCTAGATTTACAGAACGTGTCGTTTTGTCGCACTCCTTAAGTAACACAAAAGTCTAACAAGTCTGGAATTTTTTTGTGATCCGTGGGCTAATAAGTTGGTTCTCCAGACGAGATAGTTGAAAGGTTTTCGCTTCTTATAGCCGCAAGCATCTGTCGTCCTTTGGGTGTTAAAAGCGGAGAGCCCCATTCAACGTGTTTAGCATTAAAATCTCCCCCCGCAATAAATCTGTTACCTAAGGTTCTGAAGAATTTTTTATATGTTGCCGTCTTAGTTGCGTGTTTTGGTGGACAGTATACTGATGTTATTGTGATTGAGCCACACCAATCTTTTGTTGATATGCTGGTTGCTTGAATCTCTTCAGTGCGGTATTGTTGCATTTCAAAGTGTAATATATTTGTTTTAACTAAAATGCCACTTCCCCCATGAGCTGTTCTATCGGGATGCATAATGTGGTGAAAGTCATAGCCTGGTACTTTAAAATAATGTTTTGAAGTAAAACGTGTTTCAGATATTAGCATGATGTCTACTTTTTGATCTTTTAAAAATTTTTGTAGGTCTAAACAGTGCAGCTCTAAATGCATTTAGGGATGTTGATTTTAAGCCGTGTCTCTCTCAAACGTCTCAATACTTCTTATAGATGCGTCTTATGTTCCTCTAGTGTGCGGCCAATTACTGTAATGTCGTCAAGATATGCGAAAGCGTATGGCTCCATCTCAGGCCCTATTACCTTATCCAATGCTCGTTGGAAGGTGGCAGGTGCTGAGTGTACGCCAAACGGCATAACATGCCATTGGAACAGCCCTTTTCCAGGTACAGTAAATGCTGTAAACTTTTTGCTGGCTTCGTCCATTGGTATTTGCCAATACCCATTTTTTAAATCTAAACTGCTAATGAACTTTGCTTCTCGTAGCTGGCCGAGTATGTGTTGTATTCGCGGCAGTGGGTATGCATCTGGGATGGAATGGGCATTGATTGGTCTATAATCAACACAGAACCTCCAACTTCCATCTTTCTTTTTGACGAGTACTACTGGAGCGCTGTATGGACTGTACGATCGTTCTATACAACCTTCTTCTAGTAATTCGTCCACTTCTTGATTTAGAATTTTTTGCAGTGCTGGATTTCTTGGATAATATCTTTGCTTAATTGGTGCATCATTTTTCATTGTTATCTTATGCGTTGTAATGTTTGATAATCCTTCCAACTTAGCAAAATAGGCCAATTCTTTCTTTAAGATGTTTTTAATTTCTGGCGTTTCGTCGATGTTACTTTGCCGTATACTGCAGTAATGGTTGTCGATGTGTTTGCTTATTTGTATCGGGATGGTAGTTTTCCCAATCTGTAGGTTACTCTGAGTGCTAAATAGGAAATCTAAACCTAATACTAGGTTGTTTGCCATCCCTTTTAATACCAAGAACTCGATTTCAGTTTTTGTTTTTCCTAGGTTAATTGTGGCTATTACTGCTTCAGTTATTCTGCGTCTTGTTCCATCTGCTAAGATGATATCTTTGCTGCAATGTTTCTTTTCTGCTTGTATTTTTGTTAGTAGTTCGGGTTCAATGAAACTCCTGGTTGCACCTGTGTCTATGGTAGCCGATACTGGAAGGTTTTAAATTTGTACGTTGACTGTGAGGTGTTGGCTAATGGGCTTTACTTGGTTTACTTGGTATGTGTCATGGTCACGTTCGCTTGGTTTAAGCGACGTGACCTTAGTCCGTTTCCCTGAGTATTTGGTCTTCGACAGCACTCTATGGTGCGTATATCCTTTTTCCTACATTTCCTACAATCCACAGAACCTGTGGATTACGGCAACCCTTTGCGATGTGCCCTGTTCTACCACAATGATAGCATATTTTTGATGAGCTAATGTGTGTGACTTGGCCAAATGGTATCTGTCTTCCTTTGTCGATTGGGCGAGATTCCGTTGGTTTCTACTTCTCTTCTGTTCGGATGATTTCGTAGTCTTTTGCTAGATTTATTAGCTCCGTTAGGGACTGAAATTCTCTACGCTTGATGAACAATTGATATTCTGCTCTACTGTTGTGAAATATCCTGTCCAGCTGTTGTACTGCTGTGTAGTTTAGCTATTTCATCAACCGTTGCATCACTAGAACATATGTCTTGAAGTCTTCTTTACTTTGCTGGTGTCTCTGTCGGACTTCATCATCAAGTTTTTTCCACGTAGCGGCGAGGTAGGAATAATTTTAATAAATCCTCCTTGAAGTCTTTCCAATTCATCCAACTTTGTTTATTATGTAGGAACCATACCAGAGCTTTGTCTTTTAACAACTCAGGCATAGTTCTTGGCAGCATGTTTAATTGAATGTTACAGACATCTGCTAGTTCCTCCAATCGTTCGATGAAAGCAATCGGATCTGTTCCTCTGTCATATTTTATGGACCACTTCCGTACTTGGTCAATCACCATGGCATATACTGACTTAGGCATAGATGTACTTTCTCTGAGTTCTTCTGTCGGCGTCTTTGCTTGTATCAATTGGTCTTGGGCGGTTTCTTTGCCCACTACTTCTTCGAATATGACTTTCCCATGCTTCTGTGACAAGCTTGTTAGCCGAGAAGTCACCTGCGTTGAATGCTCCATTCCTACGAATACTGATAGTCGTTTACGGAGTTCCTCTACCGTTCCTGTTGAATCCTCATCGAATTCCTCGAGGTATTCAATCAGCTCATCTTTCTTCAGGTTTCGAATCCAGGCCTTACTCATTATTATATTACGAAGTTTTCTACGTTGTATTCAGAGTCCCTGCTCGGGCGCCACTTGTAATGAACTTTTTTAATAGCCGAGGTTTTGCTCGCCGGATCCCAGAGTCGTTACAAGAATATTTCTTTATAACCCTGAATTTTTTCGAATAATATTTTTAAAGCCGGTTAATTTTTATTTTTAATTTCTTTATTTATTTTTTCCCCAAATTAATTTTTACAATATTTATTTCTTATTTGCTAACAATATATATTATAATTACAAATATTAAGAATTATTATAATTCCTGAAATAATAAAGAAAATCTGACCAATGGTGGATTTGGAACCAACACTACCGACAAGGCTGCGTTGTTACGGATCAGTGTTACCGACCAGGTTACACTGGTGGACTTGGAGCAAACGCTACCGACAAGGCTGCGTTGCTAAGGAACAGTGTTACCGATTGGGCTACACTGGTGGACTAGGAAGAAATGTTAATAAATGTCTTAGTTACCTGATTGTATACTTTCTTTGGTTCTACCGAGTGTTCTGCTCCGTGGTCTCTCATCATGTGTCTTTCTGTTGATTAATTCCTCTTTTTATATAAGTCTCGGAAAACGGGACTTCTAACTGCTGAATGTACATAGTTTTCTTCTGAGTTGTTATTGCCGATTTTAAATGCCTGCGGCTGGTATGTTTACTGTTGTTGTTCGCTGCACATTTATTAAAAATTTGGCAAAATAATTACACTCAAACAAAGAGAAGTGTTATCACTTAATTTATATTTTAATAAGAATTAAATTTTCCTTTTTTTTAATTTTTATTAAATTAATATTAACTTAATAATATTGACTTTTCACGCTAACTTAATAATACCTTAATTTTAAATTTATTAATACCTTAATTTTATTAATACCTTATACTAACATTTTATTTTGTGTTTATCTTAACTAATAATAAACAAATTCATTTCAACTAAAAATAGCTTAATTCTATTGTTGTCTTTATTATATATATATTTTTTTTTATTTTTATTGTTGTTGTTTTTTTTTCTAGTTTTACATTAATAATAATAGATATGCATAGTGCATTGCCATTTTTGTGACGAGATGGTAAAACTCGTCACAAAGCATATACCAGGTTGCTAAGGAAATTACGCAAGTAATATTCCTTATTTGTTATTCGTAAATGCATACAATTTCCATGAGAATTGTGACCGTTCCCACGACTAAGCTGAGCGATATCTAATCGCTACTTTAATGCAGCTTAAGATATAGTGCATTATCGTGCGAATTGTATGTATCAACACCTTGTCAAATTTATATAAAAACCTAAATTTTTAGTAATAAAATTCAATTCAATTCTAGAATTCATTGTGGTCTTAATTCGTTTCAAGTGCTTATTAGAAACTGGTTCAAGTGCCGGATTCCTAGGAAACACTGAATCGATTCAGGTATCAAGTCAGTTTCAATAACAAACGAGTTATTGAACACCTATTATATTATAATTTTTTTTTTTTTGATAATTGTACTCATTGCTGTTATGTCATTCATAATTTTTCTATTCTTTGCATAAAACTAATCAGAATTTAACGATTTCATAAGCATTGAAAATGTTTGTAAATGCAAATATGTATTAAATTTTTTAATACCATAATATTTTGTTCAATTTTATTTCGTATTGCAGTTGCCTATACAGTCAATGGCGTTTTTATACTTTTTGTGAATCAAGATATACAGGCCTATTCTGAATCGCATGGGAATAGGAGTTTGTTCCCTGTTCTCAAGTTTGCTATTCTGAATAATTTGGGAATGGGTGTTTTGTTCCCTATTGCCAATTTTGCTATTCTGAATCGCATGGGAATAGGAGTTTGTTCCCTGTTCTCAAGTTTGCTATTCTGAATAGTTTGGGAATGGGTGTTTTGTTCCCTGTTGCCAATTTTGCTATTCTGAATCGCATGGGAATGGGAGTTTTTTCCCAATTTTGCACAAATTCTTTCCCGAGCAAATTGTTGGGGAGACAAGTTAAAAAAGTATTAAAAATAGTTCAATTTAATATGAAAGTAATTGAAAATGATCAGATTTTTGAATATATTTGAATAAAATTATTATTATAATAAATTTAATATTTTCAAAGTTTTATTTATTTATTTTATCCACACGAATTGATTAGTTTTTCGAATTTGTTTTAATAAAATATTGGAATAAATAAATTTAACAACCGTTTCGTTTGAATGCTACGTTCGAAGTGAAGGTAGGATAGTAAGAACTTTATTAAGTAAATATTTTACATAATGGGAACAGAGTGAAAAAGAAACAATAAATAGTCGTCGGTATTACTTCGTTCCAACACCTCCCCTCGAAGTAGAAAGACTATCCGCCATACCCAGCGCTGTTACGCATTTAAAGTGCTTAACACTGTTTAATCCTTTTGTGAGGACATCTGCTGGCATGTCTTCGGTTGGCATGTACGTAATCTCAATTTTCCCGCTTTGGTAGCACTCTTTAACGAAATGATGACGTACATCGATGTGTTTTGTGCGCGAGCTGTACACTAAGCACTGAATGAGTTTTTGCGCACTTTGGCTGTCATTGAATAAATTCACATTTTTACATGATATGCCTAAGTCTTTCAAAATACCTTGTAGTTATATTGCTTCTTTCGTTGCTTCTGCCATAGCCATGTATTCAGCCTCGGTACTAGAAAGTGCCACTGTACGCTGTTTGCGCGCCTCCCAGCTTATTGCTGCACCAGCCAATACGAACGCGTATCCACTATACGATCGCCTATCGATTAGATTCGCACCCCAATCTGCATCAGCTACACCATAAAGCGTTTTATTATTTTGTGTGTAAAGAAGTCCATAATTTTTGGTACCATTCAAATACCGTAAAATTCGTTTTGCAGCTCTCCAGTGCTCCTCATTGTAGTTTGTATTAAACTGGCTCATGTAGTTGACTGCAAATGCTATGTCTGGTCTTGTTGTAACTGCTAGGTACAAAAGGGCTCCTATTAGCTTTTGATAGGGGTACCTTGCCATGACTTCTTCATCAATATCATTTGGTTTTTCAGTTTTGAAATTTGTTTCCATGGGAGTTTTTGCTGGTTTACATTTAGCCATATTGAAACGTTCTAATAATTTTTGAATATAGGCTTGTTGCGTTAAAATAATTTGATGTGACCCCAAGTTTTGCTGGAAGTCAATTCCCACACAACGTTTTACTGGACCAATATCTTTCATCTCGAAAGAATCGCTTAATGCATGTTTTGTGCTTTTGAGCCACATGCTGTTGTTTGATGCTAGTAATAGATCATCTACATATATGATAATTATTAGTAATTGTTTACCTTTTTGTTTGATAAAAAGACATGGATCTTGCATTGAAGCTTTTAATCCAAGCTGTTTCAATTTAGTTGTTAAACGATTGTACCACATTAGACCCGACTGTCGCAGTCCATATAACGCCCTCTCCGTTAAGATAAGCAGTGACCACGTCCATTTGGTGAATCTCCAAGTCCATTTCAGCTGCCAATGCTGCAAGTAAGCGAATTGATGTATAACGTGCCACTGGCGAGTAAGTATCATGAAAATCCTCCCCTTGTCGTTGAGCGTAGCCTTTAGCTACGAGGCGAGCTTTTTTCTTACCATTTTCTTTGGTTCGTAGTACTAAACGACTTCCGACTGCTTTATGTTCATTAGGTTTCTCCACGATTTCCCAAGTTTCGTTTAAGATTAATGCTAAATATTCATCTTCAATAGCCTTTGTCCATTCTATTTCATCGCGTCTGATATTCGCTGTGGACCAATTTGGCGGAGTTTCATCTATGCTAATGCACGCCAATTCACTTATTTCAAAATTGTCGTCTTCATAATCAGTGTCAGGATTGTTGTCTATAGACTTAACATCTTTAGGTAGTTGATAAATTTTTTTCGGTCTTCCTCGCAAACCAGTCTTTACCTTCTTTGGATGACCCGTACCACGTTTCGTTGTCGTTTCACCCATTTCACTATCACTTGTTTCAGCTTCACTCGATGGGGCAACGTTCGGTTTTGTTTCAATGTTAATAGTATGACTCTGCGATTTGAATATTTCGTCGTATTCGTTTTTAAATCCAGGTTCATCTATGAATCTCACATCTCGACTAATTATTATATCTCTTTTGTCTTTAGACCATAAACGATAAGCTTTAGATTCGGATGAATATCCGATAAATACACATTGTTCCGATCGCGATTCAAATTTACCCTTTGATTTCTTCTTGTTTAACACATATGCTTTTGAACCAAACACCTTCATGTGAGTCACAGTAGGAGTTTTTCCAGTCCACGATTTATGAGGTACTTCTCCTGTAGATTTTGTAATACACCGATTTCGAATGTAACATGAGGTATTTATTGCTTCAGCCCAGAATGAAGGTGGAACACCAGCTTGTTTCATTAGACATCTCGCCATCTCTACAAGTGTTCTGTTCTTACGTTCGGCTACTCCGTTCTGCTGTGGAGTATACGGTGCTGTTAAGCGTCGCTTTATCCCGTGTTTTTGAAGATACATGTCGAATTCCTGATTACAATATTCGAGTCCGTTATCAGTTTGCAGCGTTTTTACTTTCTTACTAGTGAATGTCTCTGCCTCGTTTTTAAATTTTTTGAATTCTTCGAATACATCTGATTTTTGTTTAATAAAGTAAATTTCGCACCAACGCGATTTATCGTCAATAAATGTTACAAAATAGTTTTTACCGCCATTTGAGGTACACCGCATCGGACCGCATATGTCGCTATGCATGATTTCTAATAAATCTTCTGTACGATTACCGATACTTTTCGAATAAATTGTGCGTGTTAGTTTTTCACTTGCACATATTTCACAATTTAGTAATTTATCTTTTGAATTTATTTTCAGTCCGTATACATCGCCGTTTTTTGCCATTTGCTTTAAATCACGTTCGTTCAGATGGCCCATTCTACAGTGCCATAGGTTTATTGCACTTTTATCTTCAGATATAAATGCACTGATTTTATGGTTTTTCATAAAATATAAATTACCATTTCGTTCTGCAGTGAAAAATACTTCTCCATTTTTATCAATAACACTTGCATCATTTTTACGAAAATGTACTTCAAATCCTCTGTCTGTTATTTTTGATACCGACAACAAGTTTGTACGCAAATCCGATACATAGAGCACATCTCTTAATGTTATATTCCTTTTACAACCTTTTTCGTTCACTTTTACTTCTATGTCACCTGTGCCAGTAATATTCGTAGAATTGTTGTTGGCTAAATTCAACACTTCATTTAATTCTACCATATCAACAAAATTATTCTTGTCGGAGCTCATGTGGGAAGTGCATCCACTGTCTAAACACCAGTTATCATTTCCATTTGGACACAAAAAAACTGATTCTGTTGCTCTTAAAGAGGAATTTTTTACTTCGCTTTTATTAGCTCTTTGATTGTAGTCATTTTTCGAACGGCACTCTTTTGCATAGTGACCTTTTTTGCCACATTTGTAACAGCAAAAATTTCTTTTCGTTTCTGTGCGTTTTGTGTATCGATCATTGTTATTTCTGTTTTTGTTATACATACTTGGTGTATTTTTTACATACAAAGCATCGCTGTCTGCTCACTCGTTTTTTGCTTTCCTTGATTCCCACTCTTCTAGTATTTTTACACGAAGCACTTCTGGCTTTGGTAAATCATCACGTGTTTCAAGTGCACAACGGAATGTTTCAAATGATTCAGGTAAACTGTATAGTAATAAAATTGCGAGCAATTCGTCTCCGATTTCAACACCAATTTCCTTCAGTTTTGCAACAGCATCAAAAAAATCATTAAGATGATTTCTTACTAAATCACCCTCTTTCATTCGTGAGAGCGCAACTCTTTTTAACAATGTCGCTTTTCGAGCGGGACCTTTCGACTCGTACGTCGCTTGCAGTTTCTGCCACATTTTCTGCGAATTTGTACATTCAGCAATAAGATTTAACTCCGGTGCACTAATTGCTAGCATGATATCGGCACATGCTTTTTCATCATTTGTCTTCCACAGAGCTGCGGATGCAGCCTCACCTGGACACTGTTCACTCCCGTTTACGTAGGCCCATAGATCGTTTTTAATTAAAACTGCACGCATGTGTAGCTTCCAAGTGTCGTAATTTTCTGCATTTAGAGGCTCGATACGCACGACTCCCGCCATTTCTGCAATTTTTTACGCAATTTCTTTTCGAAATTCAAATACTTATTTTACTTTTTATTTCACGCACGGACAATGAACTTTTACTTTTAGATTGAAATGCAAAGCGCAGTTGTGATGGGTCTGGGCCCATAACCTATTGGAATAAATAAATTTAACAACCGTTTCGTTTGAATGCTACGTTCGAAGTGAAGGTAGGATAGTAAGAACTTTATTAAGTAAATATTTTACATAATGGGAACAGAGTGAAAAAGAAACAATAAATAGTCGTCGATATTACTTCGTTCCAACATAAAATTATTATAAATTATATGTATTTAATATATTTTATTAAAATTATTATTTTTATTAAAGTATTATAACAATTTTAATATATTTAAATATTTTAATATATTTAAATTTTTATTTATTTATTTTATCCTTTAGGGTTTTTTTCCACAAATTAAAGCACTAACTATTGTTATTTAAAACAATAGATAATGAAAGAAACCCAAATTCTGAAATGAATGTGATTCATAGAATAAGTTAAAATAAACTTTTGCAATTGTGCGCATGTGAAACATTGCTTCCTTTTTATTGTAACATAACATCTGTACAATCATAAACTATTATTGCAGTTTATTAATTTAAGGACATTTCTATCCTAATTATAAAACTAAATACGAAGTTTGCAGAGGAACTCAAATTTTAGTTAAATTTATAATTTCAATTAATAAAAAAAATATTCAACTTTGTTTTATTGTATAAGTTAACGAACAGAACATAAAAAATATAAGTTGCTTCTCTGGAAGTGCGGTTGGCTCTATCATCTTCATTTTGCACTTCATTCATAATGCATGTGCATATGTGCAAAATGAGGAAAGACTATTATTTTTTAGTTTAGTGTTAAGTTTGAAGTGATATAATAATGTTAACTCCAGCTCTTTTTATAGAGCTCAAAAAAAATAAAAAAATAATTAAATATTTTTTTTATTTAATTTATATAAGAATATAATAAATTATATACATATTTAAATAATAATATAAATAAATAAAGTAAACATTTTCTATTATTTACTATAAAGTATTCATT
Organism: Teleopsis dalmanni; assembly: GCF_002237135.1. NCBI lineage: Eukaryota > Metazoa > Arthropoda > Insecta > Diptera > Diopsidae > Teleopsis > Teleopsis dalmanni. The sequence goes on along the minus strand of NC_051846.1, from coordinate 107,932,237 downwards.
ATATTTATTTCTGATAATTTGTGCAGCAGACAAATATTGCAATTTTTACACTTAAATCAACATATGATACGCAATTCTTTTCTTTGTCTTGCTCGTTTTCGCATTTTTCATCATTAAAAAGTGCCATGGTTGCCAAAATTTAACAAAACAAATTTGAAACTGTTGTTGTTCCCAAAACTTCTGTCTTCCAAGCAAGTCAGAATAAGGGAGTTGTGTTTTTGGGAACAGCAAGGGAATAGAATTGCAATGGGTATATTTTACATTAACTTTTACGTTATTTTAAACTTTATGTATCAACAACACTTGCGTTGGGACTAAACAAATCACAGAAAGAATTCTGTGTTTATTCCATCACTATAATTGATGTAAACAAACAATTTAATAATAAATATATACACATAGCAGAAGAAGCCTACGTTCACCCATAAAATTTTTCTTAAGTTTCGCAAAACTTTTAAATTAATTTTTATTTTCTGATTTATTGTAACCAAAGAAACAACAATAAAGTTCTAATACAAAAAATTAAGTTATTCTTTAAAAAAAAATTAAACACAATTATATGTAAAAGCAACAATTTTTAAAGCAGAAAAACTCTGCGGACACTTTTTAATATTTCAATTAAAACAATTAAAATTCACAGAAACCTACAATTTAATAACCTGTGGGATAACCTCTGCGTTTCATAACCTCTTTTAGACTATGGTCTGTTGATTCTGGTAGCGTTTGAAGTTGCCTGAGAGCATAGCATAGCAGCCAAATTCGTACGATCGCTGCTGTATGCTTAGAGCTGTTGTCCTGCAGAAACAAGATAGTTGCCTCAAGCTCTAACATTCTGTCATTTTCTTTCAAATTTGTTTTAAGTATATTTTGATGCCCACATTTATGCATTGTATATTGTATAAGTTCAAGTTTGGCAGCACCAATACTTGCTATACACTCCCAAATTATTAGGCCTACATCACCATGTTTCACAGTTTAAATAAATTTTTGTTTATTATAAGCCGTAAATAATTTTCTCCACACAAGTTTTCTATCTTTGATTCCAAATATGCAAAATTAGCTCTCATCGAACAAAATAACTCATTTTTAGAACTTCATAGATTTATACATGTTTTCTAGCAAAGCTTAATCATTCTTTTCTAAAACATCTGGATATGTATGGCTCTTTCTTGCAACCCGGTTATAATACATGCATTTCTTCAAAATTTTCCGCACAGTATGAGGACATATTTTGTTTCCAAGTATTTCGGCAATATGTTCAGCTAATTTGTATTTACTTTCACCTGGTTGATTATGTAACTTCTTTCTCTATCTGACAGAATTAAGGGGGCGATTAATGCGAGGTTTAGAAACGTAATTACCCGTCACCTTGGAGTTATTTACAACTTTTTGCACAGATGAATATTGATGATCAATATCTATAACATTAATTTCATGTATTTTATTTTCCTTTATAAAATTTTACTGTTTATATAAAAAAATCTTTTTAAATGATTATTTCTTTCGGAAGCCAACTGATAATTAAAAATCATTTAAAGACACGATTATGCTTGCAAGCGAATTTAAATTAATGGTAAATGTAAATATTTAGAGGTGAATTTAGTTTTTATCTGCTTCACAAATTGTTGCTTTTGCATATACCTTGTGATCAAAAAAGAACTTATTCGTTCTTTTTTTGAATTCCCGCATTTATCCAATCGGTAAATTTATTTTATTTTCACGCCGGCAACACTATTATACACATTCTGTCAAATTTTAACGCATATCGTACGATTAGTTTTTGCTTGGCGTCTATACAAAGAAGTCGAAAAATTTTCGTATGGCGATTTTTAGCTGAATTTCATTCAAAAGAAGCGTCGTTGTGATGTGGCTAAAGAGATGATTTCCAACGCAGATAGTGACCCCACATTCATCGAACGCATCATAACTGGTGATGAGACATGGGTCTATGAATAAACATGGCCACCAAACAACAATCGATCGAATGGTGCTTCGAAGGTGAGCCGTAACCGAAAAGAGAACGCCAAAGTCAGTCCAAAATCAAGGTTATGCTGTTCTGTGACTGTTTTCTTCGATATTCGTGTTGTGTTGCGCTATGAATTTCATTCGAATGGTCAAACGGTCAATAAGGAGTATTATTTGGCCATTGTACGTCGTTTGCGTGAAGCCATTCGCAAAAAGAGGCCAGATTTATGGAAGGAAAACTCATGGATTTTACAAAAAATCCACCAATATCCTCAACCAAACACCGTACTTTCCAGATATGGCCCCGTGTGACTTTTTCCTCTTTACCCGACTCAAATTGCCATTGCGAGAAACGCGTTTTGAGACCATAGAGGCCATAAAAGAGAATTCGCTGCGTGAACTAAAAGCCATACCTTCGGCAGCTTATAAAACTTGTATGGAAAATTGGATCAAGCGTTAGCAAGCATGTATTGCCGCAGGAGGAGAGTACGTTGAAGGCGATAATAAAGAAAATTATTAAAAATTAAATTTTGTGTTTTTTTTAACTTCTTGTTCTTTTTTGATCAAATAGTATATAATTTTTTTTTTAAATAACTGTTAATTTTTTGTATTAGAACTTTATTGTTGTTTCTTTGGTTAAAATAAATCAGAAAACAAAAATTAATTTCAGTAAAAATTAAATAGGTTATGCGAAAATTAAGAAAAATTTTATGGATGAACGTAGACTTTTTCTGCTGTGTGTTGGAATGCTTAAATTTTAAATTTGCCTAATTTTTATGACCCTGTAAATTAAAACAATTTTTGATTAGTTTTTTTTTGCCGCATATAAAACTAGTTAAATTTGTTGTAACTATTTCTCTTGTTTGTCTGCATAAACAAATTTAAGAATATTGTGCACGCATTTTTTATGTGATGCAGTTATTTTTATTGAATTTAATTGCAATGCGTACAACAATAAGAAATTTGTTTCGACAAATGTACGGGACCTTGTTTATTTGAAAATAATTTTTGTTTTTGCCTGTAATGGAAGGAATTGCAAATAAAAGGGCAGCGAAATTGCCAAATCGTTCTATTCGGAATTTCTTTCATTTCAACTTAAGTCAGTTCTATTAGGGACGATATTGGGAGCTCGGACTAGTTGGTCCAGGCATATGTTGATTCGTTTGGCGTTTGCTGACGATCACCATGTGAATGGATGAACTGGTTTGGGCGAAGTGATAGTGGTTGAATTGCCTTCTGCTTGGATGATGCTGGCGTAGGGCAATTTAATCAGTTGAGTTACCTTCGGCTTGGCTCATGCTGGCATAGGGTAATTTAACTAATCTTCTAGACTTCCATTTGGCCGTAGCTGATGGAGGAATGGACGACGAGTCACCAACACTCTCAGAAGGCGTGTGGGACTACGAGCGTTTGGCAATTAATGACGGATGTGGAAAGGCGTAACAGCAGGAAGGGATCCTTGTCTGGCAATAGCTGACAAAGGTACTAATTAAAATTTTTGATTAGGGTTTTTAAGGCTATTGGGAATTTCTTTCATTTCAAGTTACAACGCTTCCATCGATTGCAACGCGCGCACTACCTACAACAAACAATTTTCAACAATTGCGATAACTTCATCATTTATAACAGTTACAACGCTTACGCTTGTGAGTCTATTGCCTCTCACAACATTAATGTATGTTTTCTTTTTCTTTGTCAAATAATAAACGCTGCTATAAACAGAAGTGTCTCTATTATTTTATTTTTTTTTAATTTCTTATAACGAACCCTGGTATACTCGCTGAGTATACCCCAGCTATAGAAAAGGGCCGGAAAATATCGTTACAGTGTATGTATATATATATATGTATTTACCTTTCAGTTTAGAAAAAATTGTGTTGATAGAATACTTAACACCAGATTGTGGCTCCAAAGGTAGTTGCATTGATAAAGTTTTCGGAATTAGAACATTATTTGCAAGTGATGAATTGAAAATGTTCGGACTTGAAGTTAGGTTATATCCAGCACTATGATTGTTGTCATTTCTAGTGAAATATGTATTTAATTTAAATTCGTTTGTAGAAGCTTTATCACTAGTAAGTGGGCTAAAAATATGATTTATTAATATACTTTAGAAGTGTTTACTGAACCTTACGTACCCTTTTGGTTGTGTAACAAGGAAATGCGTGCTATGTCCTTCCATACGCATTGAGCTCTCTTTTAGCTTTTTATTACATTGTTTGTTCTGTTTCTGCATATTTTTTAAAATACTCATCAACTTTTGACGTTCTGTTGTTTCGTTAGAATCTTGACTTACAAGCATAAAGTCACAACCAATAAAATTAATAAGTTCCAAATACATTTTTGAATTGCAGTGTTTCTGTGAAAAAGTATTACTGCATGTTGCAGAATTTGTGGGGTGAACTGAGGAAAAATTTGATTGAGTAGTAGATAGATCACTAAAATAAGGATGAAGTGACTCACATAATGAAATTTCAGTATTTATTGTTGATTGTTTTAAATTAAAACTTCTACTTCGCAGCGATTTTAAAAATGAAATTAATTTGTGCCGTTCTTTGAGAACTTTAAGACGTTTAATAAAAGGCAAGTCAATGTATTCTGAAGACAGGTTGGAACTAGATTTATAAGTTTTCAAACGACTCTTGGAAATATCAGGGCCACCTCTGAAGCTTTTCAGCATTTTTATATTCGATCTGTCTTCAAATAAAACTTGCTGAAGTATGCTTTTTGAGGCAATAGATGACGTAGATAAATTATTTGACATTGATTGAGAGTTATTTGCTTTACTAAATACAGTCTTTTCTTGTTCTGAAGTTGTTTCCCGCAGCTCGTTTAAAACATTGTTTTCTGAACTTAAATCATTTGAATGTAGCTTTTTAATTGTTTGAACACTAGAACTTATGCAATCACCTGATTGCAATTTTTGTGCGCGTTGTTTAAAAGATACTTTCGCAACGAGTTTCATTTGCTGAGTTGGCATAGGGGCGTTGTCTGAACTATTAAGAGTTTTGTAAGTTATGTTTGCGTTATCTCGTACACAACATTTTTTGTTTCTATTATTGTTAAAGCTATCTGCGAAACTGAGAGATGATATATTTGATGACAAACTTGATGATGACATCTTAAACATAAAAAATTCGAGTTAATTAAATGCAAAAATATACATTAATAATATTTGTAATTACCATTTCATTAGAATTTTTTTCATGTGAATCAGATTTCGTTGTAATTTGGTGTTTTTGCTGCATTTGCTGGATTAAATGTAATCTATCATTAATTTCTTGTTCAGGTTCTTCTTGTATAGAAGTCTGCGGTGATAATGTACACATTATATAAGAATTTGTTGGAGATTTTTGTGTTGGTGTTGATATTACAGCTCGCTCTTCGCGGTCCTAATGCAAGACATATAAAATAACATTTTAAATATTTTTATATATACAAAAACAGCTTATTAAAAAAAAAGGAACAAAAATATTAAAGAAGAGAATGTTGTGAGTTAAATAATTATTTTACCATATTTAAATTTGCAGCCCTATTCTGAATCGCATGGGAATGGGAGTTTGTTCCCTATTCCCGAGTTTGCTATTCTGCATAATTTGGGAATGGGAGTGTTGTTCCCTGTTGCCAATTTTGCTATTCTGAATCGCATGGGAATGGGAGTTTTTTCCCAATTTTGCACAAATTCTTTCCCAAGCAAATTGTTTGGGAGACAAGTTAAAAAGTATTAAAAATATTTTAATTTAGTATGAAAGTAATTGAAAATGATAAGATTTTTGAATATATTGCAATAATATTATTATTATAATAAAATTGTTATTATTAAAATAATATTATTATGATAAATTTAATATTTTGGAGGCAATATAAGTACATTGGGTACGGTCAATATTGAACACCAAAAATTTCCAGCTTTACAATTCAAAATGCATGTAGTGCCAGTAGGTAGTCATTTACCAGCAAACGGACTTCTAGACCGAGATGAACTGTGGAACCGGTCTATTACAGACACAATTAAAAAGGTTTTGAAATTTTTCAATAATGAAAAGGAATTAGCTACTTTACCACTGGTAAGTATTGTAGATCATTGTCGGATTTGTATAGCTGAAAGGATGACAATCCATGGTAGATCAACAATGATTATTCCAGTAAAAGTACTGCCCAAAGAAGGGACACTCGTAATACACAAAAAGGAAATTATTAGAAATGTCTATTTAGGTGAATGTTTAACCGCAGTGAAAAACGGAATAAGAATTTTGAATACAAATAACTATGCAGTTATAATGAGTAACGAGTAGTGATATGAATGAGTACTATGAGTAAAATGTACCAAATGTTAATTTGAACAAAGAAGTAAACTTAATTAGATTGGATGAGTATTTAAACGATGAAGAAAGACGGGTAATTACGCAAACAATTAAGGAATATAACGATGTTTTTTACTTGCCAAGAGATAAACTGCCTACACATCAGTATTGGAACACTAAATTCCAACAAGTCAGGATCAAATACCAGTAAATCAACGACAATATACCATAGATTACCAGAAGCACATACGGAAGAAATTAATAAACAAATTAATGAAATGCTGAATGAAGGGATAATAACAAGGAGTAAGTCACCATGGAACTCTCCTATCATATTTGTGCCAAAAAAGTCAGGTATGGATGGGAAAAAGAAATGGCGTCTCGAGATGGCTTTTACTATAGAAAAATAAATGAAAAAACAATTAAACAGGTATTTCCAATTCCTAGAATTAATGAAATCTTAGAGCAACTAGGATGCAGTAGATATTTCTTAACGCTGGATTTGGCTAGTGACTATCACCAGGTGATGGTAGATAGTGAAGACAGGAAGAAAACGGCATTTAGTACGGGCCTGGGATATTTTGAATTTCTTAGGATGCAATTTGGTTCAACAGGAGCACCCGCAACTTTTCAACGAATTATGAACAGTATTTTGACAGGATTACAAGGGATGGATTGTTTGTCTATCTCGACGATATTGTAATCTACGGAAGGAATTTAAACGAACACGACCAAAGGATAAGGAGAGTATTACAAGCACTAAGAGAAAATAATTTAAAATCACAAACGGAACAATGTTAGTTTTTAAGACGACAAGTAGTGTATCTTGGACATAAATTTTCAGACAAAGGAGTAGTTCCAGATCCAGACAAAACCAAGTGTGTTAAGTATATCCCAGTACCTCGAAATGTTAAGGAACTGCAATCATTTTTGGGACTTGTGAATTATTATAGTAAATTTATACCGCAAGCAGAGAGTGCGTGCTTACCACTTAATAAATTACTAAGGATAGGAGAAAAGTACGAACGGAATGACAGTTGCCAAGAAGTTATGATTAAATTGAAGGTTGCCATAATGAATCCTCCTATACTTCAATATCCAGATTTCTTAAAACCATTTGTGTTAACAACCGACGCTAGTAATGAAGCGTTAGGTGCGGTATTATCTCAGGGAGAAGTAGGTTCTGATTTACCACTTTATTTCGCAAGCCGTGCGCTGAGTAATACGTAGAAAAGATATTCAACTATAGAAAAAGAATTTCTAGCCATAGTGTGGGCAACTAGAAATTTTAGGTCTTATTTACTGGGAAGACACTAAAATATTTACAGACCATAAGCCATTAAGAGGTATTAAGCTATTAAGAGGTATAGCGAATCTTAAAAACTAAGACACACGTTTAGGAAGATTCCGTTTGAAATTGTTGGAATACGATATGGAAATTTTATACAAACCAGGAATCACAAACAAAAACTGCTCTGAGTCGACTACCGATAGCAGTAGTAACGAAAGGAAATAAAACAGCAACGGAACTAATGGAAAAAGAAAATAAATGGAACAAAATGACAAAGTAGAAAAGGAATATGCAAAAGATCAGACGAAAGAAGATTACGCAGTATTCCTAACCAATAAGAGAGATATCCAGGAAGTGTTAGGGAAATTTCATGACTCACCTATCGGAGGACACCAAGGGGTTGTTAGAACATATTTTCGAATACGAAAGCAGTTTAAATAGGCAGGTATGCAAAGACAAATAAAGGACTACGTCGGAATATGTCAACAATGTCAGAAGAACAAAAGCTCTAGGATAGAGAATATGCCGATGGTTTTAACTGGTACCCCTCAAAGACCATTCGACAAAGTTTTTGTGGATGTTGTAGGTCCGCTACCTAGTGCAGAGAGCGGGAATAAGCTCATCTTAACATTTCAGCATGATTTTTCTAAATACTTTGTGTGTACGGCACTACAGGATGCGGAAGCTGTGACAGTAGCAAGAAAATTCTTTAATGTGTAATAGATGTATTATTTATTTGAAATTATAAGGTTGCCATATAACGTATAAAACCGTTGCCGTTTCTTATCCTTATAATTATTATTTATAGTTAAGAAAATAAAAATTGTTTTCAATTATTGAGAACTTGGTGCGCTTCTGATGAGTGCATTTGTGGTTCCGATTTTTATTTAGGTTTTTACTTTCAACTTAACCTAGGTACATAACGACGCAGCGTGTGTACTTTCTTATTTACTAAATGTTTTATAATTATTATATATATTTGTGTTATTTATTTTAATATTCTAAATGTAACGGCGCACGGTAAGTACATTTCTATTTCGTAATTTATTGCTAAATAAGCGTATTCGATTCCACTTGCCTCAAGTACGCTTACTGTTGATATTGTTGTTTATGCGGTCAATGCCTGGCAAGCATATGGTTAACTCGAAGGCAAACTGCCGCCGATATGTGTGGTGTCAAATTCCATGTGTGTGGAATTATGCATTTGTTTGTAATCAATGCAATGCGCTTGGAAAAAATTAGTGTATTTATATATACACTGCGCATTCAAATATATAACCACTTATTATTGTATTAATAACATGCATAGCCAATATAACTATCGCATATATTCCTACTTTATTAAATAAAGTTTTAATTTTTAATAATTTCATATAATTAAATTTAGTGTATTTTAGTTATATTTATTTGTTTAATCACTACATTTATTGTATCTTATTCATTATATAATTTTATTCTATTAGCATGTACTAACTGTTTCTTATTTTTATTGTTTCTTATTTCAATGTTTCCATTGTTTTCTATACTTTCTATTCTATAAGGACCCGTGTATTGACTATCTAGCTTATGACCTACTTTATTCCTAAATAGAACTTTATCTCTTTTATTTAATTCTAATTGTTCACTATTTCTATCGTAGAGCAACTTTTGTTTTAATTTAGACTTATCTAGAAGTGTTTTGGCTCTAGTGTACGCTATTTCTAATCTATATTTAATTTCTTTACTATAGTCATCTGTATTATATAAAGGATCTATATTACTAATGACATTAAATTTATTGAAACCTTGGGGAATTTTTCCAAAAATAAGCTCGTATGGACAATATCCATGCACCACTGATGGGGTGGTATTGAGACAATACGTGAAGTATTTCAACCATCGAGCATCGGCAACATAATTTTCTTTGCCTCTGAGATACTCCTCTGTGAAATCGTATTCTTCGAAATCTAATCTCATTCGAGTTAGTTTTGAAGTCGGGTTTTTCATTGAGAAAAGGTAGGTTAATGGGCGATGGTCGGTCTTAATTAAGAAATGTGTACCATATATATATGGTCTAAAATGTGTTATAGCCCAATGAATTGCAATAAGTTCTTGTTCAATGGTTAACTTATTACTTTCTCCTTGAGTAAAGGTCATTGAAGCGTGCGAGACTGGAAGTTGTCTACCATCATGCTATTGGCTTAGAACTGTACCACAAGCATGCTTGCTTGCATCAGTAGTGACACAGAATGGTTATTTAAAATTTGGATACTGTAAAATAGTTGGATTCATAAGTTCATTTTTTAGATAATCAAACGCTTTCTGGCAATATTGTGTACATTGAAATGGAACTTCTTTTTTGGTTAATCTCGTTATATGTCGAGAATAGTCAGAACAATTTTTTATGAATCTTCTATAGTAGTTACAAAAAGCAACAAATCGTCGTGCTCCATCAGCATCAGTCGGTACTGGGTAGTCTCTTATTGCTGTGTATTTACTGTCATCCGGAAGGATGCCTTTGTTAGTGCATTTATGACCGAGATATGTAACCTCATGCATGGAAAATGTGCATTTGTCAGGATGTAGTTTAAGATTGTACTTTCGGCATAGTTCGAAAACATTTGTCAAATTTTTAAACATATGTCTTTCAAAACATCCGAGTACAACTAAATCATCCATATATAAAAATGCTTGAGATAGTGTTAAACCAGAAAACGCAAGAGTCATCATGCGTTGAAAAGAATTTGGAGCAATTTTCAATTCATACGGGAGTAGTTTGAAACGATAAGAGCCATTTTCTGTAGAGAATTATGTAATGTCTCTTGAACATTCGTATAGCTCTATTTGATGGATTCCAGACATTAGGTCAAGGCATGAAAAATATTTAGCTCTTCCCCATTGATCAAGAATGTCTTCTATTCTTGGAAGAGGGAACAATGTCTGCAATCAATTTTTTATTTATTTGACGGTAGTTCACTACTAATCGCCATATCTTTTCATTTGAACCGGGTAATGACTTTTTGGGTACTAATACCAATGGACTATTGTAGTTTGACATTGATGGTTCTACTCTGTCATCATCTACCAATTTCTTTGCTTGTTTTTCGACTTCTGCTTTATGGGTATGTGGTATTCTATAGTTTTTTTATATAGCTTGGTATTTTATCGCTTAACCTTAAACGCTGTTTGTAGAAATTATTTACAGAAATTTGCTCATTTTCTAATCCGAATATATCACTGTATTTTGTACAGAGTGTCGTACAGAGTGTCGCTAAATTTACTAGGGAAATTTTTGAATAATCTATTTATAATTTCTTTAGTTCTATATCATGAAGTTTTTTTTAGCTATAGTATGTCAAAATTTGATATTTTTTCAGTTTTTATATTGTTAATTTTTAAAGCTGTAACTGAACTATTTGTGTTGAACTATTAGTGTTTGCAATAAACACACCAGGTTGTAATTCTTGGTTTGGCACCAATAAATCTTCCTGTTCTGCGCTAAGGTATACTCTCCTAATTACTTGAGATCTTGCTGGTAACATGATAAAATCATTTTCACAAGTGTTTTCAATTAGTATGGCAATATGTTGTGGAAAATATTTTGGTCGTAAAATGAGCCACTCTTTATTTTGCATGAAATCGAGTTTACAATTAAATTCTCTTAGAAAATCCATGCCAATGATTCCATCGCATGGTATAGGAAAATCATCTTGTACTGCATAAAATTTATGCGTTACGAGAATATTTTCAATTCTAAGATATAACTGTGTAAGACCCAATGATTGGATCGAACCTTGGCCTATACCACTGAGGGTTGTTACCTCAAATTTATTTACTTCATATTTATCTATATTTGCTATATTTAGTAGAGCCACGTCTGCTCCTATATCTACTAATAAGGTTAGTAATTTATTAGTGGCATTATTAAAAAAATTAACAAACACGCCCAGGTTAAGGTTTGAACTATATATTGTATTATGTTTTAATTTCTCAGAGGCTGGTTCAGGTTTTCCGAACCAATATTGTTTTGGTTAGTACTATTATTAGTACTAGTTATTCTAACAATATGTTGGATCCTACGGTTATTTCCGCGTCCTCGTTAATTTCCATATTGATTAGAGGTATTGTATTGTCTCTGCCTATTGTAGTTATTATTTCGGTAGTATCCTCTACCTCTGAAATTTCTATTTACACGATTGTTTCCACGATAATTATTTATATTTTGACGCTGTGTGAATAGAACAGTGTCTGTCCGGCCAGTAGCATCCGTGCAGCTTTCTACAAATTTTTGTACTGCATCGTTCAAATTATTAAATTGGCCTGACTTCATAATTAATCTGACTTCAGGTATTGTACAATTTTTAACCATTGCATCTACAGACGCCTTAGTTGAATATTGTATAGCTATCTTTGGTGGTATCCTATCCGAAATGTAAGCACCTTGATTTGCTTTGGTTAATTGCTCAACCTCTTTAGTGTATTGGTTGGCAGTTTTGTTTTTCTGTTGGAGATTCATTAATTTAGCAGTTAAGAGTGCAACTGATTCTCCTTTGATATTTGCTTTTAGTGTATTTATTATTGCTAATATTGAATTTTCAATGGTTATTATCTGTCTAGCTATTTCTTTTAGTTTAGTTTTTATTAATGTGACTGCCAATCTTTCATGTTCTCCTTTTAATTCATCGACCATTTCGATACCGTCAAGGAAACTTTGTAGTTGACATGAATTTCCTTGCCAAACTCTCGCTTAACCTCAGCTGCAATTGAAATATTTTTGAGTTGACCTTCACACTTCTTATTATTATGTTGCTTTCTTATTATACCGTGAAGGTCGCTCATGGGTATAGGTCGGCTTGGGTGCGTTGCACTTTGCAACGGTATCGCCTCCTTGAAACGCTGCACAATATTCTAAATGGTATAGCGCCTTCTAAGCGTCATTTCTCCAATCTTTGTATAAGATGTTTTGATTGTGCAAATATAGAATTACATTGCGCTGAGATTCGGTGGTTTCTTCTTGTTTTTTGTTTATAATGCATCAAATTTCTCAATATTAAAGCCACAGTGACGTTTTTAACTGGAAACTGAATCACCATGGCATTCATAATGTAGAGATCTTTACTCTTTTTCAGTAAAAAATTGCCAGACCAATGAAATTATGTTAAAATAGTTCGTTACAACTTAAGTATGCCAATAATTTTGTTTAGCCAAATTTGTTTTTTTTAGTTTTTTAATTTTAAAAGAATTAAAATAATAAAAAATAAAATGAAATAAAATGAATTTAAAAGCAAATTAAGCATTTTAACTAAAAAAATTTTTTGTTGATTAAAAATCGAATCATTAACAGGATAGAAATAGTGCTGAAGTTTAATTTGCTTGCTGTGCCACTAATTATGTTAGGCACTGTATGTACCTATATTGTAATATATGACACCCTCACCCCTAGATTCAATAGTCTCCGTTGAAAGTAGGGTTCAGAAAAACACTGTGCTGTGCACAAAAATGCAATGCACCACGCACAAATGTTGTGCGATTCTAAATAAAATTTCACACCACAAATGTGGTGTTCGAATATTTTTGTGCATATCTTAAGTGCACAAACAAAACGCACATTTCACACGAATGTGGTGGAGTGAAAAAAAACTCGCACACGCATTCGGTGTTTGTGCCGAAGTTATTTCGCACAGCACATTGTGTGTGAGGCAACCAGCTTACCTTCGCACACAATGTGTGCAGAAAAGAAAACCAGGAGCACATTTTGTGTGCAGACTTGAAAATAAAAATGCACCTAAATGTGCGGAGACGAAATGTCTACTGCACATTTGTGTGAAATGATGATTTAAAAGCGCACAATATTATGACAAATATCGCAGCAAAATATTACGTAAAACTGATTTGTATTAATTTTGGTCTTAATGCGAAATATTTTATTAAAGAAATGATTTTGTATTTATATTTTAATTTTGAATTTATTATTAGATTTACATTTATTGCTTATATTACTTATTATTTTAAGGTTTATTAATTTAAGACATGGGAATAAAGTTAATTTCACAATGCACTTGAAAACTTTGTTATAATATAAAATATAAATAGTTTATAATATATGAGTTAAATAGAATTTAATAGAGAGTATTTGTTTCGAAATGTTATAAATAAAGAGTATCGGTTTTACGGATCTTACTTAGAAAAAATTAAGTATATCAATTTTGGACTACTTCATAAAATTTTATTTATCACCTAATCATCGCTTAAAAATTAAAATATAGAATATTATATAGAATATTACTATAGAATATTGCTTTTGTCCTTCAAGGTGTAAGTGATTAACACGACTGAGGCTTGATTTGTTTGTTTTTTATTTAAGAGTACCTCTTAATAGTATTTTACCTAATCTATTATTAGTATACATTCATATATTTCTGTGGAAACTAATTGCTTTGTATTTAAAAATTTTGTGTTCTACCAAAAGAGTTAGAAATTTTACTTCCTTTTCATATTTTTTAAGTTCACATTAGCAAATCTATAAAAGTTAGATACTCTACCTATGTCAATACATATTTTTTTGGAAAAAAAAAATCTTCCTAAAATATGTTTTTATTTCTTTTAAACTGGTGCAAAACTTACCAAACAAATACTTTAAGTTCACTTACTAAATTTGCATTTAAAAATGCACAAAAGTTGGGAAGTAATATACAAAAAACTAATATTTTAAGTTAAAATACAAATAAGGTCAAGACAGTTATAATTTTTAGTTCACATTACAAATACTTAACAAAACTAATTATTTTAAGTATTTGTTAATTTATGCATTTTTTAACATAAGTAACGATCCCAACGAAAGCAAATATCAATTTTTTCAAAATTTGCAACAAAATAATATTTTCTATTTCAAACAAAATTGTGAAATTCATGTAATTTTTTTTCACCCTTGGGTGCAAGCGCTAAATCGCACATGTGTGCACATTTGTGCAATCATTATATTAGAACAGCGGAGTTTTAGTTTTTTGCCGTGAATGCACGCGTTTCGAATGCGGTCCGCTGGTTCGGTATATAATTCCTGTAATTGAACTCTATTTACGATAGAAAGTTCTTAAATGCGGTGGAATATAATATACTTACTTGGAGCGATGAAAAACTGCAGCCGATAAGTGTTATTTTTTCATAAATTTCTTTTAAAATTCTTTAATTTTTTGTATTTTCATATATCGTTTTTTATTTTTTTGATTGAATTTTTGTAAGCTTTGGTGCTCTTTTTTTTGCAAAATTATTGCACACATACAAAATCAGCTGATAGAAACAGCAATTAAATTATTAACACAGAAATATTACAAAGTGAATAAGTGTTATAAAACGATCAAATAATTAGATCAATTGTTACACAAAAGCTTGTGCAATCGTGTAATATTGTACTCTAATTTAGCAATTTAGCAATTTAACAAAATATTTAAATTTAATTAGCAAATAGGAAATTTATTTAGCAAATTTCAAATTTTAAATTTACTAGCAATATTTTAATGTTAAACATAAATTCTGAATTTGTACATTTAAAAATTACAGGTAATTAATTCTTTTTTTAATTTTCTAAATAATTCAAAAGGGTATTAATAAGGTATGAGTGGGCAAAGAACATCACCTATGCAGAAACAAAACGCATCTCAAAAAACATTGGAGAAGTAGGTAGTAAATATTCCTTTATCCCCCAAGCCAGATGATAGCGTTGAAGAAAAGCTATTACAACTATCTACGATGATGGAGTCTCAAAGACATATCAATAAGGATATGCGGGACCTGCTAACACAGGTAGTTAAGATGTATAAGTCGGAAGAAGAAAGGTGGTCACTAGTACCGGTAGCAGCTAAGAGTGTGACTTCCATTAGCGTGCAAACTCAGAGAGCACTAAAGCGTTCTGCAAATGAGAAACCGAACGGTCCACCACCCAAAGTTCAGATTAGGGAAATTGGAAGCAACGAACATGGAACGCCTTGCAACAAATGGCAACTTATGGAAAATTAAAAGAGGAAAACTGTGACAAAACTGGACCTCGTTAAAGCGCCAAGAGTGAGACCTGAAGCTATTCTTATTAGCAAGACGGCAGACAAGTCTTACGCTGATATGTTAAAGCTCATTAAATCAAAACTAGAGCTTCAAGAATTCGGAAAAAATGTGAACAGAATACGAAAAACAACGAAGGGGGATATATTGATTCAGCTTACCAAAGAAGCTGGAACTTTAGCTAAGGACTTATGCACTGAAATGAAGAACACACTTCAGGATTATGCAAGTGTGAAATTCTTAACACAACGCACTCTAATAGAATGCAGGGATCTGGACGAGGTAACGTCCAACGAAGAGGTGTGCGCTGCGATTGCTGACCAATTTCCAGCAATAAACGTAAGCGACATCAACGTCAAATTTTGGCGTTACGCAAGGGACAATACACGAACAGCGATTATCGACCTTCCTTCTAAAAATGCCAGTGTATTGATCAATCTGAGTGGGTTGGGAGCGCAGTAGAATCGGAAACCATATCACACCTATGAGGTGTTTTAAATGTCTTCAATTTGGACATGCTGTTCGACATTGCAAAAGCGATAATGATAGATCTAGTACATGTATGAGATGCGGAGAAGATAGTCATAAGGCAAAATCGTGCAACCAAAATGCATTCTATGTCAGGAAAACTGTAAGGGTGGTAACCTACACTACTCAAGAAGTTCCAAATGCGAGTTCTACAGGAAGGCTATGCAGGAGCTTAAGTCCAAAAAATGATTAAATTTCTGCAATTGAACCTAAATCGATGTGAGGTTGCCCAAGACCTCTTATCCCAAACAGCTTTGGAATTAAAATCGGATGTTCTCGAAATTAGTGAATTTTACAAATCAGAACAAACCTCTAAATGGGTACAAGATGCTTTTGCAAAGGCAGCCATTTGGCTAGGACAGGCTATAATGTTTGAACCAAGCGTATTGGTACAAAAGTAAGGCCTAGTACTTGCTAGAATGCGAGGTATATATGTGTGCAGCTGCTACGTATCCCCAAATATTACCCAAGAGAGATTTGAAGAGTTTCTCGAAAGGCTATTAGAAACAGTAAGAAATAAAACTCCCATCATTGTTGCAGGGGATTTCAATGCTTGGGCAGTCGAATGGGGCAGTACTAATACAACACGCCGAGGTAGAGCCCTATTAGAGACATTCACCTCATTAAACCTAACACAATTGGACAATGGGCATAGCCCAACGTTCGATAATGGTAGAGGCGTATCCTACATACCTCACCTTCGTTAGCCAGTCATTAGTAAGGTGTTCGCAATGGAAAGTAACAAACCAATACACCCACAGCGAACACAATGCCATTTATTTTTCTATATCGTTGAAAGAGAAATTTGCTTTAAAAAAATCGCAGAGAAAAGCACAGCATATAGGTTGGAAAACTAAGTATCTCGACAATGATGTAATGGAATTCGTGACCGAAAACATGAGTTTCGGAGTTGGGGATGGTACTAAAAAATCAAATCATCTTATGAAAGAACTATGCAACATCTGTGATGCATCAATGCCAAGAAAAAGCAGAAGTAATGGGCGCGCATCAAACTATTGGTAGACGGAAGATATAGCTTTACTAAGATCTTAATGCCTTGCATCCGTAAACAGTTCAAACGCCACAGATCTAGAGTAGATGCAGAAATGTTTTTACAAAAATACCGAGAGAGCAGATCTAAGCTTAAAAAGGCAATTATTGGGAGTAAGAACCAAGTTTTTCAAACTCTGATCAATGATGTAGACCAAAATGTCTGGGGCGACGGTTAGAAAATAGAAATGCGCAAATTTAAGATGTTAAGAGGCTCGGTACCTTCGTGTCCTAAAATAATGGCGAATATCGTTAAACACTTGTTCCCAAAAGAGGGAGAACTTAGAATCTTAATATCGATAAACACTGAATTAAACGAGATCCCACCGGTTACAGATTCTGAAGTCATAGCCGCTTCTTCCAGAGTTAAACCCAATAAATCTCCTGGATTGGATGGAATTCCCAATACCATATTGAAGAAGGCAATACTAAAACAAGCTGCTATATTCAGGGATGTATTCAACAGCTGCCTACAGGAAGGAATTTTTCCTTCGTGCTGGAAAAAGCAAAGATTGGTGCTTATTCCTAAAGGTAATAAGCCCTCAGAACTACCATCGTTTTACAGACCTTTATGCCTACTGGACACTGCAGGTAAGGTTCTGGAAAGAATGATATGTTCTAGATTAGAAAAATACACGAAGGCAAGTCTGGGTCTATCAAATAACCAATTTGGCTTTAGACCTAAACGTTGTACTGTTGATGATATATTACATGTATGCAACATGGCAAAGGAAGCTACTAATGGCTTAAGGTGGCTAGGTGGTATCAAAAAATACTGCGCGGTGGTGACCTTAGATGTTAAAAATGCTTTCAACGCTGCTGAATGGAGAAGCATCTTAAATGCACTGTTGAAAATAAAAGTCTCAGAATGTCTTTTAAAAATAATTACATCATATTTTAAAGACAGAATACTCTCATATGATACAGACTCCGGACCCAAAACATATAAGATTACGGAAGGGGTTCCCCAGGGATCAGTTCTAGGGCCAATTCTTTGGAATATCATGTACGATGGTATCCTTCGAATTGAAAAGCGGAGTAAACGTAGTTGGGTATGCAGATGATATTGCAACAGTAGTGGTCGCAAAAACTCTAGATGAAGTGGCTAGGAATTGTATCGCTACTTTTGCAGCAGCTAAATTGTGGTTGCAAAACAGCGGATTAGAGTTCGGTGAGCATAAAACTGAGGTGCTGTTAAGCAGCATAGGAGGTCCCAAGGACACAGCTAGAGTTCTTTTAGCATCCGTTTCCAAGTCGGTGATGCTATATGCTGCTCCTGTGTGGGAGCATGCTGCAACCATAAAATCGAATTCACGCGTAATGAAAAGCGCACATAGATTGGCAAACCTACGCATCTGCCGTACTTACCGTACAGTATCGGACGATGCTACTGGAGTATTGGCTGGACGTATGCCAATAGACCTTGAAGCGCTCTTGGCCAGAGGCAGCTTCTTCCTGCGTTCTCGTCTACGAATAAATGGAACTCAGCAATCTCTGTCACATACTTATCTAGAAATAAGAGAGAAATATCTTAATGAATGGCAACATAGGTGGGACCATTCCCAAAAATCAAGGTGGACGCATTCCTTAATTCCAAATATAAAAGAACTGGGATTTCAATTAACGCAGTTTATTACGGGGCATGGCTGCTTCCGTGAATACTTATACAGTTTTATCCAGATAAAATTGAGAGCCCCGACCATATAAAATCTGGAGACTATAATCGGGGAAGCCAGCCCTCCTACTGTAGTAATGCAGATGTTGGCTAGCATTGAAGAATGGAGCCTCTACATGAGTGTAATATCTAGAACAATAAACACTGTTAGAGCGGACGAAATACTTAGTACACAATCGGAGTGAAAGCACGCTAAGTGCTCTTCTAACCTGTCCTGTGAAGGAATACCTTAAATAGTCGTACTGCAGGGATTTACAGGAGTTTGAGCTGAGAATGTAGGGGCCTTTTTAGTCTATAGGCATGTATGACTCAATTGGGTTATGCATGAATCGGGCATGCAAATTGTACGGGTCATTTGTATCTTTGGAAGAAAAATATTAGAACAGCATACTCGTGTACGAAGAGAATTTTGTTTCGCACAGTGCGGTGCGAGCATAAAACTTTCTCGCACATCTGATTGTGAACACTTTTATTTGTTAGTCGCACAGCACAAATGTGTGTGCACGAATCTGTGTGCACAATCATCGCTTTGTGCGATGTGAAATTTGAAACCGCACAACAAATTTGAGTGCATGCATTTGTTTTCTTAACACTATAAATGTGCGTGTGCATATTTTAAAAATAATTTCCACTCGCACAGTACAGTGTGCGATTTTGTGCACCACATTCAGAACTCTGGTTGAAAGTTTAATTCAATGTTTAAGCTACAAAATCATATTTAAATTTTAATGACATTATTTCTTATTTGATCGAATATGATAAGTTTCCTTCTATATATAATCCTATAAGTACATTTCTTAATTCTATTAATAGTTATTGAGCAACATTTTTATTATAATGAATATTAATATTATTGTTTTGAAGTTTAAACTTTCGCTTTACTTGTGTCTTGAAAATATTTAATTCTTTTCTCTTTTGTAATTAGTTATTTTTTTATATTTTGGTTTTGACTTACTGACCCTATTATTATCTACAAATGGATTTTCAAATTGGTCGGTATTAACATTGCTCTTTATGTTTATTGTTCTAATTTTGTGTCCTTTATTTTTGTGTAACTGGTCAGATAAGTTAAAAAGTGTAACGACACACTGTAGCGTACATGCATATAAGATATACTTTGTTACGAACAGCGACATGGAATGTGCTTAACCAGCATATTTCTGTCGCTTATCGCCCAAGCAATAATATTGCTTGCGCAACAAAGATATGTTATTGTATACTTACCAATGCATGCAAGCTACTCCGTATATAACAATATTATGCTTACGTATGCATATGTGTAAGGCCCAAATTTTATTCTAAAATTTAACCCCACAAATCAAATGAATAGTCAAATATGAGTTTTAAATTCACTTAGTAAAAACATGTTTCTAAATTCAATAAAATTTTCCTACAGTAACATCCATTTTTATTATAAACAAATGACCCTGTAAATTTCATATTAGAGACAAACATTTTGTATAAACGAATGACCCTGTAAAGTAAAATATGTTTTGATTAATTTTTTTGCCGCTAATAAAAGTTAGTTAAATTTGTTGTAACTATTTCACTTGTTTGTCTGCATAAACAAATTTAAGAAAATATCGTGCACGCATTTTTTATATGATGCAGTTATTTTATTGAATTTGATTGCAATGCGTACAACAATAAGAAATTTGTTTTGACAAATTTACGGGACCTTGTTTACTTGAAGATAATTTTTGTTTTTGCCTGTAATGGAGGGAATTTCAAATAAAGGGCAGCGAAATTGCCAAATCGTTCTATTCGGAATTTCTCCTGTTACAGGTAAGAACTATTTTGTTAGGGACGATAGTGGGAGCTCGGACTAGTTGGTCCAGGCACATGTTGATTCGTTTGGCCATTGCTGACGATCACCATGTGAATGGATGGACTGGATTGGGCGAAGTGACGGTGGTTGAATTACCTTCTGCTTGGCTTATGCTGGCGTAGGGTAGTTTAACCAGTTGAGTTACCTGATGCTTGGCTTATGCTGGCGTAGGGTAATTTAACTAGTCATCCAGACTTCCATTTGGCCATAGCTGATGGAGGAATGGACGACGAGTCACCAACACTGTCAGAAGGCGTGTGGGACAACGAGCGTTTGGCAATTGCTGACGGACGTGGCCAGGCGTAACAGTAGGAAGGAACCCTTGTCTGGCTTTTGCTGACAAAGGTATTGCTTTATATTGATATTAGAGTTTCTAGAGATTAGCTATTCGGAATTTCTCCTGTTACAGGTTAGCAACTTGCGCACCACTGCAAGCAATCGTCATACGACATTTCACAACATTCTATACCGTTTACAACATCGTGACAGCGTTTATGACATCATACAACATTTCACAACATCCTACACCGTTTACAACATCGTTACAACATTTATAACACCATACAACATTTTACAACGTGCTACACCGTTTACAACATCGTTACAACATTTATAACACCATACAACATTTTACAACGTGCTACACCGTCTACAACATCATTACAACATTCTACATCATTAGCAACATTTTCAACATCGCTTTCCACAAATTGATTATATTTTCTTATTTTTTGTTAAATAATAAACGCTACTTTAAACAGAAGTGTCTCTATTATTTTACTTAGATAAATTTTCTTATAACGAACCCTGGTATACTCGCTGAGTATACCCCAGCTATAGATAGGGCCGGGAAAAGGTCGTTACAAGTGGCGCCCGAGCAGGGACCGTGTAAAATCAAAGGAGCCAAAGATACCTGTATTGTGATTAAAATTCGTAAGTAACATTCAACGATACGAAAAAAAAAAAACAAAACGCACAGAACAACAGACATGCTAAAAACAAGTTGGATAAGGTTTGCACGTAAAGAGGATCTAGTACCAATACTGGAGAAACTGGAAGAAGATGCTACGGGGACAGTCGATGAACTCCGCAAACGTTTAAGGGATATCGCAACAGACGAAAACCATCCGGAGGAGTTGGTGAAACTATTCAACGAAATGGAGAAAAAATACGGACGCAATGTTTCCCCAAAACCAACAACGGCAACAATCGTTACACCTTGTGAAGAAGACAATAACACCACCCCTGTAAAGAGTTTTGAAAGCATTGCCAAAGTCATGGATCAGGTACGTAAGTGGGTAGTACACAACGATGGTCTATCCAATATTATGGAGTTTGTTGAGAGACTTGAAGAGTTGGCAGAGGCGTACCAGATTCCCTTAGATGTGTTACCCAAAGCAATGCCCGAGTTATTAACAGGTCAGGCGTTAGTATGGTATCGGAATAACAACCGAAGGTGGTTATGTTGGACGTCTTTCAAGGAAGACTTTTTGCAATTCTTTCTTCCTATTCATTATTTAGAGAAATTAGAAGATGACATACGCTGCCGGAAACAAATACCACAGGAGGGTTTTAAGAAGTACGTACTAGGTCTACAGGAGCTCATGCGGCAGGCTAGTTACCCATCTGGGAGGCAATTGGAACGAATATATAGAAATAGTCTGCCAGATTACCAACTGCATATCAAGCGACGTGAATTTTCCACATTGTCCGAACTGATTCAACTTGCCGAAGAATTTGAAAACCTCCAACAAATGATCCACAAAGAGCGAATGGGTGTCGTACGGAACGCAAGGGGACCTCATGAACACAAAATATCACAACACACAGAGAGAATCAACGTCCACCTCGCATGCAAAAGGTGTAGTGAACCAGGACACTTTGCATATACGTGTAGAAGGCCGCAAGTACTATTCTGCTGGGTTTGTGGCACACGAGGAGTAAGGACTAAGGAATGCTGTAAACAAAATCGTAACGTAAGCAAACAGGGAAACCAACAAGAGACTGTCCGAACGAGGGGACAGGCAGTCTCCCATGCAGTACAAGTTCCCCAATAAACAGTCTATCATACAACCAGCACACGATATCGGCGGCGGTTACCATTGGAACAACGGCAGTAACGGCCACTATCGACACTGGTGCATCTAGAAGTATCATCGCTGGAAGTCTCCTAAGGGATCAACACAGTTTTGGGAGAGTCACACCTACGAGTATGGTCATCTTACTAGCTGATGGTACGACGCA
>NC_051846.1:107904639-107909301 GCF_002237135.1 Teleopsis dalmanni | reverse complement strand
ATTGAGTCTCAGTAATATTGAAATGAAAGAGACAGTAAACAGCCGAAAAAGTTAAATGTTTTCCTTTGTTCTTAAACCTTATTGATGTGGCTTGTATATAATTATGGGTATATATGCCTGGAAAATTGTATATTAACCACTTTCGTACTAAAATTCCTGCTATATCTATCAGGGTGGTTCGTTTTATAGAATACATAATCAGGAATAGAAAAGAAAATTTTTGTCTGTTAGATGTATTTCTGAGCAATGTATTACATCCATACTTTCTTGGGAAATGTGGTTTATGAGCTCCAGTTTATGTTGGATTTATCCTTTTGCATTCCACTTACATATGTTTACAGTACTCATATATTAGACAAAAACATTTGCATTAGTTGATTTCTGCATTTTAACTCTCTTGTTAAGAGTAGTAAAATAATTCCTAGTAAAAAAAATATTTTATTTTGTTTTGATTTTAATAATCAAATTAAATAATAAATTATATTTTAGCAAGTTAAACTTTAAATTAAAAAGCCGTTCTATTGCTTACTAACAGGCAATTAATGTTTATATAAACACCCTATTAGAAGACTCAGGACTGGTTAATTAATTACTCTGCATGATGTATCTAAACTTTTTAATTATATAGTTTTTTGGAGCCAAAATCATTTTATCCATACTACTTACTTTAATCCATAATTTGCTTCATTCTGAAAGAAGTGATTGCGTTAAACTATCACTGTATTGCTCCAATGACATTAATGGTAATTGTTATTTTTAACAATTAAAAAAAAATTAAATTATATATTACATTAAATTATGGAATGATATTCAAGAATTTAACAACCGAGCTTTGGCTCAAGTATTAAACTGAACTGTTAGAAAGAAATATTCGTAGTGCACAAATGAATGTTTTATGTGGTATTCGTTTCTTATGAATTTAAAATTGGGAAATGTGAAGTTAAAATTGAAGTTATTGTTTGTGGGACGACCAGAGCAGTGGACGGAAATTCAAAATATTTTAAGTATTGACTTGAATTTATTAAGTTCCAGTTTCAAGTCAAGTTAGTAAAGATAGTTTTGTTTTCCGTTAAGAAAAATTTAAAAGGTTAACAAAAGTTTTTAATAATATATAATTTGAAACGTGAAGACAGAAATTTTCAATAGTCTGCTAAGTTTGGAGTTCATAGCTAAAGTTGAATAGAAATTTTATGTATAAATTATTTGTCATTCGTTAATCACACTCACCAACTTCATATGTGAATTCCAAAATTTTCCAAGATTTTAGTTTACAAAAATATATTTTATTTTGTACTGACAACTTTACAAAGACCAAGTATTCAGCAACATTATTATTTGTTTAAATATTCGTAGAAGAAAAAAATATTATAAATTGAAAGTGGAACTCATTAAAGTAAAATATGAATTTGCTATCTTATTATTTAAAGTTTAGTTGTATATTTTTTTTCTGATAGGAAAGTCGAACAAGTAATTCAGCTAATCCAAATGACTTAGAGGTACGCACATTAGGTCAATTTTAATGATGGCAAACAGAATATCTCACAGATATTCTTAATATTGACAAAAATAAATACAATGGTATTTTCATGTGTTTACTTTAATAGTCTTCCTGTCGTATTAAAGAACGGAAAAAAATATATTTTAAAAAAATTAAAAAATAAAGGCAATGCTGGGGCTATAACCGGTTTTAAAAGATAAAATGAGATAAGTAAACTTAATCAACAATAACTTATAGATTCAAGTACTACTGCAATACTTAAAAAATAAATACGAAAAATTCGCTCCATCAGTTTGGTAGCAGTGTTAACACCACTCTAATAAATATTTTTTACATCAGCTCATTATTTCTCCGGATTACATTTCGAGGTAGTAGGATAGTGAAATTAATATCAACATAATGAAAGATGATATTGTGTTATGATTTAAATTATTCATCTTCAAATAAAACTATAAAGAATTTGCAACTGGGTTACACAGCTTTTGTGATGAGCTTAACTTAAAATTATCACACACTATATTAACGAATATTTCTAACATATTACAAAATAAGTTATAACTATATTCACTTTTATGGGAAATAATCACAATAAGCGAGAAGCATTTATTTTTATAGGCAACCTAGTTAATTTCCTTTTTGGAGTACTAGATTCCATTTTCTATTGTATATAATATAATTATCCAATGAAATGTCCAAAAAAAACTAAAAAATAATTAAGATAAATATCCAAGTATCAGTTATCAGCTGTCATGAAAAATGAAAAATCATGAAAAATTAAATCTACTTTTGATAATCCCACAACAACTAATTTAAGAAATTGAGAAAAGAAAACTCCATCTACCGTTTTGTCTACAATTACCAGTAACTTAAGTTAATATTGGAAAATATCATCTGTAATTAACAAAAGCATAAAAATAAATGGCTTTGTGTAACATACATTTAATTCGGCTAAACTCAGTCTATGGTGAGGCCCACTCTGCGCATACAAATTAATCACAATTGCATTGACAAAGACATCAACACATCAGTAAGAGTACATTAAATAATTACAAGCTCAATAAAAATTACATACTACAGTGTATTCGCAATTGACTGTTTAAGATGAAAATGAGCCAAAATTAAATACGAAATATGGTGAGCTTTAAGCAATATAACTCAGGCAGATGCGCGTAATCAATACTTCATTTAACTTTGAGAATACCGGAGTAAAAATGTATGAAGTTTGTATAAGTCACTGGCATACAAGCATACGGCATCAGTAGCTTAAGTCAAATGCTATATATTTTACCAAACAAATTTTTTAACACCCATGTCAATACTCACCATATTTTGATGTAGCAAGAGAATCGCTAATATTCAATAATTCTTTCACCAAAGCTACTCATTATTAAAATCTTTTCGATTTTCTCTACATGTAGGCCTTTCTAAAGGGTTTCTATTTCTTTTAATGACTGATTTAATGACTCTATTGTCTCGTCGAAGAAAATATGCAGTTGGATCGTCTTCAACACTTAAGAAACTTGTCAACCATTTCCACTTGGACAGTACCGAATTTAGGCAATTCTTGCAGCTACAAATTAATTATACTTTCTTATTGTTGTGTGGATCTAGGCTTTAATTATTACTCCAGAATGTCATTCTATTGACGTGAAAATCATGGATTTGTATAATAAGATTTCTCGAGCAATTACTCAAAACAATTTTTTTGGAATTTAAGACTTTGTGTTGTCATTCCGTTAGTAGGCGAAACACTACTCTTATCGATGTCAAGTTATATCTTAACTACATCTTCTTATTTGAAAGGCAAATATGCAACCGCAGCAAAGGCGCTTCAGTTGGTATCAACAAATATGTTCAGTTGGATATCTTCAACAAAATCTGTGAATAACATTTTAGAACAGAAATTTGGCTTAATTTTTGAAACTCTATAGTCTAAGCAAACCACTATTTATATAAATGGTGATGGCTCATCGTAACCCCATTGTAGTTTCCCAATTCCCTGTAGTAATATTTTAGACAATTTCAGTGTTCTTTATTCTAATCTACTTGACAAATATCGGTTGAAAGAAAACAAAAAGAATAAAGAAAATAATTTGACCCGTTGATATTGAAACAGAGAGGTTTTAAGAGAAATAATAAAAATGTAACATATATTATTATTTGTATTTATAAAACAAAGACAACTATATAAGTTGTACTAAAGTTTTTGACATGACAAAATAAATTATATATTTCCATTTTCTTATTGTTTGGTTCTATAAAAATAAAAATAGTTATTTATTTAATATTTTTTAATAGTGTTAACATTTTATATATAGGTATGTTAATTTACGTATATATTGTTTTATTTTAAATTCATAAACCTTAAGTTAAGCTTTTTATTAAAAATTAAGGTATTATTTTAATTGTAATGTGTAACTTCAATAAGTTTTAATTTGTAATGTTTTTTTTTGTATAATTATTAGAGCACTGAGAATGTTCTAAAATAAAGAACGAAGCATTTTCTTCAAATTTCTAAATAAAAGCGTTTTTTTGTGGTTTGTTTGATAGCTAACAAATTTTTAATTTTAAAAAAACTTAAATTTATAAAAAAAATAATACGG
This sequence comes from Teleopsis dalmanni, assembly GCF_002237135.1. Classification (NCBI taxonomy): domain Eukaryota; kingdom Metazoa; phylum Arthropoda; class Insecta; order Diptera; family Diopsidae; genus Teleopsis; species Teleopsis dalmanni. Next base: position 107,905,200 of record NC_051846.1, on the reverse strand, counting down.
AACCAGAAATAAAAAAAAAAACAAACTTAATTAGTAATATTTTAGTGCATATTGTAAAATTCGAATAACTAATCTCATGCATTTTTTCTTTGGTTGGTGGTTGAAAATTTTGTAGAACTAAAACTGGAACTCTGGGAAATTTAAACAGGAATCGAAAACTATCATCTCCTTTATATCAAAATAATCCTACAATTTTGTCTATTTAACCTATTAGTTCCATTGCACTGATTTCCAATTTAGTGCAATTTAAGATAAAGTGATTTAAGGCACTTAAATCAGCTAGCTTGATCAGGCGACCTTCATTATTTCTTTGCAGGGCTTCTTGCTGGCTATCGAAGCTTTTTATCAAATTATCAACATACATATTATTAATTATATCATAAGTTTCCCTAGGTATTGAAGGCAAATGGTCGGAGATATTTTATATATTCAGCACTATAAGAGAACAGACGCCACCGAATATCATTCATGACAACGTATACCTATTCACACGGAATTATTGCTATTGCCATTCTTTCATAAGAAACATTCAAAGTGTTGGTTGCTTTGACGTATTTTAGT
>NC_051846.1:107901615-107904539 GCF_002237135.1 Teleopsis dalmanni | reverse complement strand
TTTACGACCAAAATGTTTTCCACAGCATATTGCCATACCAATTAAAAACACTTGTGACAATGATTTTATCATGTTACCAGCAAGATCTCAAGTAATTAGGAGAGTATATCTCAGCGCAGAACAGGAAGATTTATTGGTGCCAAACCAAGAATTACAACCTGGTGTGTTTATTGCAAACACTATAGTTCAAGGTAATAATGCGTTTATAAGGATACTCAACACAAATAGTTCAGTTACAGCTTTAAAAGCTAAAAATATAAAAACTGAAAAAATAACAAATTATGATATATTACAACCAAAAGATACTTCATACCATAGAACTAAAGAAATCATAAATAGATTATCCAAAAATTTTCCTAATAAATTTAGCGACAAGTTAACAACACTTTGTACAAATTACAGTGACATATTCGGTTTAGAAAATGAACAAATTTCTGTAAATAATTTCTACAAACAGCATTTAAGGTTAAGTGATAAAACACCAAGCTACATAAAAAACTATAGAATACCACATACCCACAAAGCAGAAGTCGAAAAACAAGCAAAGAAATTGGTAGATGATGACATAGTAGAACCATCAATGTCAAACTACAATAGTCCTTTGTTATTAGTACCCAAAAAGTCATTACCCGGTTCAAATGAGAAAAGATGGCGGTTAGTAGTGGACTACCGCCAAATAAATAAAAAATTGATTGCAGACAAATTTCCTCTTCCAAGAATAGAAGACATTCTTGATCAATTGGGAAGAGCTAAATATTTTTCATGCCTTGACCTAATGTCTGGATTCCATCAAATAGAGCTACACGAATCTTCAAGAGATATTACATCCTTCTCTACAGAAAATGGCTCTTATCGTTTTAAACGACTCCCGTATGGATTGAAAATTGCTCCAAATTCTTTTCAACGCATGATGACTCTTGCGTTTTCTGGTTTAACACCATCTCAAGCATTTTTATATATGGATGATTTAGTTGTACTCGGATGTTCTGAAAGACATATGTTTAAAAATTTGACAGATGTTTTCGAATTATGTCGGAAGTACAATCTTAAACTACATCCTGACAAATGCACATTTTTTATGCATGAGGTTACATATCTCGGTCATAAATGCACTAACAAAGGCATCCTTCCGGATGACAATAAATACACAGCAATCAGAGATTACCCAGTACCGACTGATGCTGATGGAGCACGACGATTCGTTGCTTTTTGTAACTATTATAGAAGATTCATAAAAAATTTTTCTGAGTATTCTCGACACATAACGAGATTAACCAAAAAGAAAGTTCCATTTCAATGGACTCAAGATTGCCAAAAAGCGTTTGATTATCTAAGAAATGAACTTATGAATCCAACTATTTTACAGTATCCAGATTTTAAAAAACCATTCTGTATCACTACTGATGCAAGCAAGCATGCTTGTGGTGCAGTACTCAGCCAAGAGCATGATGGTAGACAACTTCCAGTCTCCTACGCTTCAAAGACTTTTACTCAAGGAGAAAGTAACAAGTCAACCATTGAACAAGAATTTACTGCAATTCATTGGGCTATAACACATTTTAGACCATATATATATGGTACACATTTCTTAATTAAGACTGACCATCGCCCATTAACCTACCTTTTCTCAATGAAAAACCCGAGTTCAAAACTAACTCGAATGAGATTAGATCTCGAAGAATACGATTTCACAGTGGAATATCTCAGAGGCAAAGAAAATTATATTGCTGATGCTCTATCGAGAATTACGATAGACGATTTTAAAGATATGAATGAAAAATCTATAAAGATTCTCAAAATGAGAACTAGATCAACCACCAAACAAAATAAAGAAATAAATACCCTCGACCAACAATTAAAGTACGAAAAGCCCCATATATACGAAGTCATTAATAGTACTGACGTCAGAAAACAAATAAAATTGAAATTGACTTCTAACCACTGTTATTTAAAACGTGGAAATAAAATTATTGAAAAAATAATAATTGATGATCTGTTTGTCAATGGGAAAATTGATTTAGGACAATTATTCCCAAGGTTAGAGAAATTAACCTGCAAACATCGCATCAACAAAGTACAAATGGCACCTAGTGAGAAAATTTTCGAATTTGTCTCAATAAATGAATTTAAGGCCAAGGGCAATAAATTATTGAAAAATTTAACAGTAGCGCTACTGCCAAAGGTGACCAAACTGGTTAAAGAGGAAGAAATAAGAAAAACTTTAAAAAATTACCATGATGACCCAGTGGAAGGTGGACACTGCGGAATAACAAAAACGTTACAAAAAATTAAAAGACATTTCTATTGGCCAAACATGACCAAAGATATATCAAGATATGTCAAATCATGTCAGAAATGTCAAAAATCTAAAATTCGTAATCATACAAAAATACCAATGACAATAACTGAATACCAATGACGCCAACAGGCTCTTTTGACACAGTATTGGTAGATACCATTGGTCCATTACCTAAAACTGAGAATGGCAATGAGTATGCTGTCACACTTATATGTGATTTAACAAAATACTTAGTAACTATACCAATACCAAATAAAAGTGCAAATACTGTAGCCAAGGCAATTTTTGAAAATTTTATACTTTTATACGGTCCAATGAAGACGTTCATTACGGACATGGGTACAGAGTACAAAAATTCTTTAATAACGGATATATGCAAATACTTAAAAATCAAAAATATAACATCAACAGCTCATCACCATCAAACACTCGGAACTGTGGAACGCAGTCACCGAACATTTAATGAATATGTACGTTCATACATATCAGTCGATAAAAACGACTGGGATATATGGTTGAAATACTTCACATATTGTTTCAATACAACACCATCAGTGGTGCATGGGTATTGTCCATACGAGCTTATTTATGGAAAAATTCCTAAATGTTTCAATAAATTCAATAC
>NC_051846.1:107890727-107901515 GCF_002237135.1 Teleopsis dalmanni | reverse complement strand
CGTTTAACCTCCTCTTGAGCGTGGAGATATTCCTTCTTAAGATTTCTTTGCTCATCCTTAATATACTCTTCTTGTACTTCCAAAAATTCTAAAGTTTTTTGCAATTTCTAATAGTAAAAATTTATCAAGTTTTAGTTTTTGAGTTTAAAAGGCATTTAGAAATTCGATATCTTATTACACAAAAATTTTTAATTGAAGTCCCTCATAAATGGTTAAAATACTTGTTAATATATGAAATAAAACATTTACTTCTATACCTTGTAGCGTACGTAAAGATCATCAACATCCAGCTCATCAAGGGAACTGTGGGCGTCTTTCAACTTGAATTCAAAAGATTCATCCTAAAATAAACTTGTTAAAAACACTTGCTTTTTAGTTACTTATTAATTACTTTATCTGGTACAATAATGTCCATGATTACTAAATAGCTTATTTCAAATATAAATACCACGTCTATTACAATGACTTTCTAAAATTTTGTCAATACAAAACTAATGACAAGCAAGTAAATGCATATTTATCGATAATAAATGGAAACTTATTATCGAAAAAGTTACCGCGTGTAATAATAATAATAACTTTAAAAAGAACTTAGTAAATACTCTGCGTTTATACAGAAAAAATTATCTGGATTCGTGCCTAGCATATACACAATCCGATAAACTAATAAGGATCTGATTTTATATTCTTGATACATGTTTTGAAACATTAACATCAAAATAGCATACTGTATGGACCATAATACAATCTATTACTGTTATTATAAACATGATATGTACATGTACGAAATTTTATATATATCATGTTTGCTCTAAAAATCATTATTTATATCTGATGTTTTATTTTATTCACATATACTCAAAAATCAGAATAAATGCCTTAAAGTGAGATAGTTTAAAAAAATTGTAGTGCATAACTTGCATGCAAATGATATTCAAATAAATAAAAATGATCAGTTTTTGCGCACTGTTGAATACGATATAATAATATAATTATCAAAATTTTCTTTGTGTTGATATGCACTGAATAGACTTTTGTCTGCATACTATGATAAAATCATTTGTATTAAATACTAAAAACAACTGTACTTTATTTTTTCCCATATGTATGTTTATACGGCCCACTTTTCAGTTGTTACTATATCATGGCAACACTTTAATTGAAAACTAATATGTTAATATCAAAATTAATATACAAACTAGTGTACTTTTGATTTAAATATATTTATACAGTTTGTCAACTTTGTGTTTGCAAAACGAAAAAATGTTGCAAATGTTTATTAAATGCCCAATAAAAACGATTTAATTTTGAAATAAAAAAAAAAAATTAAAAAGTTTTCAAATAAATTAAACATTTTCCTTCATATTAAGCTAAAAATTATTCAAATGTATCATTGGAACATTAAAATAATTCACAAAAATAAAAATAACACCAAATTTGTTGTGTCAACATAGTGTTTGCAATTTTGCAATTTCTTATTTTTAACGGGACAGAGTACCGTTAGATGTGTCTGGGTTTTTTTTGTTTGTTACGATAATCTACAAAAACTGTTCAGTTTCTTTGTTACTTAACCCTGGACGTATAATCATATTTCTACTAACGTTAAGAATAATCATACGTAAAAATGACGTGCAATTTTCAGAGTTTATATTTTGCCGTTATATTAATTTAAATGTGTGCAAGTTTTTTACAAGTTTTTAAAGAAGTATTTATTTATTCAAATTAAAACAAAACAGTAATACTTTCAAACACATTTTTTAAATAAACATAATAAATATAATATGCCAATGATTTTCACTTAAGAAGGAATTGCATTTTTCAAAATTATGTATTAAGGGTAAATTTTCAATATTTCTTAATATTTTTTTTTTATTTTTATTTAGAATAAATCAAAAAATAATAATAGAAACAAAAAAGTAAATGAAATTTATATATACTTATAAAATGAACAACTTAAAGTTAGCTTATACAAATACCAAGTCATATTGAGATCGTCATAAATGTTACGAAAATAATCAAAATTATTAGGAACTTTTGGTTCAAATTAGCTAATTTATAGTTATATAATAATAATTAATCCTATGCAGAAATACACTTAAAGCATGTATCACGATTGTGCTCTCTACAAATCGGCTTTTTACAAGAACTACATCTAATGTTTGTCATTCTTTTTTTCTTATATGAACAGATGGCACAATATGTTCGACTAGAACTAGATTTTCCACCTTTCTGATCATTTTCTTCATCTTTTTGTAATATTTCAACAATATTAAATCTCTTTGATTCCATTTCTATTAAAACTTTACTGAAATTTGAAAGAAATAAAAGTTTTTCAAAATACTTTATTAGCCATAAAAGTTACACAAAGTATAATCATACGTAAAAATGACGTACAACGACTCAATATCTAACTTATGTCATGACTTACCGACACTTATCATATACCTTACGCAAGAGTTAGATCCCGACTGAACATATCAAGAGCGCGAGAGCAATATATGAACACAAAAATGAAATAACTGTAAAAAACGAAAATGTGTACGTCAAATTTACGTACATTATGCGTCCAGGGTTAATAAAGTAGAGTGTTTTAAGTGAAGGAATAATTAGAACGCACGTAATTAAATATGCCAGATAAAAGAACAAATTCAAATATTATTGAGTTAGTGTGTCATAATTACTACTTCGGTAAATCTGCTAAGAAATAAAGTCTAATGTTTAATATAAACAGAGCAGAAAATGAGGATTGTATTAGTTTAAAACCAGCAGGCCACCGTATTAAACCATTGTCTGATCGCCATATAAGAAGAGTATTGCAAATAATGATAAAAATCCTTAAATTTTCTTACGATCATTGACATTAGGTCTGGAGAAGCTATTTAATATTGTTGTTAGTCACAAGGCAATAAGAAAAGTTCTATTACAAAATATTTATTCTTCAAAAGTTGCACGTAATACACCGTTGTTACCTGTTCAAAAAATTGAAAAACGATTTCAGTTTGCTAGCACACGTTTATGATATGATTCAGAGTACTAAGATGATGTGATTTTCTGGGACGAAGTGAAAATCAAGCTTTATTATAATGCAGGACCCAAACAAACATGATAATAAAGCATAATATCCCAGAAAAACAGAACGAAATTGTTTTAATTTTCTTTGACATTGATGAAAACCTTAAAATGATGCAAAGGTAAAGTTAATAAAATAACTTCCAATGCTACTCTTAACCATTATATTATATTGAGCTTGGCAATGAAATTTGTACATCAAGCTTTGCTACAGATGACGATAATATTGAGCATTATTGCTTTGTATATATCTCATTATAGTGGATCTGATTTTAAGCTCAACGAAAAGTGATGATGAGGGTTCAGTAAATGAAATTGTTCATCAGCTTTCCACCAGCACTACTCCCCCCTTTAAGAGAAAATTAATCTACCTGACAAGTCTATAAACTGCGTCAATCTGCGGGATGACAGCTCTATCAGGTCCGTAAGAAAAGCAGCCCGAAGATTTTAAATCTTCTAGCCAAAGAAGGAAACAGACAAATGAAGTTGTTTACGATAATTGCTTATCCGCGGAGTCAGAACAAGGAGTGACTATATGCTAGTCCCAGTCTCATAGCATGTGTTCCTAATATGAAGTGACCTGCCTGCATCGATATCGTAATGATGAGCAAGTTACGCCTTTGTTGAAGTAGCGGACTGGTACGTTGCTTGCCCAGTTTGGACCAGGTCAATCTTGAGATCCGACAAAAGAATTCATGTGACCAATTTTGTTAATTTATGCTCAAACATTTTAGCTTGATTTTTGTGATTTATGGCATTCACAATTTGTTAAATATTTGGCAGTAGCACCTTCAGTAAGAACGAGTGTGCTATATCAATTTCGGACCAACGGCAGACAGCATTGAATCTAGGTGTTACTAATTTGGCTTGTTGTTTTATCACATGTTTTATCCACCCTACGAAAGAGCCCTTGTAGAGTGGAACGTAAAACGCCAGAGACTTGATGGCAACAATCTTTCTTATTTTATCGAACAGTTTAATGTAGCTTGCTTTTCCTGTTATTCGCCACCAATACTCATATAATATATGTATAACGGATCACTTTATTTTATTTTGATTTATATTCTACAGCGTTCATAATAACAGCGGAGCAAGTACAGAGTACACCTCAAGAAATTGAGGTGTTATTTATTTTATTATTATTTCTTAGAATTAAACACGATTTCTTAAAAATTGTTTTTTTTGATTAAGTTTACTATACTACAGTGTAATTAGTTAATAGTGAGCATTTATGGAAAGTGAAGCCATTGCGCTTGTGGTAATAACAACATTTTTTTTGAAGAGCGAAAAACAAAAGAAAAAAAATAGGATGTGGGCAAAGACATGGCTGCAAAAGGGAAAAAAATTTTCTCATGTGAAGCTTTTGAAGGAAATAGAAACTTTTTGTGTTGGAGTTTTAAAAAATTTTTTAATAATAGATATTAATAATTATATTGAACTGTTTTCTATGGTGCAACCTTTCATTATAAGACAAGAGAGACTATCCAAACAAGAGAGACTATTAGAGACTTTCCAGACCTTCCGATTTTTGACTTCGTGGGAACTCTTTAGGACTTGAAATTCCTGACTGTGATATCTCCATATAGTTTAAGTAACGTAGTTATTGAAACCTGAGATGAACGACATTGAAAGATAAATCAATTATAAACAGAAACATTTATTGTCTTAAGTAATCAATTTTTATTAAAATATACAAGCAAACAAATTTCAAAATATAATTAAAATATTTGCTGCCTTAAGCAAAATCTGTGTTAGAAAACAGTTTATGAAAGGAGTTGTAACCATTTTCCACCGAATTCTAGCGTATATTAATTGGCTGCGGTGTTCTCACAGTTTCTTGATAAACATTTTGTTGCTGTTGACCACACGGTTCTGATGACTCATTGATGGACTACTTGAAAAAAAATAGGCCTCTATTGAACTGATTGCCGGACTCGAAGTGTAGCTTGAGTATGGCGAAGTTGGCCTTGTCTCTGTACAAGTGGAACTCTGTATGGTGTTGCAGCATAGCTATATGTCAATAGTACTGTTGTTATCTGTGGAGAAATTCCATTATGTGTTACAGAATGTCCATATATGTCAGCATCGTCTTTTATAGCATTCTGACGTTGTACTTCGAGACACTATAGATGCTGTGCGATTTATTTTCCTTTTACGGGGCGGTTCATAAGAAGTCTGAAATGTAATTAACAGTTTAATATAAAAATAAAGAAACGAGTTTTTTGCACATCCGACACTTACCAAAATCGTTATATAAAGAGAAGTCTGTAGATTTCGTTATACACAAGCAGACATGTGTGCAGACGTGACAAATAGTTGAAAAGTTTTACACCTCTATTCTGAATCATTAACCGCTAGCACATGTCTTAAGCAATAAATATTGTAATTACTTACTTATTTGGCCATAACAATCCGTTACCGATTTTCAGCCAGACGCAGCATGTCTCCCCAGGCGCCTCTTCTGCTTGCGCGCCTTCTCCAGTCTCGTATATCAAGTCCAGTTAGTGCTCCCTCAACTTGATCACTCCACCGAAGACACGGCCTACCTCTACGTCTTCTTCCGCCAACTACTGCTTCAAACACCTTTTTAGCCGGAGCAACTTCATCCATTCTCACGACATGACCAAGCCAGCGAAGCCGCTGGATGTTAATGCGCTGAATTATATCAATGTCGTGATAAAGCTCGAATAGCTCGTGGTTCATTCTAATGCGGTAGTCATCGTCAACTCGTAGTGGACCAAAGATCTTACGAAAAGCTTTTCTCTCGAACACTACCAGTGCTGTTTCATTATTCTGTGATAACGTCCATGCTTCTGCGCCATACAGAAGCACAGGGAGAATGAGCGACCTATAGAGCGTAAGCCTCGTTTGTCGAGAGAGAGCTCTACATCCCAGATTCGAGAGTATAGTCGCCAGCCACTAGCCCGGTGGCTGGCAAGCTGTAACATCACGCTTGCTACGCCCAATGATGTCAATGTCGTCGGCGTAAGCAAGGAGCTCGACAACTTTGTAGAATATTGTTCCATTACAATGAACACCTGCCCTTCGCATGATCACTTCCATGACGAAATTGAAGAGGTCACATGATAAGGGATCACCTTGTCTGAAGTCTCGCAAGGTATCAAAAGGTTCAGAGAGACTTGATCCTACCTTGACGGAGCTACGGGTATTGCTCAGCGTCATTCTGCAAAGTCGAATTAATTTTGCAGGGATACCGAGCTCAGACATTGTGGCGTAAACGCGATCCCTAATGGAGCTATCGAAAGCTACTTTATAATCGACAAAAAGGTGATGAGTGTCGATGTTATGTTCGTGGGCTTTTGCCAGGATTTGTCGCAGTGTGAATATCTGATCAATGGTGGAGCGACCAGGTCGAAAGCCGCACTGATAAGGTCCAATCAGTGAGTTGGCATGTGGCTTCAACCTTTCACACAGTACAGTTGAAAGAACCTTGTACGCGACAGGTATTAGGCTAATCCCGCGATAGTTGGCGCAAATCGTCGGGTCACTTTTTTTCAAGACAGGAGAAAGGGTACTGAGATTCCAATCGCTGGGCATACTTTCATCTAACCATATTCTGCAGATAAGCTGGAGCACGCACCCTATCAGCATATCGCCGCCGGCCTTGAACAATTCAGCAGGTAGGCCATCTGCGCCTGCCTCTTTGTTTTTCTTAAGTCGCTGTATAGCAACACGCACTTCGTTACGGCCAGGTGGTGGAATTTCAACGTCTTTATTTTCGATTGGGAACACAGAGAGCATTTCTCCAAAGGTAGAGTTGATGTTATCATCACCAGATATTAGTTTGGAGAAATGCTTCTTCCATACTTTCAGTACATTCTGCGTATCTGTAACCAGATTACCATTTTTGTCCTTACAGGTTACACCAGGGTTAAAGCCTTGAGTCAGACGGTTGACTTTTTGATAAAATATACGGGCATCATTCCTGTTTCTACACACCTCGATTTCCTCTCGCTCGCGCCATTCTTGATCTCGTTTCTTCCGTCTGAATAGGCACCTCTCTATCTACCTCATCTCCCGATATTTTTCATGCACGATTTCCGTTGCTGCTGATTGCAGAAACCTTTTGTAGGCTGTGTTCTTCGCAGCAGTAGTTTGGCGGCACTCCTCGTCGTACCATTGGTTTTGTCGTGGGGGACATTGAAAAGCAAGGACATCTTTCGCTGTTGTGCGTAGGGAGTGAGAGATATGTCCTTATTGTCTGCCGGCATTGTCAGGACGGGAGGGTTGGTTGTTTAATCGGCTAGAGAGCTGAGCGGCGAAGACTTAGGCTGTCTCTCGTGATCACAGCTTACCAACGTTTAGTTTTTTGTTAACATGGGAGCGTACATTGTTGGCGGTACTAACCCTCATGCGCACCTTAGCTGCGAGTCGATATTTGGACCACGAAATGAACGTATTTACAGCACATTTGAATCGTGCCTTGCGTCAATCACGAAGTGATCAATTTGGTTTCGTGTGGATTTATCGGGAGATAGCCACGTTGCCTTGTGAATATCACAATGTGGGAATCTGGTGCTACATACTTCCATATTTCGCGTCAAAGCGAAATCAATTAGCCTAAGACCGTTGTTGAAGGCTGATCCATGGAGGCTAAATTTTCCGACAGTTGGACCAAAGACTTCTTCTCTTTCGACCTTTGCACTCAAATCCCCGAGAACATTTTTAACGTCGTGTGTGTGACTGTGGTCATAAATTTCGTCGAGTCTCGCGTAGAAGGTATCTTTGGTTAGGTCGTCCTTTTCTTCTGTCGGCGCGTGAGCGCAAATTAAAGTGATGTTTAAATATTTTTGCCTTGATACAGAGAGTGGCAAGCCTTTCGTTCACCGGTGTGGATGGCTGGACTAATTTTGATAGTCTCTTGCTTATCACAAAACCGCATCCTAATTCACGCCTATTTGCATGGCAGCATGTATGTTATACTACACGCATACTACGCATCACAGTTTGCTCTTTTAGAGCAGCCCTGGATGACGGTGATGTCAACCTTACATTTATTGAGAGCTTCCGCCAGTTGGATAGAGGCACCTTTCCCATAGAGGATCGGGACATTCCAGGTTCATATCCGTAAATCATAGTCCTTTAAGCGTTTGCATTGATCGTCAACGTTAATCGGTTTCCAGTTCCGTGGCACTTTTGCCCCATTAGCAGCTGATTTTAAGTGACGGGTACCAAACCCTGTGCACAACAAATTTAATGTCCTGGGGATGAGACTCGCTGTACGCACTATTAGTTCATTACCCAGCGGGTGCCAGGTAACTATCCAGGGGTGCCACGAGGAGTCTTCCAACTTTTCAAGACTCAGTTTTTGGATAGATTGTAACTGGCAATGTTGAAGCTTTAAACTCAAGCAAGGTGACATGTGGCATTTGCACTACTAAGGAACTAGAAAAACCCATTTCTAAATTACGGGAATCAGAAGAAATTCTAAATTCAACTTCGAAACTTATAAAAGACGAATTGTGTTGTGAATAGCATTTTTTGCAACACAAAAAAAATGGCAGTTTTTTTTTGTGTGGCAGTTTTGTTGTGAAAGAACCATCCACTACAGGACCATCTATCAGTGTTACAAGAAACAAAATCCGTTCAAAATCCTAAGATAGAAAAAGATCAATATGTTTCATTTATGAGGGAATATGAAGAGTTGTGACACATGACAAAAATTAATGGTAGTGAAATAATATTTCTACAATATTCATCTCGCACCACGTCCAGACAACTCAACATCAAAACTGCGAGTTGTATTTGACGCATCAGTACACAAACTATCAGGGCCGTCACTAAATGACAATGTTTAGTGGTTCAAAAGTTCAAGGCGAATTGTTTTCGATTTTACTCAGATTTAGAACGCACATATATGTTCTAAAGACTGTTGTGGAAAAACTGTGCCGCCAAATATGGGTTAACAAAAAGATAAAAAGCTGCAACTCATCATGAGGCGAAAAAATCTTACAGAACCACTAAATTATTATCAGTTGAATGTCAAGGAATTTATTCATTTGGCATGACATCTTTTATAAGGGATTTCTATGTTGACGTAGGTCTCATTGGAGGTGATACAATTAACGAAGTGATGACAATTCAACAACAATTAATAACAATTCTAGGCAAGGCTGGAATGAAACTACAGAAATGGTGCCCAAACAACCCAAAGCTTTTACATCGAATCGCTCCAGACGATCAAGAAGTAAACCTCAATTTTGATTCCAAGGAAACATAATGAATGAAGACTTGGGGTCTTTTGTGGTTACCAAAGTCATATTCGTTCCGTATCAAAGCTAACATTCGAGAGCATAGTCACACACCAAAACAATCTAAAAGCTGCGATTTGACACACATACCTTTATGCCCCTTTGGGTCTTATTGGTCTAATCATAGTTACCGAGCTCTATGCTTTGTGATGCTCTGTAAAGCCTCAGAGAAGGCTTATGGTGCATCCGTGTATGTCAGAACAGTACAAAGGGATGAAACTATCAATCTTAATCTACTATGCTTCAGGTCCCGTGTGGCCCCCACAAAACCCTAAATTCCTCGACGAGAGTGGTGTGCAGCATTGCTAGCACCAGAACTCATGGCAAGAGTTAAATTTGATTTAGGCTATCAGGATAAAGCAACCTACTTTTGGACAGACTCACAAATTGTGCTTTCCTGGATAAATAATCATTTAGGCAAATTACTCGTTTATGTCGCCCAGCGAATTGTGAAAATCCTTCGTTTGACCATTTCATACCAACAGTGTAACGTCCCATCAAAACAAAATCCAGCAGATATCCTGTCAAGAAGGCCAAAACTTCGGGAATTTTCATCATGCTGCATGTGGTTATATGGTCAACTCCCTTCAAAAGGGAATTATTAATTAAAGACAACAGTATGGTGTTCGCTCTAACAACGCAACAACTTGCTGATGAGCAGCCGTGGGTCTACTTAATACATTAAAAAAATTTATTTACTTATGTCCAAAGGATTATTGGATATATACTGTTTAATCAAAAACGCACGAAAATCAAAAAGCTCGAGAGCAGAGATCATTCAGCTTTCACCGACGGAGCTTGACATCGCACTTAAGTTAATTATACGTCAAATCCCGGTTTCCGAATTTCCTGATCTAAACAAAATACTAATTAAGAATAGTTTTGTGCCAAAAACACACAATCTTGGTTCTCTAACTCCGTTCTTAGAAGAAGAAGCGGTAATACGTGATAGCGGACGGCTAAACTCCTCAACACAGCAATTTGATGCCATTCGTAAAATTATTTTACCAAGCAACGATCCACTAGTCAAGTTGCTGGTAGAAAATGTACAAAGGCGGTGCTGACACAAGTGAGGCAGCGTTCTTGGCCCCTCAAGGAATAACTTGAAACTGTCGTGATTGAAATTGAAGCAGTGTTGAACTCGCGATCCCTTATTCCTAACTTATCAAATGCGAACGATTTTAACGCAATCACTCCATGTCAATTATTTAGTTGGTGAAGAAATCACTTTAACCGTCGATGTGTATGCACGTGACCCTAAAGAAAAATTACTTAAGCGCTGGCAACTGGTATCAGAGCTACAACACAGTTTTTTGCAGCGCCGGACTAAGGAGAATCTAAGTGAATTACAATAACGCCACAAGCGGTAAAGTCCAATCAGTATTACACAAACCAATACGATGGTAATCCTCAAGAAAACCAATCTCCTAGTTCTGCAATGGTGTTT
>NC_051846.1:107881232-107890627 GCF_002237135.1 Teleopsis dalmanni | reverse complement strand
ATGAGTGAGGATTCTATTAAATATACTGCTTTCGTAACTCCATTATGACGGTTTGAATTTTTAAAAATGCCTTTCGGGTTAAGAAACTCACCTTCGGTTTTTCAACGTTTTGCGAACCAAGCTTTTGACGATTTGATCAGAACAGGAAAAATAGCGACATATTTGGATTATATAATGATCGCCACGAAATCTGCTGACGAACATTTATAAATTTTGACGGAAGTGTTCGACAGACTTACTTACTTACTTAGTTGGCTATTACAGACGTGTGTCGTCCTTGGCCGCGTCGAGTAGCCTCCGCCAGTCAGCCCGATTAGTTGCTTTCTGACGCCAGTTGGTAGTACCGAGCGCCCCCAAATCGTTGGTCACCTGGTCCTTCCACCCAAGATGCGGACGTCCTCTACCGCGTTTTCCACCTGCGGGTACCGAATCAAATACCTTTCTAGTCGGAGCACTTTCTTCCATTCGCACAACATGACTAAGCCAGCGTAGCCGCTGAATTTTTATGCGCTTAACTATGTTAATATCGCGGTATAGCTCATACAGCTCATCGTTCCATTTTAATCGATACTCGTCGCCAACGCGTAAGGAACCATAGATCTTCCGAAGAATTTTTCTCTCGAATGCTCCTAACGCCTTCTCATCACTGTTGGTAATTGTCCAAGCTTCTGCACCATACAGCACGACAGGCATGATAAGGTATTTGTAGAGCCTGATTTTTGTTTGTCGAGAGAGGGCTTTATTTCTCAATTGCTTACTTAGCCCGAAGTAATATTTGTTGGCAAGAGTAATTCTTCGTTGAATCTCTAGCCTGACGTCATTTTTGGTGTTTAAGCTGGTTCCTAAATAAACGAAGTCTTTCACAACTTCGAACTTATAATTGTCAACAGTGACGTAGGTCCCAAGACGCTCAGGAGATTTGTTTGTTGACAGAAAGTACTTTATTTTGTCCTAATTTACCACAAGACCCATTTGTTTTGCTTGTTTTTCTAAGTTGGAAAATGCCGCACTGACGACGCGGGTGTTCAGACCAATGATATCAATATCGTCGGAATACGCAAGCAGCATTACACTTTTTTAGAATATTGTGCCAGTACGGTTTAAATCTGCTGCTCGAATTATCGTTTCCAACATTAGGTTAAAGTAGTCACACGACAAGGAGTCACCCTGTCTGAAACCTCGTTTGGTATCAAACGGCTCAGAGATGTTCTTTCCAATTCTAACGGAGCTGGTGGTGTTGCTCAACGTCATTTTACATAGCCGTATAAGTTTTGCTGGGATACCAAATTCAGACATAGCGGCATAGAGTGTGCTTCTAGTCGTAGTGTCAAAAGCAGCTTTGAAGTCGACAAATAGGTGGTGTGTTTCGATTTGTTTTTCTTGAGTCTTCTCCAGGATTTGACGCACTGTGAGTATTTGGTCTAGAGTGGATTTGCCAGGTCTGAAGCCACACTGATAAGGTCCAATCAGTTGGTTGACGATTGGCTTCAATCTTTCACATAGTACGTTTGATAGAACCTTATATGCGATATTTAAAAGACTGATCCCGCGGTAGTTGGCGCAGTTTGCAGGATCACCTTTTTTGCGGATTGGGCAAAGCACACTTAAATTCCAGTCGTTGGGCATGCATTCATCCGACCAAATGTTGCGAATTAGCTGTAGCATGCATTTTGATTGCATTAATAACATTTCAAAAATCTAAGGATCTGCGCGACACTTTAAAGAAATATTCAACTAATTGCTGAAAGGTCAGTAGCCATCCAGAAATTGTCATATAAACTTTAAAAAACTGTTAACGGTTATTGTTCGTTCCTCTAATCCACGCGGTGCGGTAGTGTTCATGGATATGTATGCATAGTGCGTTCATCATATATATAAACTGTAAAAACCTGTTAACGGTTATTGTTCGTTCCACCAATCCACGCGGTGCGATAGTGTTCATATATATATATAGACATAGTGCGCTCATCATTTATATATAAACTTAAAAAAAAAAGTTGTTAACGGTTATTGTTCGTTCCACTAAGCCACGCACTGCGATAGTATCATAAAATCTAATTATGTCACCGCCACTTGCTGAACTCAAACAGCAACGAAGCACCACGAGGGCGTGTATATCCCGAATCAAGGGTATTATTGATTTCTAGATTCCTATTTCACACATATTCTAACGGTACAAACTGCGATCGAGAAATTAGACTCGGAGGATTATGCTAGGGGAGAGTTAGAAGAACTCTATATAAAGGTACAGACTGCCATTGTAGGACTGTTAGGTGAGGAAATACATAATTCTATGATGGCCCAGTCCAGTCTATTTACATTACCGGTCTACCGGCCGTTCTACTTATACTATTGACAAAAATGAGAACTACTTATTACATGTTATATCAAAGTATAGTTCATTCACCGAAATATTGCGCATAATCTCCTATGTACAGCACTTTTATCATATAACCAATTAAAGATTTAGTTTATCTATTAATTCAAACAGTCTCTCTCCCCAGCAACTCGAAAAAGCACTACATTGCATTGTCTGGGTGATACAGCAACACTATTTTGCAGAAGATGTTCAACGTTTGCTGAAGAAGAAATCAATTGAAGGCGCTCTCAAGTACCTAAATCCATTTTTTGAAGAAACTTTTTTTTGAAGAAATTTACTGAAGATAGGTGGGCGTTTGAAATTGAGTGATATTCCGATCGGACAACGACATCCAATATTATTACCGAAGAACTATACATTCGTCGGGTTCGAATCTCTCATACCTAGCAGGGAGGACTGGATCCTTGAAATAGCGATCCCTCTCCAAACGGTTGACATTTACACGGACGCCTCCAAAATAGATAAACGAGTCGACTGTGGCATTTTCTCTGAAAGACTGGGTCTCAGCATCTCGCTTCGACTTCCGAACCACTGTAGCGTCTTTCAAGCCGAAATAATGGCAATTCACCAAGCTGTAAAATGGGTTCTATGCAATCGAACATCCGATTTACCAATCTCAATTTTTTCTGATAGCCAAGCTGCCATCAGATCACTGATTGGCACCTCAGCCACATCAATCACAACTCAAGACTGCCGTGCTTCACTAAATGACCTCGCTAGGTTTGTTAGGGTCAAACTTATTTGGGTTCCTGGTCACAGGGATATCACAGGAAATTGTAGGGCAGACGATCTAGCCAAGGCAGGTGCTCTTCTCCCTAACATTAACCTCTTTGATATAGGCGTCCCTCTAGCTACAGTTAAACTGGCAATCATACAAAAATACCTGAGTATAGCCAAGCAATACTGGGCTGACGAACCTCAATGTCAGATTTCTAGGTTGACTTGGCCGAACTTTGACAAGAAAAGAACCCGTCAGCTACTTCAACTAAGACGGAACCTGCTCAGCACTACGGTATCTGTGCTGACGGGACACTGCGTAATAGGAAGGCATGCTACGAGACTGGGTCTCCCCTTTAATGACTTTTGTAGAGGCTGTGGCTCTGAGGATGAGGAGGAGACTGTACTCCATCTCATGTGTCAGTGCCCTTCCCTAGCCAGAAGAAGATTAAAAATCCTTGGATCTCCTTTTCTAACTGACCTGACTGAGTTGTCATCCTGTAATGTTAGGGACCTAGCCAAGTTCATAGAACTGTCAGGTTGGTTTTCCTTTGCATAATGGGGGAGTCGTTACCTTTCTTTCGGCGTTAAATGTATACTGATTAAAATCTATATACAAATAACGTAACTCCTGTGGTACCACAACGGGCCTTTGTTTGTGCTTAAGTGGGCTTTTTGGGATACAAGGCCGCCACTCCAACCTACCTACCTACCTATACATTCGTCAAACTTCACGTGTGTCATCTACATTCATCAAATTACCATGCAAGTTCAAAGGCACTCATCGCTCTTTCTCGTATTAAATTTTGGATTATTAACTCTCGTGACATTACTCGCCAGGTGGTGAGATCTTGCACACATTGCGTTCGATACAAACCCAAACTATTAAGACAAATGACGGGAAATCTTCCAGTAGAATGTCTGACACCTAGTCGACCATTTACTCGTACAGCAGTCGACTTCTGCGGGCCCGTTCCAACTTATCTCCGATTTCTTGGGAAGACTCCCTTCAAAATGTATCTAGCTATTTTTGTCTGTTTTGCTACAAAGGCGGTACACATCGAATCAGTCTCAGAGTTATCAACAAATGCGTTTATTGCAGCGCTAAAACGATTGATTGGTAGAAGAGGTTTGCCAGCTGAAATTTTTTGTGATAGTAGCATTATCACTTCGTTGGAGCTAGTAACAAATTATTAGATTTGAAAAAATTTTTGTTTGATAAATCCAATCAAACCATTTTGCAAAGGTATTGTACAGACCAACTTACACACTTTAACTTCATACCACCTAGAGCACCGCATTTCGGAGAGTTATGGGAGGCAGCAGTGAAGTCAGCCAAAAGTCATCTCAATAGAACATTAGCAAACACTCACCTTACCTTCGAAGAACTTGGTACAGCACTAGTTGAAATCGAGGCTGTATTGAACTCGCGACCGATCACGCCATTATCATGGGATCCAAATGATTACGAAGCCTTAACACCAACACACTTCCTCATCGGCACTACGCTTAAAACACTACCGGAGCTAACTCCTATGGATGAGAATATAGAACCAACAGATAGATGGGCCCGTATCACAGCAGTAAAATACAACTTCTGAGCTGCACGTTCGTACAAAATGGACGGCAGAAAGCCCTAATGTTACAACAGGAGATTTAGTTTTGATACACGAAGACAACACACCTCCTCAACGTTGGCCAATGAGAAGGATTCTTAATTGTAATTCTTCAAAAAATTTTACAAGGGGGGCGGGATGTTGGAGCATTTGAAATCTATTATTATAACTACTACAATTTAATTTTTTTTTTTTTCGTAGTGTCAAAGTTTCTTAGTGAGCGGACGTGTTTTTTTAACCGGTCTCGAAGAAATTTAAATTACAGTATAAAAACAAGTAAACAAGAAGTACTCTTATAAATATCACTTTTGTTATTAATACAAATTCACAAAAATAGATCATTTTTGGGCAAAAAACAATTAGTAAAAGTTTAAAGTGCATAAAATATTCATTTAAAAATAGCTCGCGCTTTTTTCGATTTTTGTTGACTTTCTTTCTTTTTGCACAACTTGCACAACTTTCTTTTTGCACAACTGAAAAAGCTTTTTATAGTAATTAAACAAAATTAAAACATTCAGCTGATACAGCATATATAACCTATTCTTTGATTAGTGTGTACACAAACCATTATATTAAAAGTGTTATAACACAAGATCAGTCATCCTGAAACTGTTCATAACAGTAAACTTTATTTTCAAATAGAAAACTCCAATTTCATATCCTATTTTGGTAATCGCTTAATTTATCGTAATGCCGGTCAATCGAACTCCACCAAAAGGTGGAGGCGAGTCAAATTACGAGCAATAATCACAACAAGAACAACAACAACAGCATAAAACACACCAACAAGCTGTCCTATGCTCAAAAGCATCCAATAATAATAATCAAACAAAACTTCTACAATCAAATCAACAGCTACGACTGCAAGAAAAATCACTGCAAACCCAACAAAAACAACCACAAGAGAACCAGCAAATAGAGAAACAACAAATGCAACAGGAGTACCATATAAAACTCCAACAATCAAACCATCATCAACACAATTCACCATCAAAACTCATTCAGAATTTGGAAAACTCTGATATTAACATCAAAACCGCAAACACAATTGAAGATGCAACCACAAACAAAAACAATGGCTTCAACACGCCAGTAGTGAATAAGAGAATTTGTAGGTCCCCTGGTAAGCAAATCAATGAAATAAGCGCCAAAAAGCACAAACAAAACAAAAAACAGTACACATTAAACGAGTATTTCTTAGCTACAAATAGGTTTGCTATCCTTGCAACTGATAATGATAAAGAACCCACTAAAGATAGCAAAACAACACAAAATCAAACGGCTAAAAATAAAAACCCACCACCCATTTACGTGCAAAAAGTACAGCCGCTAGACAACCTTATTAAAACGTTTGGAATACTACAAATATCTAAATATAAAATTCGTGTATTACAAAACAATGAAATAAAAATCCAGCCTTACACTAGCATAGTAAAATTTCTTATAGAAAAAAGCGTAGAGTACTACACGTATAAGCCAAAAGAAGAAAGGGGGTTTAAGATCTTCCTACGCAGTATGCACCACTCCGCTAACAAAAATGAAATTATATTAGAACTAGCTGAACTAGGACATGAAGTATGCAATACACAAAACGTATTACATCCGCGCACAAAATCTCCATTAAACCTATTTGCAATCGAAATTAAACAAGATGTAAATAACATGGAAATTTACAATATCAAACACCTACTGCACTGCAAAATAAATTTTGAACCTCCCCATCCAAAAAGAACAATACCGCAATGTACCAACTGTCAAAAGTATGGACACACAAAAAATTTTTGTACAAGAAGTCCAATCTGTGTTAAATGCTCCGAAGGACTTAAAACAATTGACTGTCCCATGAAAGGTAAGAACAACGTCGTTAAATGCGCACTCTATAAAGAGAATCACACTGCAAACTACAAAGGTTGTACAGCTTATAAATCTCTTCAAATCAAACGATTCCCAGCTCTTCGCGCAAAACAACAAAAAACCACATCTCAAAATAACGAAATATATCTGCCAACTAAAGCTGTTACGAACCTAATAACTACCACCCAACAAACACAACAAATCCAACCAGCTAAAACATACGCCGAAATAATAAAATCGCATCCAACTGAACCCATTTCAATAAACAATGAATCAAACAACTCTGAATTTGCCGAACTCCAGCAAATGATGAAACAGCTTATGACGCAAGTTGCCAACGTTATACATATTTTAACCATCCTAATCACCAAACTCGATGGACAAAAATAAATTAAAAATTTTAGCTTGGAATGCAAACGGTCACAGCACACAATTACTAGAACTGAGAACATACTTAAATATCAATTCCATTGACGTACTACTGGTATCAGAAACACACTTCACAGACAAAAGTTTCATCAAAATCTCTAACTATTGGATATATCATACAAATCATCCCGACAACAAAGCCCATGGTGAAACAGCAGTAATTATTAAGCAAAATATGCAATGCTCGATAGCCAGTATATACCAAACAGAACAAATACAAGCTACAAGTGTCCACATTCAAGATACAAAAGGCGAGTTAACAGTATCAGCTATTTACTGCCCTCCGAAGCACAATAACTCGAAGGATGTATACCTGAGCTACCTTAACACTCTCGGCAATCGGTACATTGTTGGTGGAGACTTTAATGCAAAAAATACTTTGTGGGGCTCAAGAATTACAAACTGCAAAGGAAAAAATTTACATAATGCTATCATTGACAAAAAAGCAGACATTCTAAACACAGGTGAACCTACGTACTGGCCTACCGATATGAACAAAATACCAGACGTGATTGACTTCTTTGTGACCAAAAATATAAATAAACGATTTCTTACAGTAAGTACACTTCCTGACTTATCATCTGATCACTCACCAATCATGCTATCATATGAAAGCGACACAAAACTAAACATCACAAGGAAAAAAAATAATCTATAATAACAAAACAAGTTGGAACACGTTTAGAGATATTCTTAATACCGATCTGACAATAAATATTTCCTTAAAATCTGAAGACGAAACCGAAAGCGCATTTGTAACTTAAACGAAATGATCGCTGTTGCCGATCAGTTCTTAAACAAAACGACACTCAAAATAAAATCTCGATGCAAGTTAAAGGCAAGATAATGGACAAAAGAAAACTGAGAAAACAATGGCAAATAAATCGGTCCCCTGAACTAAAAAAGGACTTAAACAAACTAACCAAAGTACTTAAAATTATGCTACTTGATGAGAAAAATAAAAACCTGCAAAAACGCATAATGAACTTGACAGCTGACAAGACCACTAACTATTCTTTATGGTAAGTTACTAAAAATATCAACAACTCAGTAATGCATCAACCACCACTGAGGAAAGCAAATGGAACTTGGGCTAGAACTAACACCGAAGAAGCAAAACAGCATGATAGCAACGTTACACGGAGCAATAAAGAAAGTTTCAATAACAGAGATTAAGAATACTATTAAAAATAAAATTAAAGTAAAAAAATCACCGGGATATGATAGTATCACAGGAGAGATTCTGACTGAGCTGCCTCTTCAAGCACTTGTATACATGAGAAATCTGTTTAATTGCGCTTTTCGCCTTAAGTATTTTCCAAAAGTTTGGAAAGTAATAACTATACATAAACCAAATAAGGACATATCTGTAACAAAATCATACAGACCAATTAGCCTATTACCAGTTATGTCAAAATTGTTTGAAAAAAAAATTTTATCAAGATTAGAACCGATTCTCCATAAAGAAAAACTTATACCTGACCATCAATTCGGCTTTCGGAAAAAGTATTCGACTATACAACAAGTTCACAGAGTTGTTAATAAAATAACTAGTGATATTGACACAAAACAATTTTCCTCGACGGTATATCTAGATGTCGCAAAGGCTTTCGACAGCGTTTGGCATGGAGGTCTACTAACTAAACTATCAGAGCTTCTTCCAACAAACTTTTACCTCCTACTTAAAAGCTATCTACAAAATAGATACTTATATGTGAAGTGAAAGCTGGTGTGCCCCAAGGAAGCGTACTAGGTCCATTACTCTACTTGCTATACACGGCTGATGTCACGATACCTTCTGATACCCTTCTTTGCAGAAGTTATCCGAAAAAATAGTAAAAAGCACACAGACAGATTACTTTTCCATCCTAACCCAACAATGAGGCAGCTACCTAATGACGAAGCCACACATAACAGAAGATTGAAACGCTTATTTCCATCAGAACTAGCAATACTATAATAATCTAACTAATATTTTCATAGTAAATTCATAGCAGTCTATTTAATTGACTCATTTATTATATCATCTATCCATTAATTTTAATTATTTTATAATATTTAACTAGCTGACCCGGCGAACGTTGTTTCCACTTGCTTCTTTACTGCTGATATATCGGCCCATTTGGTAGCGTGTTATTTCATCATTTTCGTTTATATTTTGAACTGCAAATACTGCCATATCACTACCTTTATAAACATATTTGCAAATGTATTTTATTGATTTTATGGAGCTACAAAATTCTACATTGATGTGCGCTTTATATATCTTGGATAACAATGGCGAATATGGCACTACCCATCTATTGTCTACTTCAACTTCATATTCAATATTTTTCAACTTTAGTGAAAAGGATTGGCCTCCATTTTCCGAATTTCTTCGACGATATATAGGATAGCCA
>NC_051846.1:107866599-107881132 GCF_002237135.1 Teleopsis dalmanni | reverse complement strand
CTAGATTAATCGCTTCCTCCACTGTGTCGACGCTATCCAGCATGTCATCTACATAATGCCTTTGTAAAATACATTTCACTGCTCGCGAAAACTAGGTTTCGTATTCGCGTGCATTGCTATTTTTTACCAGTTGTGCCAACGATGGTGAACATGTTGCCCCAAAACTCATAACTTGTAGCAAATAAACGTCTGGGGGTCTGCTATCGTCACAATTTCTCCACAGGAAGCATTGTGAATGTTGATCTTCTTCTTTCACGAGTACTCGATGAAACATTTCTTTTATGTCGCCACTTATACCAATTTTTCCGATTCTGAAATTTACAAGAACATCTACCAACGAAGTGAGTAGATCTGGACCTTTCTCCAAACACGCGTTTAACGAGACTCCGTCATATTGTGCAGCTGCATCCCACACTAGTCTTCGCTTTTGTGGTTTATTCGGATTACTGACTGTAAACATAGGTAAGTACCACTTACGTGGATAATACCCCTCGGCTTCGTTAGATTTCAGCTGGCGTATATAACCTTTCGACTTCATATCGTCGATGTGATCACACACCTAGCTTTGCAACGTTACATTGGATTGCAGCTTGCGCTCAAAGCACTGAAGTCTACGCAACGCCATTAAGTAATTATCCGGCATAGTAATGTTATTTGATTTCCAAAGCAATCTTGCTACAAAGTATTCACCATTTCGACTTATTTTTGATTGCATACTTTTTTGTTGTTCCAACTCCATATTTTCTAGTTTTTTCTTACTTTCAATAACGTTTTCATTACTGACAAAATCTTTCACTAAACGCTGCAAACTTAGATCATCATCGCATTCACAGATGTGTAAATTTAACGTTTCCCTAATAGTATTAGGTTCGTGCTTAATTATTCCATATATGGTCCACCCGAGTCGAGTTTTCGTTGCAGCTGGCTCATTCTTGCCTCCCTCTCTGAACTTCATTGGCATAGCTACCTCTTTATTGCTTAGGCCGATTATCATTCGAGGCCTAACGTTTTGATACGATTCTACTGGTAGTCCCTTTAAATGTTTATACTTATCGGTAAGTTCTGTCATATTTAAAGATTGCTCGGGTAGCTCCAGCTTAGCTACTGAACGCACATTGCACAACGAATACCTTTTACCTTCGCGTATTTTGGAGACTTGCAGGTTGACCAGCTCAGAATCAGGCTCCTTGCGTACCGTACCATCTGTCCATCGTAAACAAAGATCTTTCGTTTCACCTTTAATCCGCAGTTGTCTTAATACGTCTTTTTCTATTAACGTTGGACCAGATCCGTCATCCAGAAAGGCATAAATGTTGCAGGTAACACCATTTCCATATATTGTAACTGGAACAATTCTGTACAGCGCTTGTGAAGTTAGTTGATGATGAACCGCCAACGTTTCATTTGCCCCACTTGCAGTTGAACTTGTTTGTTTATGTAGCAATGGGTGATGTTTCATGTTGCAGTTGTGTATACCACACTCTCGGGTCCTCTTGCGCGTTCGAAAATCATGCTGCAGTAGACATCTTCCACATAGTCTCATTTCACGCACTACGCCCCACCTCTCGTCTGTTTTTAGTGTTTTAAACTTTGCACACTTTTTTAACGCATGTGCCTCCTTGCAATAAAAGCATGTTAGAATTTTGTGCTTATCGTCTACTGCACCCTGAGGTTCTTCTTCATGAAAATTAATGCGTTGCGCTTTGCGCCTTTCATTATCTGCACTGGCTCCAGCACCAAAAACTGGCGATACCTTACTTGCTGCTTCTGCTAGTTCATATATCCAGTTGCCGAATGTTTTAAGTGTTACATTGATATTACGCGATGCAACAGCCCACTGCAATCGCATCTGCGGTGGTAGTTTTTCCACAAGCTCTTGGATAAGCAACGGGTTCACTAAGTGTGAATGTAACTCTGAAGCCTCCATAGTTGCGATCAAATTTTTTACCTCTAAGGCGAACGTAACAATTGTGTCCAGTTTATTTATATTAATGTACACTGCTCGAATTTTGGTAATTAAGTTATTGATTATGTGTTCTGATCTTCCAAATACCATTCAAAGAGTTGACATTATTTCCGGCACTAATGCTGGTATCATGAGCCTACTTCTGACATATTCAAGTGCCTTACCCTTAAGGGCACGTTGCAATCGTAAAAGATTCTCGTCTTTACTGAAACCGCATAAGCGTGTTGAATTGCTGAAACTGCTGTAGAAAAGTGGCCACTCTTCCGGCTTTCCGGTAAATATTGGCAAATCTCGTGGAACGACATGACGCGCATTAATTTGTTCTATCTTCAGCGCCGGTATAACCTTTGATACTGCTTGGGTTTCCACCCTATCAGCTGAACCATCCAACTGAACACCACAACCTACGTTTGGTTTGCTGTCATCTTTGTTTATACCAACCTGCTTCTTTACCCATTCTAACGTCCTGCATTCACTCTTAACATCATCCTCGCCTACATATTTCAGCATTATTGCACGTTTCTTCTCTATGTATTGAATTTCGGCTTTCCTTTGTTCTTCTAAATACTGCAGTTCGATTCTCATGCTGTTCACCGCCCTTACTTACCAAGTCCTCCTCACTTGGTGCCTTATTGCATTTATCGCAACTCCAAGGCAAGTCTGCAATGCTGTCATCCACGCCCATGCATGCAAAATGACTCCATTGGTCACATGCGTCGCATTCACCATCTTTCCTCTTTCGACCTTTTTGCACACGGCACATTGTACAGTCGACTTCTGGCTGCCGGATGACATGTTTTTCTTTTTATATGTGTTCCAGATTAAAAGGATTTTTCCGGATTTCTTTCCCGGCAAATCGCCACAATATTTTTTTTTTCAATTGCCGCAAAATTCTTACAGATTGCCACAAAAATTTTAAAGTTTGTTGTTGACCAATTTCAACAGCGTAATGTAGTTGTTTGTGTGTATGTGACGCTTTAAAATCTTAAAACAAATTTATTTATTTCCAGTACTTAAAATTAATTATTTTTCACTTACTTTTGGTCGTAACAACCGCCTTGCGCGTTCCGGAACTAAAAACCAAAGCCAAGCATAAATGACAATCAGCTGACACATGAACTGACAGTTCATGTGTGCACTGGGTGTCATTTTCTAATTATAGCTGCACGGTTGCAACGACCAAAGCAAGTTTACAAACATTTTACAAACATTAACCTTTGGGTATGGAGTGGAGTTCTAACACGAGTCATAATTTTTGTTGAAATTGGTGCCTTGTTTATTGCATATTGCACAACATTTTGCGACCTTCATGTGATAATACGGAACACGTGGATTAGGTACATGACAACGACGAAGAATCTGATGAGCTTATTCAGAATGAACTAGTCAGCGAACCAATGAAGGAGTTTCGAATCGCAAATTTTTGTATAATTTAATGGTTGACAATCAATAATTTACGAATACAAATATATAAAACATACATACAGTGACGCATAATCGGACAAGCATTTGTTCAATATGAATGTGCTCTAAACTTTAAAAAAAAATGCTAAAAATATGATTTTTTTTGCTTTAATTAATACTTAATATACTTATCTATCTAAATTATAAAAAAAAATAAAACATTTCTCATAATAATTACTAATTTAAAGTAAAAAACATAACCAACACAATTTTTTGGGCTCAACGTATAATCGGACAAAATTAAGCATCCATGTTAAAAATGCAGGAATATAGCATTTAATATTTTGTTGCATATCCTTTGTTATCCAGAACGGCCTGAAGACGATTTGGAACTGATTTTACCAATTTTTGGCACACTTCTGGCTCAATTGAGTACCATGCTTCGAGTAAAGCCTCCTTTAGCTGAACTATTGTGTTAAATTTTTTTTGGTACACTCTTTTAGCTAATTCCTCCTAAAGATGCTCAATTACATTAAGGTCTGGGCTCTATGCAGGTGTGTCTATGAGTTTGGGGCAGTTATTTATCAACCAAAGCTTTGCTACGCCTGACATATGCTTGGGATCATTGTCCTGATAAAAAGCAAAATTTTCTGCGATACTCAATTTCTCTGCACTTTGCTTTACATTCTGTTTCAGAATGTCGAGGTATCCAAATTTGTCCATTTTACTATCTATAAAATGCAAATTACCTACTCCCGCACTCGACATACAACCCCAAACCATAACAGATCCTCCTCCATGTTTTATAGTGGTTTTTGTATTATGATGTTTGAATTCTGCATTTGGTTTACGCCATACAAAGATCTTGCCATCAGATCCATGCAGATTAAATTTACTTTCATCAGTGAACAAAACCTTAAAAAAATGAAAATTATCAATGAAAATGTATTTAAAATGATTTACCATCAATTTACCTGATTCCAAAAGCTTTCTGTTTTTAGCAAATATTCCTTAGCATATTTTATTCTTTTGATTTTATTTTTGGTACTTATAAACGGCTTCTTTCTGGCAATTTTTCCGTGGTAATCGAATGTATGTAATGTATTGCGAATAGTATTCAAGCATACATCTTTTCCAGAGCAGGATTTTAATGAAAATTTAAGATCTTTAGCGCTTTTGAAAGGATCTTTCTTAATTTCTTTCAATATCGAACGCTCTTCTCTATCACTTAATATTTTGCCTTGACCTGCTCTGCTCTTATTGGCCAACCTAAACTCATCACGGAACCTCTTGATGATGTCTTGGACAGTAGATTTACTTATTCCAACTAAATTGGCAATTTCTCTAACGGTTTAGCTTCGAAATTCAATTTAATTATTAATTCCCTAATTTCGATAGTAGATTGCTTTCTGTTTGGTGCCATTTCAATACTAATTTATGTTACAATTTTATAATTTATAATTTATATTTATCTTAATGTAATAAACATTGTTGTGAGAATTATTACTACAGTTTTGAAGTGCATATTTGTAAAATAACAGTACTTTTAGCATTGCTGCTTCAGTTTGTCCGATTATGCGTTGAGCCCAAAAAATTGTATTGGTTATGTTTTTTACTTTAAATTAATAGTTATTATGAGAAATGTCTTAATTTTTTTTGTAATTTAGATAGATAAGTATGTTAAGTATTAATTAAAGCAAAAAAAAATCATATTTTTAGCATTTTTTTTAAAGTTTAGAGCACATTTATATCGAACAAGTGCTTGTCCGATTATGCGATGGAGTCACTGTATATGTATATATATTTAATATATAATTCAGAAGTCAATTGCGACATTCCTTTTTTCCAGTAGGTTTATTTTAAGACAAGAATAATGTATAAAAACGTATTTATATATTAATATATGTAATAATAATATAATATAAAAATAATTAGTATAATAAAAACATAACTAATTCTTAATTTATTATTGTTATTTGTTATATTTTTTATCGAGGGGGTAGTGGGGCTTTGCACAGCAGAACGCACGACTTTCGGTGCAGAGCTGGATGATGTGTTGTCTGCAGATGATTCAATAAAATAAACTTCGTCGCCTAGTGCAGAACTAGCTGGTGGCTGTGGCAATGTGTCAGTACATATCACAAATGGCTGAAAATTAGACATGCGTCCAAACACTTCATTCAATAGTTCAAAATGTGGACAAATTTTTGTAAGTTTCGCTGTATATAATATTATATTTGTGAAAACTTAATTAATGGCCACATCGTTTTAAATCATTGAACGAAACGCATGTGTATAGCATAGCCATAGATTAACATATCTCGAAATTTTACTAATCGTCAATTCAAATTTAAAAATGAGAAGCAACAAATATCAAAACAGCTGATTTCTGCCATTTCTGTTTTGTTCCAAGCAAATATATATATATATAGGTTTTAGTATTGGAAGATTGCACGCAATTGCACTAAATTTTGTGCGTGTATTTTGTTGTTGTTATTTGCATTCTCGTACAATCTGTGAATTTCGTGCACCTTGCAATGAGTTTGCAAGAGAGAGTGAATACCCCTAATTTTATTATAGTTATTATTAATAATAAACCAAATATTATTTTTACGCAATCGTAGTTAGTTTTATATTTTAATAAATAATAAATAATATCATTTATTAGTGATATTAATTTATATAAGCAATTTATTATTTTATATTTATAATTTTGGTGTTGAATTTAAATTGTATATAACTCTCATGTGAATACAAAAAAAAACAAAAAGAATTGTTCAGGAGTTATGGTGTGAACCAAATGTACACACAGATATATAAAAAGAAGAGCAAAAATTAAAAGAGGTAGTACATTGTGACCGAAAGGTTTTCGGAGGTTCTCATTTAAAATTCGCGCGCTGTATATTTTTCGATATTTTAAGTTTATGTAGTTTGGCAGCACTGTCCTTAAATTACTATGCAAAAAGAGCGAGATTCTGTCGGACAGTTCGTTTACGGCAGCTGTTGAAACCAGTTCACCTCAGTAGTGCGTTGCGAAAAAAACAATGGAAAAAAATATTGAACAAAGAGTTTGCATCAAATTTTGTTTTTCGAACGAAATTTCGTGTGCAGAATCGTTGCGAATGCTACAAAAGGCTTATGGGGAATCAGTTTTATCGAAAACTCAAGTTTATGAGTGGTACAAAGCCTTTCAGGACTGTCGTACGACCGTCGAAGACATGCCGCGTTCTGGACGACCTTCGACCTCTACCACCGACGAAAACATTGAAAAGGCAAAGGAAATCGTGTTCAAAAATCCTCATGTGAGTGTTAGAGAGATAGCACGAGAGCTAGGCATCGGTCGTGAGATGGCTCGTTTGATTTTGGTGGACAATTTGTGTATGCGACGTGTCAACGCCCGGCTTGTTCCGATTCACCTCAATTTGTTCAACATTATCAACGATTTTAAGGCCAAACATTCAATAAATACCATCGAACAGCCACCGTATTCACCTGATCTTGCACCGTGTGACTTTTTCCTGTTTCCCAACCTCAAATTACCACTCAGAGGAACGCGTTTTGAATCCATAGAAGACGTAAAACAGAATTCGCAGAGGGAACTCAAAGCCATACCGGAAAGCGCCTATAAAAAATGTTTTGATGATTGGAAGAAACGTTGGCATTTGTGTATCGCTTCTAATGGAGCATATTTTGAAGGAGATAAAATAAATATTGATGAAGATTAAGAATTTTGCGTTTTATTTATTTATGACCGGAAACTTTTCGGTCACAATGTATAGAGGTGAACTGATTTTTTTTGTTAAAAATATATAGAGTATCAGGTTTTTAGCAGTTGACGTCAACAGCAAATGGGCTGGACAGAAATGAAACTAAAGGAAAATCAAAGAGATTAGCGTTTTTTTTACTAGTTCCGATCTTAATTTGTGTAAATCGAAAGTAGTCCAGTTATACTAAGAGAGTAAATTTTTTTTATATAAGCACTGAAAAATTATGTTAAGTGACTCTGTAAATGAAACTGTATTATTATTTATTTTTAAATTAAAGAAAAATTTTTTTGAAAATTAAGAAGGTATAATAATATATATTAAGAAACAAAAGTAACATTATTGTAAATGCATTTAAGTTTAATTTTTTTATTTTTAAGGAAATTATGTTAGATTTAAGTTATGAAAAATTTTAATAAAAAAAAAGAGGAAAAAAAAATTATAAGAAAATTTAAACTCAAAATGCAGGTTTAAGATTCATTAATTTGGCGATGGTGGAGTGGCCTAGGGAAGAGTAGAAATCCATATAGGGTGTGATGTGGCTGTGTAAATGATGCGTGTATATTTTTCTTTGGTGAATGTGACAGGAACTGGGACGATTCAAGCTATGACAACGTTGAATCACAATCATTTGATGCAGCTAACCATTTATGTTTGCTCCTATGGCTGACTTCCTTCTAATATACACAGGTGACATGAATTTTTGTTGATGTCCGCGGTTGTTGCTGAGCGTGAGAAGAACCACCCCCAAAACCGGCGAGCATACCAGGCTGGCCACCTTGTCACCGCTCCACGTTCATTTCAAAATTACTTCGCCCACCGAAGATTGGACACAACATATCTGTTTTAATGGTACTATCTTGTATGAATGGCTCACTAATAATTCACTGAGTCACGACATTAGTGTTCTTGCTCCGTCTGTTCCATCACGCCCAAACTCTGTTCTCGATTTCTTTCTAGTAGATAACAGGCTTCACAATTTCCTTGGAAAACCTTCCGTCATAGACGGCATAGCTGACCATCAAGCGGTGTGCCTCCCTCTTTCTGGCTGCAGAGCTTCTACTCTCTCTCCTTGTACCCTTTATAATTTCGCATCTTTAGACTGGCTAGAGTTTAATAACACTCTGGACCAATATTTACTTAATATCAACATCCCAGAACAGGAATGTGTCCTGCTCTGATCTTGACATTCTGGTCTCTGAACTAGAGCTTCTCATTTTCAGTACAATTGAGGCACATGTTCCCAAAGTTAGACTCCTTAGAAGCTATCAAGTTCCTCTTTATACTTGCACTCTTAACCTTATTAAACAAAGGAAATGCCTTCGTCGTAAAGTCTACCGTCTTAGGGCTGCAGGCTCTACCTTTGTTCTCAATTTCGGGCAATTCTAAAAATTGATAGATTAATTAATAGAGCCATATTTACTAGCTTACAAGCTAAACTTCGCACCACCACATGCAAAGTTGACGTTTTCGATACGATCAGGCAAATCTGTGGTTCCAATAGAAGTATCCCAGACCTGCAAGTCTTCGCCAAGAACCACCGACTTACTTTGGATGATGGTGACCCTGAATTTGTTTCAGCCACCAATAACTACATCCATAGCCTCTTCAATGCCAATAGCGGCACTATCGTAACTTTCTCTCCCCAATGCCCTGCCTTCTGCACTGACAATAGCAACTCTAGTGGTTTAATAACTTTTTCTGTTCTCTGGAAGATACTCTCTCTCATAACCCCTATCATAGTTATCCTATCATACTCTGCGCCGTTTGTCTCCCATATTCTTTAATTCTTGTACCATGATCTTCAATCATGCATACAATCTTGGCTATTTTCCATGGAAAAAGGCAATCGTGCGTCCCATCCATAAAAGTGGGAAGCCCAAATCTGATCCCAACTCCTACAGACCCATATCATTTTTGAACTCTGTAAGCAAATTGTATGAATCATTCATACAGGGCATACAAGTTCATACAAGTTATTCGTCTCTGAAAACCGTGTTCTTCCAAATTTTCAGTTCGGTTTCAGAAATAAGATGCCGACTGTGGATGCGTTGCACCATCTTCAGAATGACGTTTGTGTTGGCTTTGCCAACAATCAATCCACTGTAGCGATCAGCCTAGATATCGAAAAGGCATTTGACACAGTGTGGACCGAGGGTCTGGCTAACAAATTCCTGCTCTTGGAGCCCCAAACCATCTTTGTAGCGTTATCTATCAGTTTCTCACAAATAGGTCCTTCATCGTTAGAACTGAGTCATCCCTTTCTAGTGAACACTCCGTCCCTGTCGGTGTGCCTCAGGGCTCAGCACTGGGCCCCATTCTCTTTAATATTTACACGTCATATCTTCAGCTTGTTGACAACCTAAAGTACCTGGGAGTTTTACTTACTTCCCATCATAACTTCGTCTCCCATGTGAGGTATGCCATCTAAAATGCCACCTTCAGACATAAAGCCCTTAAAAATGCACTCCGTAGACATAATCAGCTTAATAGCAAACTGATCCGGGTCTTTAAAAGAAAAGTTCTTCGAGATTGTGTGAACTATCGGCGCACGCTGTGTGGTAAACTCCATCCCAACTCTCTCCTCTTTAACTCTGCTAGAATTACTCGCATAGAGTAATTCGCAATTTTGCCTAAACACATCCCCTTCATCAATATTACCATCCCTCCTAACTGAATTCGTCTATCTTCGGCTTTGATAAATTTAGCTTGCCAAATACTAAGCCCTTCTGTTCTCCTTCTACTTTCGTTTACTGGAATGGGGGTTGCACTCGCTGAACGCGGCTGCAATATTCCACATCCATTCCAAAGAGGTGGTTTAGAGGGATCAAGTCTCACACGGTGGCATTCTTCCTTTCATTGTTATCGGTTCTTTTGTGTGTATTGCTTTGATTCGATCGTATGAAGGGTTGAAACGCGTTTTGCATAAAAAAGTATCTAAGTATTTCATGAAAAATTTTGAACTCTTTTTTGATCGTATGAACGGTTGAAATGTGTTTTGCATAAAAAAGTACATAAGTACTTTTATAAAAAATTTGAACTCTTTATTCGATCGTGTGAACGGTTGAAACCTGTTTTGCATAAAAAATTATCTATTTTTTTGCATAAAAAAGTATGTTTTTCACCTCACAAGTAGAGCGTAAGGACTTCCTCAGTCGTAAAGTATTTGAGTTCGTTTTATATGAATAATCTTAAGATTATTCTTATAAACGTAAACTCTCTCCGCTCAGATGTTCTCCTTGATGTTGAAACCAGAGTCAATCCTGGTTTCACTCTTAATTTCTCTGGTTACAATGTCGTCCGTTTCGATAGGGTTGGTCCTGGTGGAGGGGTTGCAATCCTTCTTAAGGCAACATACGCTTTTTCCGAACTCTGTATTCCTCAACTCTCCTCATTTGAAGCTTGCGGTATCACTCTTCTCCTCGAAAATAACTTTAATCTTGATTTATTCTGCGTGTATTACACGCCCTCTATATCTCAATCTATTGACCCCAATGACCTCACTAAATTAATAAACCTTTCTTCAAATCTATTTGTTATTGGAGGTGACTTCAATAGTAAACACTACTTTTGGAATAACGCTTAAAACTGCATTAATGGTACCAGATTATACAACTGGTATATAAGCAATTGTATTAACCTCGATATTAATCTTGTTGCCCCCAACGAGCCAACACGCTTCAATGCGACACTCGACTTCTTCTTCACTGACAACTGTCTCTCCGACATGATTGGAAATACTTCAGTCGTTGATGGCGTTGCTGACCATCAGGCTGTTGTTTAACCTCTCACAGGCTGTAGAGCTCTCCTATCTGCCCCTCGTACATATCTAAATTCCGCTGCCACCTACTGGGGCAGCTTCAATTCCACTCTTGACAGAATGATTTCCTCCCTTGACCTTCCTGTAAATAGGAACCTATCACCTAATGAAATTGACTGTATCACTTCACAACTTGAGAGCATTCTTTCTGCAACTATCGAAGAGCATGTCCCACTGACCTTTCTTAAAAAGTGCCACCAGGTTCCTCTTGATCCTCTTACTGTTGATCTAATCCAGCGTCGCAAAGTTCTTTGACGTAGGTTATATCGCCTCAGGCAAACTAACTCTCCTCGGTTTCAGCTCATGCGAGCTATAATTTCCACTCTTGATAATATCCTTACCCAAAGGATCAAGTTGGCTAGAAATAATCATTTCAATGCCTTAGTTCGTTCTGCTAAATGCGACTCTGATGTCTTCAAAAAAGTTAAGCAGATCAGTGGCATTAAAAAAGTCACTCCTGACATCACCATCAATAACAGAAGTTTTCCTGATAACTCAACCAAAGCCAATATATTTGGCGAAACCTTTGAGCTTTATCATAAGGTCTCCCTCGGTGATGGAAATCCAAATTTCAATGCAACGGTCTGCAATTTTGTCCGAGACCATTACGAAAACTTCGGACAAAGCATTACTAACTTCAGCACCAGCTACCCAGCAGTGCTAATACTCTTGACCCAAAGGGGTTCATTACTCCATCAGGTCTCTTCACCATCCTTAAGTCCAAAAGACCTAAAAAATCTTCTGGACTGGATGGAATCTCCAACCACGCTATGCGAAATCTGTCTCCTCTCTTCTTTTGCACATGTGCGATTATCTTTAACCACTCTTACAACATTGGTCACTTTCCCAGGCCTTGGAAGAGAGCCATTGTCATACCTGTCCATAAAAGCGGTAAGCCTCATACTCTCCCCTCAAGCTACCGTCCCATTTCCTGACTTAGCTCACTAAGTAAACTTTATGAATCAGACGCGCTTAGTATTTTCCAAAGTGATATCTGTGTAGGTCTCTTTAACTCTCAACCCACCGTGGCTGTGAGCCTAGATATTGAGAAAGCTTTTGATACTGTTTGGATTGAGGGCCTTGTCTACAAGCTCCACCAATTAAATTTCCCCCCGCTCCTTTGTAGCATTGTCTACCAATTTGTGTCAGGAAGAAAATTTATGGTTCGTGTTGGTTCTAGCCTTTCTAGGGAATTCCCTGTAGCAGCTAGTGTCCCTCAGGGTTCTGTACTTGGTCCCATACTCTTTAACATCTACACTTCAGACATTCCTATCCCTCCCCCAAATGTCAAGCAGCTCTGCTTTGCTGATGACTGCCTAATATATTCCAAATCGTCTTATACTCCTAGGGTCTCTAACTCCTTAAACCAGCATTTAGGAAATCTTTCTAGCTTTTACCATAAGTGGAAGCTCAAATTAAACCCCCTCAAAGTCTCTGCCATT
Organism: Teleopsis dalmanni; assembly: GCF_002237135.1. NCBI lineage: Eukaryota > Metazoa > Arthropoda > Insecta > Diptera > Diopsidae > Teleopsis > Teleopsis dalmanni. The sequence goes on along the minus strand of NC_051846.1, from coordinate 107,868,736 downwards.
GCCTTCACTGGCTATGCACGAAATCGTCCAAGCAGTTATAACCCCTCTAACATTAAGCTTAAACTTAATGGGACCCCCATTAAACTTGTTGACAAGTTTAAGTACCTCGGAGTTATGTTCTCTCCTAAACATAACTTCATTCCCCACATCGATTATATTGTCAAGAATGTGTCCTTTCGCCATATGAGCCTTAAAAATGCGTTAAGACGCCACAACCAGCTAAATATACAAGCAAAACTCTTGTGCTATAAACAACTTATTCACCCTCTTTCCACCTACTCCTTTCCCATCTGGTCAGGTATCTCCTCGGCTCAAATGGAACGCCTACGTTCGTTAGAAAGAAAAATTCTCCGCGACTGTATAAATTACAAGCGCAAGCCTAATGGCAAACATCACCGTATAAATTTTGTTTACAAATCCGCCAATATCGAGCGGCTTGACGACTATCTATTGTCCCAAGCTCGTCGATACTTTACTAGGGCCCATAACCTCCCCCCCGACGTTCTGAGATCTGATCAGCTACCGACTGATCTGTTACTCGCTATGAGGCATAAACCTCCCCAGTTCCTATCCCTCCTTCTGAACGACATTGCCCACTCTCCCCCTGTAATCCCGTTTTACAACCGTGGTTACAGTAATCCCCTTCAACGTGTGTACTTATAAATAGCCCCTCAAACTCAATTTAAGTAGTATTCCGTCTCACCGTTTTCATTCTTCAAATTTCATGGCTTAGATATATTTACTATTGTAAATGTTAAGCGTTACTAGTAATTGTTTTCACTCCAATCGTTAAACTGGAATGAGGTTCCTAGTCCTGGAACTTTACGGTCCCTTGCTTGGAATCTATTCTCTATGCATTCCTAAGAGGTGGTTTTAGTGGGTTCAAGTCTCACACTGTGGCTTTTGATGCTTTCCACCTACTGCAAAAACAAAAAAAAAAAAAAAAGTATGTTTAGTTAAACATCTGAAACACCATACGTGTGTTTCTTTGCTAACTTTTTGGGTCATTCTCGAAGGATTGTTTTTGATGATGGTGACTTAGTCAATGCGAGATTTTTTCTCGGATCGATTTTGTAAAAAATCAATTCTCGAAGAGTTGTTCTTGGGTTGCGTGAAGTTCTCATCTCGATCATTACTGAACTGACGATATCATTTTGACCTGCTGTCAGGTACTTAGTTGGTGAGTGCTTGGTGTAATTCTTATACCTAAATTAAATTCTTCAATACAACTAAAATTGTATTTTCTAATTTTTTGATTTAAATTTGTTCTGTTGCCAAATTCACACTAATAATTGTGAACGGTGATTGTAATTTTTATGTATAATTTAGAATGACATCCTCAAGGACATCAAGATTGATCCGATCAAAAAATACATAAAGAATAGAGCCCTGAAATTATTTGCGAAATCTGACAGACTTATCAACACCGCGTTATCAAATCTCAGAATGGTTACCGACTCCTCGGGGAGGTATGCAGATCTGAAGTCAATTATTGCTTAGTCTGATGAAGTGATAAACAATAATCTAGTCAAGGTGCAAAGAGGGGTTTTGAAGAAACCTCGCAGTTAATAGAGAGTAAAAGTGCGCAGGTGCACTGACTCAATTAGCCTCAACATAATTATATAATTTAAATATTTTCATATCCACAATTTTTAAATTTGTGAACATTTTTATATTTTGTGAGAATTTCATATTTACAACTTTTTGACAGATGACTGCAATATTTGTTTAAATTTCGCAATAGATCGCCTTTCGAAATTGACGTGACGTGACTATAATCATAACATGCCCACAGATGTTTATACACTTCATCACTAGTCTGTTAGATGGAGAGAAAAGTGTTGTTGTTTTGTGATAAATTAGAGACTTTAAGCAAACGATTTGATGTTTTTTGCCAGACTCCGAAGCGACTGAATGCAGTTGAATTCTGAAAAAAAATTACGGCTAATAATAAATACAATTTTAATGCAAAATTCCATTTTAGTGGTAACGCTAACCACACTATATGACAGAAAAGTTCGTCGACTTACTACTCAGAGCTAAGATAGTTAGGCTAAACATTAATGAGAACAAAACAATATACATGAGTTTTGGAAAAAACATGCACATCCGAATTTAATTTTATGGTCCTATACAA
>NC_051846.1:107853308-107866499 GCF_002237135.1 Teleopsis dalmanni | reverse complement strand
AGTTCGAGTAATTACAGATTTTATCGAAGCGATCGTGTCTAAGTAAATCGTTATCAAACCAATTGACTTCTAGTAGCAAAAAATGTCAGTTGCTTTAAAAACATTTTGCAATTATTTATATAAAATTTTTTATTAAAAATAATGAAAAATTTTTATAATATAATTTGTTTTTAATATCTATCTCAATGCTTGTTTTCGCACTTGTTTTATGTCCTTAAAGAACAGAATAGTAATTCGTTTTTGAAAAGAATTGTAATTCGCAGTTGTCATTGTCAGCGGTAGTAAACCTTTAAAATAAAAGCAGAAAAGGCTCATAAGAAATTAAAAACACTCGCTGGCGGTATTACGGAGTATTGGTGTACGCATCCGTGTCCATTAGCGTTTGTTCACATCAAAAAATTATCATAATTATCGCATTAGTAACAGATACACGACAATTTTCAAAAGACAACAAAACAAGTAAAAATTGTTGAATTATTGTTAAGGAAGCAGTTACATTAAGTTTGTTGCCAACATTAGAGCCACTGCACCAATGTAATGGCATTCAAATGCAGTCAAATGGAAGCTGGTAATATAAATTATGATACACTTCTTGGATATATAATTATTTTCCATAGTATTTGATAATCAAAAAGTTTCTAGTTGAGTTCATTATAAAATTATTTTTTCATTATTTAGCTTATTTCTTCATAGAATATAATATAGTTGCTAATGTATGGTAAAGTATTGTATTCTAAAGTAAATGTTTCAGTAAGGTATCAATGGGTTATATTATAAACATTTTCGTTAAATTTATTTCATATTTTACTTCACATATATTATTATATTCATTTTATTTTATTCATTTTATTATTGTAAATATGCCATTTTGTAAGTAAATGCGAAATCCTTCCCATCATTTAATATCACGTTACAATATCACTGTATTTTACAGAGCACTTATGAATTAAAGGAAGTGCTCTATTAAAGAATTTTAATAATAATATCATAGGATCTTTTGATTGCTACATTTCTCCATTAAGATATTTACTAATGTAATTTAATTAAGATGATCATTTATCTAAGGGGCATTTCTGTTATTGTTGTAGATATAGTCTCACTCTATCTCTATCTAACTATCTCTCACTCTCTCTGCTTTGTAAATGTTTAAAAAACAAAAAATAAATAAAGGCACCAAACTTTCGAGTTATGATCAAAAAGTTTTACGAAATATATATAATATAATTACTTATATTATATATGTATATATTAAATATGTATATCTATTATGTACATGTATTTATAAATAAGATTCTGAAAATTATATTTTCCCTTCCTTATTCCGCCAGTACCAATAAAGAAATTCATGCAAGTCGTAACTTCCACCTTGGTAAGCTGCGAGGCCTACCTACTGACCTCTGCTACAATTTGAGCTGCAGCACCCGGTTGGAAATGCACGCCACGGCGAATGAATGACAAGCAAAACATTTTTACTGCGTAAGTTTGGGTATTAACCACAGCCACTTTGAAGCCAACACCAATGGTCAGTACAGCCGAAGCTGTAGGGCCACTGACCCCCGAAATACCAGATAGCATCATCTCTGGTCAGATGTCGCAAGTTGCCGCATACAACTCACTACCATTTGCACTTCTTGCATGAGTGCCAGAATGGCACTAGGGGACTTAAGTCGCCTCTTACAACAGACAATCCTAACCGCGGGAGTATTCTGTTCCCCTCTCCGCAGGGAAACCATAAACAGTACAATAGTCCAAAAGACTTGGGGCTGTATTTAAATATTATGTACCGGATGTATACATTGCTATTCCAACCAATCGCCAAAAACTAATATGCAATGGTATAACTGGGGCAATAAGTATCTGTCCTATAATAGAGCTGTTCTATAATAAATATAATTTATCCCCTTTATACTTAGTAATTTAAAAAACTAAGTGTAAATATATTTGTGATTCAAAGTTAGTAACAGACTATTTTTAAAAATTAAGAAATCTATGCAGACACAAGGAAAACCACTAGTGAATTTCTACACATTCAGTTTCTTGGAAATTAGTAAGCCGTAGAACTCACCAGTGAGGGGTTGCCATAGGGCAAGGATAGGGTCTGAACCTATAGCATATGAAATGGAGTATAAGAAAAATTGCAAATAAAACAAGAAGACAACAGAGGCTAGATCTGTTTTGTTACAAATATGTGTATGGTGCGGCGTTGTCGCTAGTCGTATCATTGAACCGTACGAGGATGAATATAGTGACACCATAACGACTACAAAAGAGTGATATGTAGAAATGATATGTCGTTATGCGATGCTGCAAATGTGTGGATTAGTTTATTAGTAAGTACTATTTGCTTGGTTTTGCCCACATTTTCCATATTTGGCCTCGTGTCATCTCTAACGTCTCCTCGACTTTCTTGTGACATTCATGTGCTCATGGTTGTAACAACGTATTGTCGTTAAAGATATATCCGGTTTTTAATCTGCTTTAAACTTTTTGTAAAAACTTTGAATGTACTGTTTATATACATAAATGTTTATTCAACAATTAAATTTCTGCGAAATTTATGGCAGAAATATTAAGTATTTCTGACTGGACGTCATAATTGAAAGGACATAATTTTGAAGTCGTAAAATTTTTATAACCTTTTGTTGCCAATTGTAGTCCTCCCACATTGTCGACTGTCGACACATTTAATGACAGCAAGTATCGCTCGTAAAATTGAATTTTAACGTTTTTGTTTAGTAGCAGTTTGTATGCCAGCATCCATGTTGTATGATATATGGAGCATAATGGATATACGAGTATAGACTTAAAGAAATGTCGTTTGTGTGCTTACCAATAATTTGACACAACATCACCAGTTTCATTAACTAAAACTTTTTGATTGTTTTGAAGAAGTTTGTCAACATAATAACTAATAAAAACTACAACAAATAATTTCATTTTATCTTACTATAAATATTGTTTGGTAAATAGTTTTCGGTTTCATTATATATTGAAATGATGTCAACACCTACCTTAAGTATGTAGGCAATTACAAGTTATATTTATGACTTTTATGTGATATTCTTGTGCGAATATTAATTTTGCATTTATTTTCAAGTTTATTGCTTATCTTAAGAAGTTCCTTATTCTTATTCTGATTGTTGTTGTTGTTGAAGAAGAGGAATTGTAACTTTGTAAGTGTTAATAGGTCTACGCGTGAAGCATAAAATTGTAGTCGTAATTGCATTCATAACATTCGAAGACATTTCCCTTTTATGTTACTCATAATAACTCGATACTGTTTGCTTGTTCTGTTTAAATAACACGATTGTGTGTTCATACTAAGTGTATTTAAGGTTTTATTTCATTCGGTTTATAGCAATAATTCCTTAAATAATAACTTTAACGCTTCATTAAACTGTTCGTTCTTTGCATGAGATCAAAATATTAAATTTGCAAAAGTCGGCACGTGTTGACACACATTATTAAATAAATAAAATTTTATATCTTAAAAAATAATTCTATATTCTTCTATTTATTTTTCATACTACTATATTAGCATATTCTATACGAAGTTTGCTTTAATTTAAAAAGAGTATTTGTTTTTCCTTTGCGGTTGTCGTTGTTTTTCTCAGGCTGTTTTCTTCTAATTATTCTTGTAATTATTATTTTAATATCCTTCACACAAAAGTGTAAAAAAGTGTGTTAGGTTTGTTAGGATTTTTATAATGCATTGAAGAAAACGTCGTCAACGTCGAAATCGTCACTTTTTGAGCAACGAATAAAACTTTATACACGTATTTTTTGATGACCTGGTGTAATTGTCGTACTAACCGAAATTGAACCACAACATTCAATAACTGTCACAAAAACTAACCAATTGGATATAAGTTTTCTTTATTTTTAATAGAGATATTAATAAAACTATGAAATTTGGTACAGAAATATACATATTGTTTAAATACGTTATTCATATGAGGACCCATAGAAAATTTTATTCATATCTATCCTGATTTAGATATAGTTGCCATAAATCTAAAGAATTGGAAACATGTTTTTGTTATAAAAACTTTTTTTTTCGTATCCGCTTTAAATGCGAAACTTAAGCATAATTTTAGAATGCAACTTGTAGAATAAAAATAGGGTCGATCAGCTGAGACTCAGATGTAGCTCGTAAACAAAACTGTGATTTTGTAACATGTTTTTCTTAGAAAGCCTTATTATTTTTTAATGTATTTGGTACTTAGAAACTTCAGATTTATTTTACATGTTGTATGAGAAACTTTTTCAGTTTTTAATATTTAATTTCAAATTTAGGGTTCGAACAAAAAATCTATAGCAGCTTTTGTTAGTATTATTATATACATACATACTTTTTACTTTTAATACATACTTTTTTTTTAATATATATATATGTAGCTGTCGATATTATCGATAATCGCAGTAAACTAGATTATAATGTAAAATATTGACAACACAAAAATTTGTAAAAATTTAGAAAAAAAATTATATTCGAAGAAGAAGTTTTTCTGATTAAGAAAATACACAATAAATAATTTGATAATTTAGATATAGCCTCTGTGTGTTCAAATACGTTCAAATACAGAAACCCGCTATATATTGGTGACCCCGACGTGATTTGAACACGCAACACACAAGCATGCCGGTGACACATTCAGATGAGGAATCTGGATCCAGGTCATCACAATAAATTTTTCTGTGAATTAAGCAGCACAACTTACACCCACTTTGATACGGCGCGGCCGCCAACGAGGCATGAGGCCAGCCTACAGATCAAAGTTACTTTCTCAAGCTGACGACTTCATCAAATCTCATCAACGCTCTCCACTCTCAATCACTTTGACACGGCGCGGCCGCCAACGAGGCATACGGCCAGCCTGCACGTCAAAGTTTTTTAAATCCTGCCAGCAAACGACTGATGAAGAAGTTAAAAAGCTTCTCAACGGAGACTCCAGCTTGCAAATCAAGTCCTTTACCTTACCAAACTCTGATGTATCAGTGTATTGTGACATTTCTACCGGGAACGTTCGTCCGGTCTTGACGAAGCATTTTCGCAAAATCGCTTTTGACTCGATCCACAACCTTTGTCACTCAAATGGTAAAAGAACTCACAAATTATTAGCAGAAAAGTTCATTTGGCCTAATATGAAGAAAGATTGTGCTATTTGGGTCAAATCCTGCATTGCTTGTCAAAAAAGCAAAATTCACCGCCACAACAAGGTACCTATTCAGCAGTATCTACCTGCTTCGTCTCGTTTCGACCACGTCAACATGGACATTGTCGGACCACTACCATGCTGTAGAGGTTTTCGTTACTGTTTGACAATGATCGATCGTTTCTCACGCTGGTCTGAGGTTTGTCCATTGCAGGATATTTCTGCTGAAAATGTAGCTTTCGCATTCTATTCCACCTGGATTGCAAGATTTGGCGTTCCATTACGTGTAACCACAGATCAGGGACGACAATTTGAATGCTATTTGTTTAAAGAGCTGTCTAAGCTTCTTGGTATTCAGCACTTACGTACCACAGCTTATCACCCTGCTTCTAATGGAATTATTGAAAGATTTCACAGGTCTTTGAAAGCAGCCATTAAGTGTTATCAAAATGACAACTGGGTTGAAATACTACCTCTCATCCTTCTAGGATTTAGAGTTGTAGTGAAAGAAGATATTAACGCATGTCCTTCACAACTGGTTTATGGCGTTGGCTTACGTTTACCTGGGGAATTCATTTCAGAAGCTAATCGCGACTAAAAAGATTTATGAACGACTTAAGATCTACTCAAACTGCTCATCATTCTAGTGGAAAGGTTTTTATTGAAAAAGATCTTTATTCCTCGGATCAGGTTTTCGTCAGAAATTCCATGATTTGTAAACCATTGCAGGCTCCATACGAAGGTCCATTCACTGTTCTTAAGCGTTTCGATAAATATTTTGTCGTGGATGTTAAGGGAAGGAAAGTGAATATCTCGGTGGATCGCCTCAAAGCAGCCTTCAGTGAACAATATTTTAAGGAACAAGAAGTTAAGCCTTTAGTCACTGACAAGAACGATCATAAGACATACACTTCGCGTTATGGTCGCAAGGTGTTTTTTCGGAAGGGGGAATAATGTAGCTGTCGATATTATCGATAATCGCAGTAAACTAGATTATAATGTAAAATATTGACAACACAAAAATTTGTAAAAATTTAGAAAAAAAATTTTATTCGAAGAAGAAGTTTTTCTGATTAAGAAAATACACAATAAATAATTTGATAATTTAGATATAGCCTATGTGTTTTCAAATACGTTCAAATACAGAAACCCGCTATATATATATACATTTAATGCACTTTAAAACTTTGTGTAAACGGTATCTCAGCTTCTGCAAAATCAAATCTATTATCTTGTTTAACTTTTATGCACCAATATAAGTTGAACTAATAATATAATGCAATTATGTGGTGCAGTGAAACAAAACTACTACTTGAAAAACTGTATTATTTTTTTGAAAGACATTTCACCTCACACCAAAAAAGTCCTCATGTGCATAGAAGTCTTATGCCCACCAAACAACAATCGACCCAATGGTGCTTCGAAGGTGAGCCGAAATCGAAAAGTGATCGCCAAAGTCGGTCCAAAATCAAGGTTATGCTGACTGTTTTCTTTGATATTCATGGTGTGGTGCACTATGAATTCCTTCCGGACGATCAAACAGTCAAACGGTCAATAAGGAGTATTATTTGGCCATTATACGTCGTTTGCATGAGGCCATTCGCAAAAAGAGGCCAGATTTATGGAAGAATAACTCATGGATTTTACACCACGATAACGCACCGGCTCACATAGCGTTGGTTGTGTCGCAGTTTTTGACCAAAAACTCCACCAATATCATCAACCAAGCACCGAACGTGTGACTTTTTCCTTTTTCCTTGACTCAAATTGCCATTGCGAGCAACGCGTTTTGAGACCATAGAGGCCATAAAAGAGAATTCGCTGCGTGAACTAAAGACCATACCTTCGGTGGCCTATAAAACTTGTATGGAAAATTGGATCAAGCATTGGCAAGAATATATTGCCGCAGGAGGAGAATACTTTGAAGGCGATAATAAAGAAAATTATTAAAAATTAAAATTTTTTTTTTTTAATTCTCGTTCTTTTTTGATCCTAAGGTATATAGTTCATTATGAAATAACACGAATGTATATATGTAAACAGAATTTTTGTTTGGTATTTAGAATTTCCCATATGAAGAAATTTATCTGTTGGAAATAAAGTGTGAACTGTAAACATCTAATCAAATTCAAATTAAATTAATGAATAGCTAATATAACTAATCAAATTCAAATTAAATTAATGAATAACTTATATAACTGATTCTTGTTGTATTCACTTTCTCAAAAAACAGAAGCTTGACATTAATTAATATAATATTTAAATAATTATCTAATTATCTAATTACTCATATAACTCATTTATACATTTACATATCTTTGCCGTTGCTACTTTTGTTTAATGAAACTTTAAAAACTTTGCGTTAAGTCCCAATAGCGATAAGATCTAAACCTGGTTGATCTCCCACTGTGTTGGCACAAACGTGTAGTTTACAAGTAAAGATATGTACGTGCCGCATCTTAACAACGATCTCAACATATTTTAAACCAAACATTAAATTCTTATCATGCGCGTTATGCATTTGTTGCGTTTTTAAAGTCTCGGGCTTGTAACTGCCCTACCTTTAAGAAATTGTGGGCAATATTGTTAGTGCTGCTGTTAGTACGAGTATTGCCTGTATTGTCTGTATTTTTCTTTATCTATAAAATTGCTTAGTTTCAACTTTCAAAGTGCCCCTACGCAATGCTCAGCTGGAAGTATTAAGTGTGAACATTTTGCATTGCTAAATTCTTATCGGGTTGCTTCATCGGAAGAAAATAGCAAACGTATTGAATTTTACATGCGTACAAAACTGAAAAATTGCATAAAGTAGTGAGCAGCAACAAATACATAATGTATATGTATAGTTGCATGTGCAAGTAGTACAATAAGATTACTCATATACGAATCTTAGATATGTTTTGTGAAAGGCTTTGGACCATTAGGGTCATTTGTATGCCAATCGCTACATCACTAGATACAAATGAAATTGCGGAAAAGTTGGTCAATAGCGATGTAATACCACTGTTAACTGTAAAATGTGAAGTTGTTTTTATAGATTAATATCAATTCTATTATAGAATATGTGAATTTAGAAAATAATTTAAATTTTCATTTATTACAATTCATTTGTTGCAACAAAATACGAATTTAACACAAATTACCTCTAAAGCTGTCTAAAGTCAATAACCTTAAGTAATGCGAAAAATAAAAATAAACGTCACTCTTATCAGTCCCTTTTATCACATTAACACGTTTGTTGTCCTCCTAGGTACTTGCTTTCGAAATTCCAACGGGTTACTACAACAACAATACAGAAATATAGTACAAAATTTAATATCATTTGAAACTAAACTTTTCCATTTATTTTTAAATTATTGATTGCAAATTGCCAGTGATTTTAAATGTAAAATTTATAGGATCTCAGGAAAATAAGAAACTGAAGCTCGGAATATTTTATAAATCTTCACCACTATAGACCATTGATTAATATTTAAACGACACACAAAGTAAATAATTTTTTTTGTTTACTAAAAAAGACATCGAAAGGATTTCTTCTTTTTATTTTACCTTTTATTGACCCTGAATTGATGGTATAAGCAATTTATTTAATTTGTATTTATGTTATTTATTATTTCACAAAAGTTTAGGCATCTTAATAGATGCATCATTCTATCTAAATTGAAGTGAAGTGCATAGTCTTAAAAAAGAGCATGTGTTGACCGGGTTTGTTTTGGTGTTGACAAAAATCAAATTAAATTAGTTTCCGTTTTGCACTTCTTATATCTAAATGTCTATCTGATACGCAAACGGATATATTTATTTTAAACAAAAATACATGGGTCTATTAACTGTAATGACACCCTTGTGGAAGTTCAACCCTTAACAGTAATCCGCTGAGTTAGCTACTCATTCCCATTGGGATATTTAACGTAGCTTCATGGCGTTGCGTAAAACATGAATAACATTTACAATAATGTCTATTTTAATATTTCAATTTTTTATTTTAATATCAAGGCAAACAGTACTCTATTTCAAAATATACTCGTACTGATATGCCAAAAGTTCCAGGCGTGCTTTTATAAATTTGCTGTTTTTTAAAAAATATTATCAAATTAAGCTAATCTTCACCCCAGTCTCAGGAACAGCTTTGGCATAGCAATAATAAACGTTGCTCTTTTACGATAATGAAGATGAGATTGTTAATTTCAATTTTCCAGCTTGTTATCTTATCACACTTTGTTGACGACGTATGCTGGGTTTGGCGTGTTTATTTTATTCTAATGGTGGTACGATGTGACTTGATATATAGTATAAGTTTGGGAAAGCAGTTGGTGGTTGATTGCACCACAAAAAAAAGATATTAAACTGCAATATGAGCAACTAATGGGAAGTTGAATCTAATTAATTTCAACAGCTTTTCGGATAAATAAATCAAATAATTATGAGAAACATTTCAGTTTTTAGGTATGATACAATTTTGTATATTATAAGTGAACATAATATATACTATTCTAAAGAAGCTAAATAAAACATGAATTATTATATTATGTTGAGACTATTATATGTGTTCCATAAAAAATCTATATTAAAATAGATTAGAGAAGTTTAGGTGTAAGCATAGTATAACAATCTAAAATATGATCGGAGTAAAGCTTAAATCCTCGTAATGCATATTAAAAACATATTATGTTCTACAATAAGTTTGCTGAACAGTAGTAGTGCTGTTCATATTATTCTGATATTTCAAAAACTGAAGTTATTCGATAAAACGGATAACAACGATGTTTCAGGAGTTGAAAATAAAATAAGATTTTTGTAAATTCAGAGTCTTCAAACATCCGGAATTGCGATTATTATCCGCTGTGAAATTATTCGGCGATTTCGTGAGCAAAAGTTGAAGGAATAGCACCAAATGCAAACGAACGTGCATCACATAATAAACACAAATTTTTTTAGGTATAAATTTGAATAAACAGATACCGGATATACATAAAGACCGATTTTATTTTCAATTCCGGAGACTTCGTTTACTTTTCAAATAATCGGATTCACCGAATGCTTCGTAAAAGCGAATACAAGTACTAAACTATAGTAAATTTGTAGTTAAAAAATGAACTAAACATTATAAATATCATTCTTTTTAAAGCTACCTTAGTAAATCTTATAGTAAATTAACTATAATACGAATTTCTTTTATTTTTGTAACTAGTATTTTTTATTTTTTTGTAGATGAACATCCGAAAGTAGTCGAAATTCTAGAAACTGAATTTAAAAACAAACTATTGTTATTATTGTGAAAAAGGGGTAGTACATTGCGACCTGAAAAATATATTGTGCCACTTAGTCGAATTATAGTGTTTCTCCAAGTCCGATTTCTTTAATGAAAGTCAATATATTGCCTGTCTTTCCTAGTCTTGAATCCTTATGTTTCATGAAACACCCTCCTACGTGTTTCTTCTGCTTGAGCAACAGTGCCACTTCCTTAGCACATGGTATGCAGTTTCATACTCTTTTCTACAGCATCTGCAGTCTGAGTTGGATTGGTTTCCTAGTTTGAGTTGGTTTAGATGATAATTCAATCTATAGTGACCGGTTAGTAATTCCTTGTTCTTTGTTTGTTCTATACAATCCTAGAAGCGTTTTAGGTTGTTTAGGTTCCTATAAGATTTTTTGATTTGTATAATCTTGGTAGCTTTTCCCAATATAGTTCATTTTCTTTTTCCTTTGTGCCGTTCAAAAAAATGGATAGAATTCCTTTGTCTAGACCGCAGAAAGGTTCTGGGCCTATCATTATTGAAGCCGTGCCTCTTTTTACGAGCTTATCTGCCAATTCATTTTCATTGCCTTGGACACCAGCGTGTTTTGGGATCCACATTAAGTGCATGTCAATGCGAGTCCAATGTCCCATACTAGTTTGGCTGTCATCTGTTAGGATATAAGTGCCATTTTAGCTGCATGGCTGTCAGTCAGTATTGCAATTTTACGGTTCCCGTAGTTTCGTTCAAGGTTAAAGCTGACGCATCTGTCTTACAATTAATTGAGATCTAATTAACTGAGTAATTAGCTCGCTCCATAATATATATCATACATATGTAACATTTATAAACGATATAAAATAAAGATATAACTTCATATGTTCTCCATAAAATCACACAATTTTTATTTCATTATATGTACATAACGTATTATAATAAACTAAAATGAATTTGACTCTTTCTTAAAGTATGCATATATACATAGCTTTTTCTACATTTTGTCTAAGCTACCAGATTTGACTAAAATCTGTCAATCAAACGAGGTTTATTTTTCATTTTCTGATATAGAATAAATCAACAAAAAAAAGTTATTTGCCAAAACTTAACAACTTCCAATTGTATTTTTTGGAGTATTTGTGCGATAACAATGCACATATCCCAAACGTGTCTGAAGCAATAAAGTTGCCTGCGGGTGGTAGGAACACATCAAAATTGCTGCTCAAGTCTTCTAAGCGACGTGTTCAAAGTGTGTAAGCTAAGCCGCGTATTTTTTTGTATCCTGTCTTGACAATAACTAATGACTTCCTTTTGATGTCATTGTTGTGACAGTCAATATAATTTAACACTTCTCGCGCTCTCTTACGGGTATGTCTACCCACGTACCTTACACTTGCTTTCGTATTGTTTGCATAATTTAGCAACAAAATTGGTTTGAATTTTTAATGCACAAGCCACAGCAGATACACTGATATGCGTTCAAAAACCGTTGTACTCTTCTGAAGCTTATTTGATGAATGAAGTAAATAAAATTTTACACTTAAATTAGAAGGAATTTCTTACTGCTTTGTTTTCTGCATAATTAAGAAAATCTAATTTTTTACTTACTTTACGAAATTTTAATAAGGAGAACCGATGTTATATTAAAAATTTATGTCTTTTCAAACATAAGAAGCAGAGAAACATACTTAAAATAATTTGCTTAATGGTATGTGTTAATACCCATGTATAAATTACAGTGGTTAGATATCAATAAATTCTATGAAGGTAAGAATATTTTTAAGTAAACAGTTAGAACTCGACATTTCGGGGTTTATGTAACAGACATTCGGCATGGCAAGACATTGAAAAACTCCACAGGAGGTGAGTCTGTTAAATAAAAAAATAAATGTAAATTCCAAATGTCCTGTCAAATAAAATATAAAGTAAAACTAAATATGTTATATAAAAAGTACATTAGATAGCCATGTGAATAAAGTGGAAGATAAATTCGCATAAATAATATTGATGAGTTTATGGCGACACAAGCAAGTCTTCAAAAATATCATGAGTTCTTGTTCTGCAACCGGAAGTTTTATCATTTTAACCATCATAGTTTACCTCAGACAGGCGACAATTAAATAATTTTGAATGTTTTCTATTTATTGTTCTTTTTTTGGTTTTATTTTTTGATGGTTATTGACTTAATTTAGCCTTAAACAATATTCAATTCAAATTAAACTTCAGACAGATTCGAATAACAATGAAAAGACAAGAAAAAAAATTTTTTTTTTATTGATTGAAATAAAAATCGAGTATTGCTATTCGAATCCGTCTAACTTTTTAATATTTTCTTTTTGTCATAAAGACGCGTCACTCTTGGCAAGAAAAAAATTAACATTAAAATTTAAATTTTTTAGATCTTGCTTTTTGTTGTCATGAAATTTTGTAGTTTTATGGTTTCTTCCAATCTTACCAAAACTTAAAATTGAACGAAACTTATTCGTTATTATTCAATTATTATCGATTCCTTTTGACATTAACCCACAAAGTACCAAGCAAAATCTGTTTTCTATTAAAAGTATATTTTCACACTAAATAGAATCTTTTGAATTAATATAAGCAAAGAAACAAATTTAGATTTTATCAGTGTCTAGCAATATCCTTCTTAAAAATTTTCGATAAAAGAAACAATGACTTTGTATCTTATATACCTGTCACCAATGCATTTGTGGATGTTTAATACAAATAACGGGTTCTACCGGTATAAAAGTCTGGTTTATTACAACAGAAGGTACAACACTTATAACACAACTGACACA
>NC_051846.1:107847955-107853208 GCF_002237135.1 Teleopsis dalmanni | reverse complement strand
AAATCCTTTATCCCAACAATAAAGTTATTTTTAAATCAATCACCTGCTTAGAAGTTAAAAATAAATAATTTTACAACATAATTGTTGACATGATTTGATTGCGGTTCATCAAACCTCTAAAAATAATTAAAATCATTTTTTGTACAAAAAAAAATTTTATTTTGTAATAGTTACATTCAGAAAAGTAATTTGGTTGATTTAACCGGATTTTAATTAAATCTCAAGTCGGTGCAACCATATCACATGTTGGTTTTCATATCTTCTTCACCAAATGAACTAAAATTTTTCTAACAAAATGATCATGTCAATTTAACTAACGTGTAGTTAAGGCATATTTTTTTGAGTGTAGTCTTTAAACTTACTTAGTGATGTTATATCATATTCACTTCTTCCTCTAAAAATTTTATTTCGCTTGACTGAGGTAGGACTTGACATTGGTAGGCCGTTAATGGTACCGATTCATGTTACAGTAAAGCATCCCCAATAAAGTCTATCTATTTATAATAAATAGTTTTGAAATATAATTTCTAACTAACAACCAAGCTCGTTTTAATTATATTTTTTTATATAATTAAAAAAAAATATTTTCTATTAAAAGAGATGTTTCGAACAGTAGTAAATTGTAACAACAAAACTTATATTTATTTTTAATCAATTGAGTTTTTGGCTGAACACATATAGTCTCGAGTATTGACAAATACCCATGATCAGTGATCTTGGAATTATCTAACATATTTAATTATTTGTAAATAATTTTTTGAGAATACAAGTAGCCTGCCAAATTAGAAGCTTAGAATCAGTGTTCATTAGCCAACTGATCCAAGCTGTACTTTACTTTTATGTTCGAACTTGTAGCTTTGTTAATTTGTGAAAGTTCATTAATAAATTCACTTGTTGTGAATTCATAGTCACTGCCGTCATAACTGACGTTAAAAACAAATAATATAACAAAAATGTATGGTATATACCTTTTTTTTGTGAAAGTCAAAATTGGATTCCTTTAAATAATAAAATTTATTGTCAAACAACAAAAACATTCAGAATGTTCTGACACACGTTATAAGTCAATTGTTCTGAATCTAATTAAGTCTGCTTTTATTATGAAACTGTTATACGACTTCTAATACTTTTGATATAAAAAATGAATTAATTCAAATTACCCGTATTTTTACAAATTTTTGGGGTTCCTGTGATTTTGGAATAATAATTTTGGTATAGAAACAAAACGATCATAATTTAACATTTTTTTTAGCAATTTAACAAGTTCTCAAAAAATATCAAATCATTCTGATACTACTGACGCTGGAAAATATAATCTACTAAAGATTATAATCGAAAAGATCTAAGACCGAAAAATAGGCCTATTAGGGTACTAAGAAACGATAAAAGTCTAAGTCTACCTAAAGAAGATATCTACCTTAGCTTCAAGATTTGTTGAAGCTATTGATATACATACACAAAAAAGAAACAACCGGCGCACAGTGCGACAAAACAGAATTTAAGCGATTAGAATTCCTAATTTTCGGAACCAGTAGAGACATTGAAATGAAATTCAGTTTTTGAGATGGTCTTTCTTTTAAATCTAATTTGAGCCCAATCAGCATTTTGTGATGTTCCCAGTTCCCTCAAAAACTATGATAGGTAGAAAGTTAAATTTTGGTTTCCAAAAAAACCTACATTATAATTTATATATCCCAACTTTTTCATGGTATTCCCCGCACTGTCAAACCAACCCCTTATACAAACTTTTCATAAACAATCGTTAATTATCGTTAAAAAAAACATTTTACTCTTATTGGAGTATATGCAAACGATAGGCGTGATCCGCGCATTAGTTCTTAAGTTATTTGCAGTTTTTTTTTGCAATTTTAGTGAAATTGCGACTTCGCAAAAATTTGACTACTTATACAAAAATGATCATTTTTGATTTCTTTTAAAGCTTAGGGTATTGTTATTCATTATGTGTAAAAAAGTTTCAATTTTAATTATCAATAAAATTTTAAAAGTGATATTGCGCAATAAGTCCACAATTTTTTCATGGCCATTTTCACTTCTATCTGCGATCCCCAAAAAAGTGCGTCTAAACATAATATGTTATAACTTTGTTGTTTTTCAACCGATTCGGTCGAAATTTGTAATGTAAACAAATTGAATGTGTTAGGAAAATTTCATTTCAATATCTTTACTGGTTCCGAAAATATCGAATTTTGATCGGTTAATTTCTGTTCTGTCACACTGTGCGGCGTCTTTGAGTTGTAAAGACAATAAGGAAGAATTTTATTTTATATGAAATATATATGAAATCAATTTACAATGACGGGATGCACTGTTAATTAAAAGTAATATGTGAAAAAATGAGAACACCTAATTTTATGTTATAGTATTAAAGCTTCACGAACAATATCCAATCATACAAATCACTATATCTCCATAATTAATTGTCTTGTTAATATAATTTTTATACTTATATCAATGAGCCCAAGCTACGTTGTCCTTTAGATTTAGATAACTATGTAGACTGCCTGCTATTTAAAATGGACCGCATTATGTAGAGACCGCTTTTTATACAGCGAAGCTGGTGTCGGTTGTTTTATATATTTAAAATGGAATATATGTGCAGGTCATATGCATCACAGATATTATCTCAGTGTTTCATGTAGTTTCGATGGTTTCAGCTGATTCTAATTTCTTGAATATCATTGCAAATATCAAAAATCTTGGATATTGAAGCCTTTTGAGTTGGATTGTAGTTCCCGAAGGTATCATTGGGATACATGCCAACCAAACGATTTCTCTTTTAAACTTTCTGTTAAAAATGTTTTTATAACATTTTCGGCAATCTGTTTGATAATTATACGTGTGCCTTTAAAAAATCTGGATTAATATAAATCACGAATCAAAATCATAGGCGAACCAATCTTCAATCGAAGATTGTGTGTTGACATTTCTGATATAATAAGTGAATATGAAAATTCAGTTGGATAATTTACTGCTTTGTTTTTATCAACTGCAGTGCCAATTTATTTTAAAGACCGCTGTATCTAAACATCAATATTGTCCGCATCCAAAATTGCACATACACTTTGTCAATTATGGTTGATATTCAGTATAGTCAGGAAAACACTTTCAATTCATGATTTGAATTAATGTATCCTGTGGACTGGTACTCTCTGCCTGAAATAACCGAATAGTAGTATAGTAAAACAATGCACTATCAAATAGTTTGTCATTGCCGTTTAAGACTTTTATAGTTCTTTGCAATCCAGTGAGTGTTTTTGAGCCATAGTATCTTCATCCGAGATACTGGTCATTAACAGATTATTGTTCGCAAAAGATGCAGTTAAGTCAAGATTGTTATATGGTTTATCTCGGTGCATATAACTGTTACCTAAATCAGCAGATTGGCGACTTGCAATCTTCGATCCTTGATTAATACGTTTATGTTTTTCTCCTACTTGATTGGGTACAGAAAATAGGTTAAATTCAAAATTTATATTTCTCGTTTCCACTAATGAGTTAACTATTTTTTGTTTATTGTTATTTAGGGTTTTTAGTTGGCAACGCCTCATACAAATTAATCTAAATACTAAATAATAAATAAATATATAAAAATATTTACATACAAATTACTGAGTTCAAATAAAAATCAACTGAAAGAAATAAAATTCCAACAATGAAAGTGCGACATAAGATCCAGTTTTCTAATCCATGAAGGCTATTGCAAATATTTAATTAGTACTTGTTTCAAGTATTGAATTCAGATTTTAATTTAAATTAAAAGTTAAAAATGCATATAAAATAAATGAATTTATAATATAATCACAGTTATCGGCATCTATTAATATGTGGCATTATGAGATCATTTTAAAGAATATTTAGTTTAAAATTTTTTAGATTTGAAAGTGAAAGCAATATTTAAAATTTTTTGCTCCTTAAAAGTCACAAATTTTTTCATTTTAATTTAGCAAAATTTTATTTGAAACGATTAAGCTTCCTAATGCTGTTAATTTCGCAGAATCTTATTGAAACTAAAAGTTAAATTTCAACCTTTAATAAAATTTTGTTGCTAAAGTATTTCGCATATATTATTGTAAATTAACATAATTTTTAACTAATTTTTTGTTTAATATAACAACATTTTGTTATAATAGTGAATAAAATTTGAAAACGTGATATGACAATTTTATTGGCTTGATCTAACCAAGTTGTAGTTGACGAATTTTTTTTTTTTTAAACTTATAAGTAACTTTTTGTTTTTTTAATAACAAATCAAGAAGATTTTAATTAATTCTATACAAATAATATTAATTTATATGTATGTAAAATAATTTCAATATAGATGCTCCCAATCAGTCTATTAGTTTTGTATAAAACTAGTTTATATGTTTTTCTAGTTAAAATAATTGAATTAAAAACGATCGTATAAGTCGATAGAATATTCAAGTTATGTTTTGCTACCTTTTTTTTAACTAATAAGCATTTAAGCATATAGAAATATAATTCTAATAATTTAAAGGTTATTTGCATACTTAACATAATTCTTATTAAAAATAAAAATTGCTTTATATATATTTATTTTCCTTATTAATTAAAATAATAGCATGTTAAAAAGTAGCACAAATTTTAAATAAGAAATTAAAGCAGTAAAAAACTTCACTTTCAAATAAAGTATTTTATTTTTAATACACGAGTAATAGTAATTAATATTAGATTTTTTTTTGTGCATATATATCATATATATTTCAGTATCATAAATTATATTATTTAGTGAGGAATTATATATATGTGAACTAATTAAAATTTTAACATTTATTTTTCGTTTTATTTATGCTTAATATGCGTTGAAGATCACGCACGCACCGAAAATATTAATAAATTTCAAATAAATTTTCGTGATAAGTTATCAGATTTCGTGATTCTATTTAATTATTGAAGAAATGTTAAGCTCTGGTAGTTTAACACGTTTCCAAATTGGCATTAACATTTTAAAAAAGATTAATTGTTTTTAAATTAATAAAGTCTTTGATTTCGATTTTGGTGGTGATTAATTGTTATTTGAGATGTCTTGATCTACAGCAGATATCAATTGACAGTTTCTAATGGCAAAAAAAAAATGCTTCTAATTTCGTTGTGAGGATAATGTATATTATACTTTCTGTTTATCAAAGACAAAAGTTATAACAAAGAGAAAATATAAGTTTAAATATTTAAAACTTTATAACAACTATTTCACCGGTTTAGTATTTTTCTTAA
>NC_051846.1:107839741-107847855 GCF_002237135.1 Teleopsis dalmanni | reverse complement strand
AACAGGTTCTCAAAAAATATCAAATCATTCTGATACCATTGACGCTGGAAAATATAAACTACCAAAGAATATAACTGGAAAGATCTAAGACCGAAAAGTAGGCCTATTAGGGTAACAAGAAACGATAAAAGTCTAAGTCTACCTAAAAAAGATATCTACCTAAGCTTCAAGATTTGTTGAAACTATTAATATTCATACACAAAAAAGAAACAACCGGCGCAAAGTGCGACAAAACAGAATTTAAGCGAT
Organism: Teleopsis dalmanni; assembly: GCF_002237135.1. Classification (NCBI taxonomy): domain Eukaryota; kingdom Metazoa; phylum Arthropoda; class Insecta; order Diptera; family Diopsidae; genus Teleopsis; species Teleopsis dalmanni. The sequence continues at coordinate 107,847,606 of NC_051846.1, read as the reverse complement.
TAGAATTCCTAATTTTCGGAACCAGTAGATACATAGAAATGAACTTCAGTTTTTGAGATGCTCTTTCTTTTAAATCTAATTTGAGCCCAATCAGCATTTAGTGATGTTCTCAGTTCCCCTTAAAAACTATGATAGGTAGAAAGTTAAATTTTGGTTTCCAAAAAAACCTACATTATAATTTATATATCCCAACTTTTTCATGGTATTCCCCGCACTGTCAAACCAACCCCTTATACAAACTTTTCATAAACAATCGTTAATTATCGTTAAGAAAAAACATTTTACTCTTATTGGAGTATATGCAAACGATAGGCGCGATCCGCGCATTAGTTCTTAAGTTATTTGCAGTTTTTTTTTGCAATTTTAGTGAAATTGCGATTTCGCAAAAATTTGACTACTTATATAAAAATGATAATTTTTGATTTCTTTTAAAGCTTAGGGTATTGTTATTCATTGTGTGTAAGAAAGTTTCAATATTAATTATCAATAAAATTTTAAAAGTGATATTGCGCAAAGAGTCCACAATTTATTCATGGCCATTTTCACTTCTATCTGCGATCCCCAAAAAAGCGCGTCTAAACATAATATGTTATAACTCTGTTGTTTTTCAACCGATTTGGTTGAAATTTGTAATATAAACAAATTGAATGTGTTAGAAAAATTTCATTTCAATATCTTTACTGATTCCGAAAATATCAAATTTTGATCGGTTAATTTCTGTTTTGTCACACTGTGCGGCGTCTTTGAGTTGTAAAGACAATAAGGAAGAATTTTATTTTGTATGAAATATATATGAAATCAATTTACACTGACGGGTTGCACTGTTAATCAAAAGTAATATGTGGAAAAATGAGAACACCTAATTTTATGTTATAGTATTAAAGCTTCACGAACAATATCCAATTATACAAATCACTATATCTCCATAATTAATTGTCTTGTTAATAAAATTTTTATACTTATATCAATGAGCCCAAGCTACGTTGTCCTTTAGATTTAGACAACTATGTAGACTGCCTGCTGTTTAAAATGGATCGCATTTTGTAAAGACCGCTTTTTATACAGCGAAGCTGGTTTTGGGTGTTTTATATATTTAAAATGGAATATATGTGCAGGTCATATGCATCACAGATATTATCTCAGCGTTTCATGTAGTATCGATGGTTTCAGCTGATCCTGATTTCTTGATTATCATTCCAAATACCAAACATCTTGGATATTGAAGCCTTTTGAGTTGGATTGTAGTTCCCGAAGGTATCATTGGGATACATGCCAACCAAACGATTTCTTTTCTAAACTTTCTGTTTTATAACATTTTCGGCAATCTGTTTGATGATTATACGTGTGCCTTTAAATAATCTGGATTAATATAAATCACGAATCAAAATCATAGGCGAACCAATCTTCAATCGAAGATTGTGTGTTGACATTTCTGGTATACTAAGTGAATATGAAAATTCAGTTGGATAATTTACTGCTTCGTTTTTATCAACTGGAGTGCCAATTCATTTTAAAGACCGCTGTATCTAAACATCAATATTGTCCGCATCCAAAATTGCACATACACTTTGCCAATTTTGATTGATATTCAGTATAGTCAGGAAAACACTTTCAATTCATGATTTGAATCAATGTATCCTGTGGACTAGTACTCTCTGCCTGAAATAACCGAATAGTAGTATAGTAAAACAATGCACTATCAAATAGTTTGTCATTGCCGTTTAAGACTTTTATAGTTCTTTGCAAGGGTTTTTGAGCCATAGTATCTTCATCCGAGATACTGGTCATTAACAGATTATTGTTCGCAAAATATGCAGTTAAGTCAAGATTGTTATATGGTTTATCTCGGTGCATATAACTGTTACCTAAATCAGCAGATTGGCGACTTGCAATCTTCGATCCTTGATTAATACGTTTATGTTTTTCTCCTACTTGATTGGGTACAGAAAATAGGTCTAAATTCAAAATTTATATTTCTCGTTTCCACTAATGAGTTAACTATTTTTTGTTTATTGTTGTTTAGGGTTTTAAGTTGGCAACGCATCATACAAATTAATCTAAATACTAAATAATAAATAAATATATAAAAATAATTACATACAAACTACTGACTTAAAAAAAAATAAACTGAAAGAAATAAAATTCCAACAATGAAAGTGCGACATAAGATCCAGTTTTCTAATCCATGAAGGCTATTGCAAATATTTAATTAGTACTTGTTTCAAGTATTGAATTCAGATTTTAATTTAAATTAAAAGTTAAAAATGCATATAAAATAAATGAATTTATAATATAATCACAGTTATCGGCATCTATTAATATGTGGCATTATGAGATCATTTTAAAGAATATTTAATTTAAAATTTTTTAGATTTGAAAGTGAAAGCAATATTTAAAATTTTTTGCTCCTTAAAAGTCACAAATTTTTTCATTTTAATTTAGCAAAATTTTATTTGAAACGATTAAGCTTCCTAATGCTGTTAATTTCGCAGAATCTTATTGAAACTAAAAGTTAAATTTCAACCTTTAATAAAATTTTGTTGCTAAAGTATTTCGCATATATTATTGTAAATTAACATAATTTTTAACTAATTTTTTGTTTAATATAACAACATTTTGTTATAATAGTGAATAAAATTTGAAAACGTGATATGACAATTTTATTGGCTTGATCTAACCAAGTTGTAGTTGACGAATTTTTTTTTTTTAACTTATAAGTAACTTTTTGTTTTTTTAATAACAAATCAAGAAGATTTTAAATAATTCTATAAAAATAATATTAATTTATATGTATGTAAAATAATTTCAATATATATGCTCCCAATCAGTCTATTAGTTTTGTATAAAACTAGTTTATATGTTTTTCTAGTTAAAATAATTGAATTAAAAACGATCGTATCAGTCGATAGAATATTCAAGTTATGTTTTACTACCTTTTTTTTAAAACTAATAAGCATTTAAGCATATAGAAATATAATTCTAATAATTTAAAGGTTATTTGCATACTTAACATAATTCTTATTAAAAATAAAAATTGCTTTATATATATTTATTTTCCTTATTAATTAAAATAATAGCATGTTAAAAAGTAGCACAAATTTTAAATAAGAAATTAAAGCAGTAAAAAACTTCACTTTCAAATAAAGTATTTTATTTTTAATACACGAGTAATAGTAATTAATATTAGATTTTTTTTTGTGCATATATATCATATATATTTCAGTATCATAAATTATATTATTTAGTGAGGAATTATATATATGTGAACTAATTAAAATTTTAACATTTATTTTTCGTTTTATTTATGCTTAATATGCGTTGAAGATCACGCACGCACCGAAAATATTAATAAATTTCAAATAAATTTTCGTGATAAGTTATCAGATTTCGTGATTCTATTTAATTATTGAAGAAATGTTAAGCTCTGGTAGTTTAACACGTTTCCAAATTGGCATTAACATTTTAAAAAAGATTAATTGTTTTTAAATTAATAAAGTCTTTGATTTCGATTTTGGTGGTGATTAATTGTTATTCGAGATGTCTTGATCTACAGCAGATACCAATTGACAGTTTCTAATGGCAAAAAAAAAAATGCTTCTAATTTCGTTGTGAGGATAATGTATATTATACTTTCTGTTTATAAAAGACAAAAGTTATAACAAAGAGAAAATATAAGTTTAAATATTTAAAACTTTATAACAACTATTTCACCGGTTTAGTATTTTTCTTAATAACGAGCATTGTTCATATCAATGTACAATGTTAGTATATATTCATCATCATTTTGGCATCAGAGTCCAGGATGGACCTCCATTCTTCTCTGCATTTCGCTTTCTTTCTGTGTTGTGTTTTTCTCATCGTTTCTATGTTGTCTTCTACATCTTGTAACCATCTTTGTCGCGGTCGTCCTCTTTTTCTACTCTCCTCTGGTTTTGTGTCGAAAATTTTTTTAGTCATTCTTTCGTAACTCATTCATAGGACGTGTATATCATACCAGCTCAATCTTTGTGCTTTAATGTATCATGTTATAGTTCGGCCTTCGTTCAAGACATTCAATTCGTCGTTATACCGTATACAATATGGGCCAAATATTTTCCTGAGTATTTTTCTTTCGAATGTCAGTAGCAAGTTGTTGTAGCTGGATTTAAGGACCCATGTTTCGCAGCTATAGTTAAGAACCGGTCTAATGATAGTTTTATATATGCGCAACTTTTGTTCCTTTGATAGTAACGTTGATTTCATAAGCTTGATATGGGCAAAATATGCTCTGTTAGCCTTTATATTGCAAGAGTCGCATCTTTACTTGTGTTGAGAACTACGCCTAGATATTTAAACTCGTTTATAAACTCGAAATTGTAACTGCCTATTCTGATGTGACTATCTTGGGGTAATGTTGCCAGTATACTTGTTAGTACACATTAATTATATATAAACTGCACTTAACACACCTACTGAATATAGGTCTTCGCAAAATCTGATCACTTAATATCACTATAATATCTTCATTTTCTCTTTTTGTGTATTTCGATGCTCTCTGCCTTTGAACGTTATCTCTGTCGATATGGTGATTATTATATGCCTGGCGACATTTGATTTTATGTGAGTGTTTATTTTTTTCGATGCTTCTCTTGCTTTTTTTAGGTGTTGTTTATGCCTTACTGATAAGGGACTTTTTTGTTTTTCCGATGTATATTTTGTTGACCTTGTAAACTAGGTCGATAATAAATTTTTTTTAATTTGGTTTTAAGACCTTTGGAGACGGTGTTGTTGTACACTACGGCGACTCTTTTTTGTTTTGGATTTTTCTGCTGTTAATATCGTCATGTTTCTGGAATATAGTTATCTGCGTTATTTTATGGTTCTGTCGATGGTGTTCTCGAAGTATCTTTTGATGTATACTATTTCCGTAATGTGTATGGTTTCTTCATTGATAGCTGGTTGTGTGAAAGCTGGGAACGTTAGTATTCTATGTATCATGTGGTGAAAGGTTGCCATTTTGTGTCGAAAAGAATGGTTTGAGTTGTTGGGTATGACACATTTAGTATTTGTTAGTTTCGTGTAGATATTAAATTCGCTCAAAAAAAAGCTGATAGGGGGTTACCCAATAGAGCGCCTTTTGTTTGTTTAAAGAAATCTGCCTTATTTAGCTAATCACTTATAAAATCTTGTATTTAATTTATAATTTTCATAAATTATATTAAAATAAGAAATTATTAATATAAGTTCATAAATATAAAGTTCATAAATGATATTAGATTGCATCATAAAATGTGTTTTAATTAGAGTGCCAATAAATTAATTTAGGTTGTTAAAAATCTCTCAGAAAATATGTTTTTTTTTTGACTATTTAAATATTACATTTTCTATTGCCTGTTTATAAAACAGATAAATTTATAGATATGTAATTGTTTCATAGTCTTGTTAGTCAACATTATTTGCTTCTTATTTTTCATTCTGTTCTTTTGGTGCAATTAGCTGGTATAAGTGGCTTACATATATTCCATAGTAACGTTTCATTATTTTAATTTTGAAGTTTAAGTACTACGTTTAAGTACAATTAGTTTGAAATTCAGATGCTGTCTTTTTTAATTTCACATAACCAAAAAATTATTGCCCTGTAAGTACACTTAGTAATAAATGTATGACATAAATAGTTTAGTTAATGATGCTGAAGATTCTATATATGTATATGCGTTGGTAGAATGCGTTGAAGTTGAAAATTGAGAAACTTATTGATTTCATATAAATAAATAATAAGAAGTTAGAAAGTAGTCAATATTCTAAAATATACAAAAATTAAAAAACTTTTTTAATATGTTAATATCGAAAGAAGAAGTCAAATATTATTTAATAAATATAGTCGATGTTTTTTTCTATTGTTAACAAAACTGCATATATGCTATTTTATATATTTTATTGGCTTTTAATTATTCAAATTATTGTTATTTGAAAATTAGATATTTCATCTTGCTTTTCTGGTTGAAACTAGAATGTCAAGATTACTGATATGATATTTTTAGAGAAGTGCTGTTTAGAAAGTAGATATTTTAGACATATTAATTAAATTTATTGTATTAAAAAAAATTAAAAATGTTAAACATACACATATTTGACGTCATTATCATTGAAAAATCAAATAAACATATTTATTCAAAAATGTAAATGATCAAAATTATTTTAACTATTGATAAAAATAATGATTGTTATAAAATTATTCATATGATTAAAATTGCACATTTCATATAGGTACAAGATCATATAGCAGTGACGACTGCTCTAAGGTGCGGAGGTGTGCGGTGAACACCCTAATATAATTTGCAAAATGTTAAATAACATAGGTATATAAATTTATTAAGTATCTTTACATCAAGAATTATTATTATTTATTACATTTCCATATAAATATATATTTTTAAAGTTTTAGCAAAAACAATTAAATATAATTGTCTATGAAAACTCAATTAATTTGCTTCTGTTAGCCGCTATACTTGTTAGTTGTGCTCATATATTTGCAGCTCAAATCACAGAACATTTCTATTATATTTCGTCTCTCCCCTTTGTGTGCAAAGAAGTTGGACGCACATTCATACGTTACATATGAACAAAATAATGTGCGTGTGCTCCCGTTCGTAATATCAGAAATAGAGATTTATATAGTGGGAATTGTATGAGAGTAATTTTCTGTTCTATTCGAATATCAACTGTATGCATACGAATCCAACATGATGATTTGCCAAAGTGGTTGCATGAGCGGCTGAAGTTTGCAGCTCATCTCACCATACATTTTTATCACATTTCGTCTCTCCCCTTTTAACAGCAGCACCCACGAATTTCTGTTCTTATTGTGCGGGGTACTTGTGCGCACATTGCAAGTGGTTTCGATTTTGTTTGATCACTGCACAAACATGTATGTTTCTAAGTACAAACTCTTTTGTTTGAAAAAATTTGGTTTGATGTTACGAGAATTATGTGAAAAGTTTTGTTTCTTCCATATTGATATAATATTAAACTTGTATGTAAATTATTAATTTAATTTGTTTAATATGTTATTTTGTTAATGAATTGTTAATATAATATTGCGAATATATTGTTGCCTTATATAATATAGTTATTATTAATAAAAGATCTCATATATTTTAATATAAGTGGTACATGTAAAAACAACATTAAAGAAGGGCCGCACACCCTTCCAGATAGGGCACGCGTCGTCACTGTCATATAGTGTACAAAGAATTCGGAATTATTGAATAAAACTTATGAACATCATACTCTAATCAAAATTTATTTAATTATAATAAATTAACGATTATTATAAATTAACGATATTATAAGTAATATAACTAAGGTAGCCATTGATATAAATCTCCACAAGTTTTGCGTAGTGTAGTTTATTTTTATTGCCACAATCGATTCAAAACTTTTTCGTTGAAGTGGGTATTTTAGTTTCGAGAACGGAAAAAAGGTTGAATAGGTCGTGTCAGGCGAGTACGCTGATTTGTCGTTCACATTCGTTGAACGATTACTTACGTATTTAAAAACTTTTAATAGTATTTAAACAATTTCGTTCGATTCTTATGGGGTATTATTAAAAGAAAAATTATAGATATTGGCTATATTTGGATTTGATGGTTGGCACGTGTTCCTCAAAAAAATAAAATTAATTTTTTACTTGAAATCTTTAAAATATTTTACGAATAAAATAAAAAGTATGAAAATATTCGGAAAGATATTTTGTTTATATAAAATAAAATAAAGTGTTGATATTCTGTTCCAATATACGTTGTCATCTCGCTGAAGGTACCATAATTCCACGATCATACAATTTATGTTCTTTACTTGCAAAAAACTGATTCAGTTAATTTTTG
>NC_051846.1:107836761-107839641 GCF_002237135.1 Teleopsis dalmanni | reverse complement strand
AAAAAAAAATGTATGAAAGAAATAAATGGGAATGCATAGAAATCACAGTTGACGTGCTTGAAAAGTTTTATTGTTTTCGTCACTCGCCATTCGTAGTTGAAAGTTACTTCGAAATTCAAAACTTTTTGCACATGTGAGTAAAGCGCATATTATGTGCTTCACTGGGTGTAAAAATAAGTATGTCAGCCACATGCACCATTCATGGTTTATAGCATTTATGGTTCTTGTGGCTTGTCCTTCTGCCTTATTACTCACACTCTCCATAAAAAAAGGATTTTTTTCTTTAAAATCTTTTCATCCTTAAAGTTTCTTATTTCTTATTTAAAAAAAAAAGGAATTTTATATAATATATCAAATATGTTAATATATATTAGCATCCCATTTAAGTATGTAAGTACACATATAAATAACTCAACGCCATTAGAAAATGCATTTTATCCAAAATATGTGCCAAGTACTGAAAATTGCTGAATGCAACAAAAGAAAAATTACTTTGGAAAAAAACGTGATTTATGGGAATTGCCAAATCCTTACAATTTCACAGCTTAAAAGTGCATTTTTTAACATTAATTTTTTTAGACTTTTTTCTTTGTTTATTTAAAAGAAAATAATTAAAACTGCTTAACACTGAATTAATCAATCACATGCAAGTGTTTCGTGTGCTCACCTGATCCGCTCCTGAAATGAGGCATGAACTAAGAGCGGCCTTTATTAGATTTTAATTAAATTTATGCGCTTCATTAACGGCAACAGTCACACATTGCACACAACGACACACAACACCACACAAATATATACAACCGTAAAGCAACCGACATTTTCGCATTTATAAGCACCTCAAATGCACACACACACACACACACAAAGAAACCCTTGCAATTGCAAGGCACACGAGTTGCTGATGTGCTGTTAACACGTGTGAGAATAAAATCCTTTCGTTAGCTGTAACTGTGTGTGTGTGTGTGTATGTGTGTGTTTGTGAGAAAGGGAAATAATTGCAGAACACCTTTTTAAATTATGCAGCGTGAAAATGTATGCAAATACGCTCGGCTCACTTACGTGACTACAACGTATTTATGTAAAGCCATACTTGTGTATCCTTGCATTTATTTATGTGTAAGTGTGTATTGCATATTTGAAGGAGTATTCACGTTTAACTTCTTTATGTTCTCATATTTTGCGGTAGCTTTTATGCTCACATAAAGCTATTTTCATTCACATATTCACTTTTTTTCATTTTTGTTTTTTTTATTCTATTGCGAAATTTTTCAAAAGTTTTCTGGAACACCACAGAATTTTAACACTACCATTGTTAAGTAATTTAATCCTCAACGACTATAAAAAATATATGCGAATAAATATATACATTGTGATCAAAAAAGCACGAGAATTTTTGAATTCCCGCGCTTATCCAATCGGCAAATTTTTTTTATTTTCATGCTGGCAACACTATTATAATAAATATCATAATATTATAATAAAAAAAATTATTAAAAATTAAAATTTTACGTTTTTTTTTGAAATTCTCGTTCTTTTTTAATCATAAGGTATATATGGATATATATACATGTATTTATACATGTATATCCTTTAACTATAAGTTCACACATAAATAATTGTTAATATTTTATACGACAATAAATTACAGACACAAATAAAGAGAATTTAATGTTAATTATTGTTAATACATAACTTCTTAAATGATATCGGTTGTTATTACTACAAGATATAGAAGTACACTGCGAAATATAAGATCTAATTTTTATTTCCTGAAGAGAGTGTTCTACTTTAATGTGGACATATAACGACTATTGGTAAAGATTGACAATGCCTTTTAATACATGCACCAAGACTTAAACTAAAACTCTACACTCCACAGAATCTACTGGTAACGGTGTACTTTAATCACACCCGTTTCCAGAAACACATTTTTGTACGGTTGTTAATTCATTTCAAATAATTTTGGTCATTAAAAATTTAATTTTATTTAACAGTTATGATTCAATCGTTTTTTTTTTTTGTCTTCTCGTCATTTTCAAAAATTTGCACCCAAATGTCAGTCTTGAAGTTGATATCAGTCTTGGAAACCCAACAGGGTCTCCTTCTTCACAGGACTCATATCCAGTACACGTTGGGTGTAGTCGAAATTTTTTATATCTCTTGACGGTTCTACGTGATTTTGCCAATCGTTTTTTTTTGTCTTCCCGCCATCTTCAAAAATTTGCACCCAAATATCAGTCTTGAAGTTGAGATCAGTCTTGGAAACCCAACAGGGTCTCCTTCTTTCCAGGTCTCATATCCAGTACACGTTGGGTGTATTAAGAACGTCGACTATGTCGTTCTTAATATATGTCTAAGCTATTTTAGTTAGCGACACCAGATTTCGCAAAATTTCTTCTCTAAACCTTCAAAATTTTAGTTTTGAAATTGAGATCAGTTTTGAAAACCCAGTTGGTTTTCTTTCTTCACAGGTTTCACATCTAGTACGCTTTGAAGAATTCTCTGCTGTATCTTTCTTAATATTTGTCTAAACTATTTTAGTTAGCGGTATTCGACTTCCTGTCACACCTTCAAAGATTAAAGAAGAAAAACATTTAAACAAAATAAACAGATTAATAATGCATTTAAGTTAAAAGTTTAAAGCATTTCAAGTATATCAATTCATTAAAACGCATTTAAAAAAAAAGAAGAAAATAAATTAAAATTAATTCACGCTAAAAAAACTGAATATTTCCTCTTTTAAGCCTTTTAATGCTTCAATTTTATTTACTTTTGAGTGTCACACTTACTCGTAGCATTGCTAACAACAAAAAATCACGTTCCTTTGTGGTTAAACATTTATGTGTAAATTTACTCGGCATTATATTTTACCCAAGAGAC
>NC_051846.1:107832387-107836661 GCF_002237135.1 Teleopsis dalmanni | reverse complement strand
GGTTGGGTGCCCATAACGCAGTCAATTCCTGATCAAATGAAGTCTATAATAGTATTTTATTAGTATTACTACATATATATCTGTTATACATATACCTATATCTGTGTTTCTGTTACATATATATCTGTTATACTGTTTATATAAACAATTTTCTGTATTGGTTGCAGTGCTGTGCTTGGTTGGGTACCCATAACGTAGTCAATTCTTGTTCAAATGAACTCTATAATAGTATTTTATTAGTATTACTATATATATATCTGTTATACATATATATCTGTGTATCTGTTATACATATATCTGTTATACTGTTTATATATAAAATCAAATTTATAATATAATTAATATTAATAATATACATTTCTGTTACAGGTTGTACAAAAGTTTATACCAAAAGTTCACACCTCAAGGCACATCAAAGAATCCACACAGGTAAGCAACTAAATTCGGAAATTTTAAATAAATTTGTCAAACACTACCAACTTTCTTCATTGAAAAAACGAAATTAAAAATTTAAATAAATTTTTTTTCTCTAGCGAAATTATGCAAATGTTCAAAAGCGCATAAATTACGACTAATAGGCTTAAGCTGAGACACAGACGTGTCAAGATTTATGTTAATTTACAAAATATCTTGTAAGCACATTTGGCGTATTGAGTGAAACTGTTTTCAAGCACGGTCAACATGTAAATCTACTATAAAAAAAAATTATAATTTAAAAGAAATTAGGAAAATGTGTGGGCAGCTCAGTGAAATACCAGAGATATCTGCAACTTGTAGACGAGCTATGCGAACTAAACCTCGTATTACCATTTATTGTGTTGTAAATTTTGAGCTTTGTTTTTTGTTTAATGCTGTCCATGCTTAAGGCGAAAATTGAGTAATCGTAATCTTTTTTGCATGTTTACTAAATGTTGGCTTTGTAAAATGGCTAAAACAGATTTATTTTGTTGCTGCCACACGTCGCTTTAGACAAATTTTTCACTATTGGCAGTTGCCAACATCCGCAAATATTTTGCTAAAATATGCAGCTCAAGTGCTACTGTTTTGCCGTTTTACTTCAGAACTGTAAGCCGAATCAAGTGCGGAGCCACAAAAATAATTGTTAAATTGTGGCATGAATTTATTACCGTTGTTATTGCATACGTGTACTTGCAATTTTAGTGCTGCACTACTGCACTGCACTACTGTACTGCAATACTGCACTACTGTACTGCAATACTGCACTGCTTTACTGCTATACTGCCGCTGTTATTGCTGTCTTAGCTGCTGTTGATCCTTACATGTTGTACATGAAAAGTCGTTAAACGTAACACATTTGGTTCCACTCCGGCCCGGGTTGAAGCTGTCGAATGATTTATGGTCACTCATCACTGAAACTAATTTTAAAGCGGCACTTTAACTGCTACTTGTGTGCGCACACAGCTCAGCAATTTAACACAGTGACCCAGAAATGTTGCCACAGTTGCAGTTGTTGCAGATTGTAGTTCCAGCAGAAGCGTGCATCGGTACAGCAATCAACAATTTAAGTAACATCAACATCAACATCAACACAGCAATACAATGTATCGCATCGGAGCATCTCTGTTACAGAAATTTTATTTAATCTTGGGTAGTGTAACAACCTGTTCTGCTACTTAACCACGGTAGCTAGTAGAAATGTTCTCATTACAGAAACAAAACGAAATGCTTTTACTAGGAGGCATTGCCTTGCACCTCATCGCTGAAGTGGTGCAGCAGCGCCTTCTCTAGTCCGCAATTCGCTAATCGCAATTCGCCATTCGCTGTTCGAGATTCGTTTTCAATTTCATTTCATGTCGTGATTTGAACTTTGTAGTCTCGCGCATATTCATTAAGTTAAATTTATCTTACGAGAAGACTCGTATTTTCGATTATTTTTCTCTATTTTTTTAGTTTTTTAGTTTTCATTGCATTTTTGTTTCATAAAATATTTATTTTGATTTGATCGCCTTTCTTGATTGCTAAGCATGGAGTTGCATCATCGTAAGAGCCACTTCAGTCGCAGCGATTAGTTACTTTAGTTAGTACGAGTACGTACTCGTATTAGACCAACCGTACAAACCAGCGAATCAAATATCAATTTTTGTGGAGGCACATGCGCACTTTTGTTGCTGTTGCTGTTGCTGTTAGTTTTGCTGCTGCAACATATTGAACGCGATCATGATTACCGCCGTCATGTAGCAATTTCTGTGCTGATTTTACTGTGACTCAGATTACACTTGTGTTTGATTGGAAATTTTGCGGCGGGCCGAGGCGGTGGGAGGCGACCGAGACGACTGTAGCTGTTGGCCGATATAAATTTTTTGATTGCTAACCAAATACAATACTAAACCAAAAATATTGTTGTTGTTCGTTTTCGAATTTACTCAAAAAATTAATCGGATATGCCAGTTTGATTTATAAGTTATACATTAGTTTTGATACTTTGCGCTAAACTCTCTCGTGTTTTTTTCTACACAAATTAATTGCATTTATTGAGATTTCGATTTTGATAAAATTTTATGTGCATCAATGCAAACACGAATATTACAAGTGTAATTAATTGAACAAATCTGCACTAGTTTCCATTTGCGTCCTGGGTATTCGTTACGTTCTTTCAAACACAAAAACTCCAATTCAGCTAAATAATATTTGCTGTGCTCCATAAATTGAATAGATTTTTGTTTAGACATGCCTAGCGGTATGTTGTTTCTTAAATTGATCCCTTGCGATTGTTATCGACATGATTGAGTAATCATTTATAAAGTTCGGAAATCTAATAATATAGCATTGACCATTAGTTTATATATTTAGGTCAGAGCAGTCCATATTAATTTTGTATTAGAGTTTTTGCCATTGAAAGGAAAAAAATAATATTGCAAACAGTGCACAATAATTAAATCAAAATGCTTGAATTTACACCTATAACACCTATAAAACCTACTGTTTAAGTCTTCAAAAATTAGCAGAACCAGCAAAAATTGTCCGCTGATGGAGAAAATACAAGCAAGTAGTCGCCTGATTTCTGTTTAGATAAATCGGTCACGTCGCATTGTACCACTAGAACAACGTAGAACGGTAAATTTTTAATGGTCTATAACACTTGTTTGTCGGAAGTCTTTGAAAAATTGATAAAAAAACCCAACCGTCGAAGGAAGACCATGCTCTATGACGACGATGCGAGCTCCCACACTTTAGTTCAAACAAAATAGTTTTGAGCACTCAAAATGTTGAATTGATGAGTCTCGTTTTAACATCCAGTGACTTCTTTATATTCCCAAATATTAAGAAAAAATGCAAAGCGAATGTTTTTTTTTACACCCTGATCCCTGATTTAGGAAATACCAACATCAGTGTGATAAAACTTTTTTGAAAATTGGTTCAATCGAATGCAAAAATATATTGATCATAATGGAGGGTACTTCAAAAAATAATAAAACCATTTTCATTGATTAGTCACTGTGTTTTCATTGTTAGTCTCAGGTTTTAAAAGGAGTTAATGAAGATAGTCAAAAGAGTAGCTTGGAGTAGATATTTTGCTGGATTTTATTACTAATTCCAAATACATATTCACTGATAAAAATAGTCTTTCTTTTAAAAACACCGTCGAAGCATTTCATATATGTACTTTTTAACGTCATTAATGCCGATAATAAAAAGAATAATATATATATCTATAATATATATATATCCAGACTATATATAAATATATATCTACTGCTATAAAGAGATCTTTTATTAAAAACACCATTTCAACATTGCATACATATATTTTCTAAACATTCCATTATACTACTCGTATATAATCGATTAATTAATATCGAAACTTTCTGTAAATTCTATAGGGCGATGTTCATTTTGCTAAAAAAATGGGAAGGTATTGCTGACACCAATAAGTTTTTTATCAAGTAGATCTTTAGGTATCACAATAGAGGTGACATTCATATTACTTCCAGAGCTTCTTGAAAATAAACTATATTTTCTTTAACTATATGTCATAATGCACATACGAAATAGGCTCCTAGGAATGTGTATTCTTACAGAAGAAGCAATAAAACTCTGTAAACTCTGTAGGTTCTATACTACATTATATTGACGCAACAGGGCTTATAGACCTACACTAAGCCCAGAAAGCGGCACAATAGACCCGACGGTCGCAGTGCTACATCCCCTAACAATAATAATAATAATAATATGTCAAAATATTATCATATTATATATGATATTTTAATTATATTATAATATTTTGGCTGCAATTCTTGTTTCTTCTACTACAG
>NC_051846.1:107815684-107832287 GCF_002237135.1 Teleopsis dalmanni | reverse complement strand
CTGCTGACAACTAACAAAAAAATCATGTCATGACTTACTTCCACCTAAACCTATCATACCACTATTAATTCTTAACTCTTAATTAATTCACTTTTACTTATAAAAAAACTATATGTATAATAAGAACAAAAAAAATTAAACCTATACTTCAATTTCTGCTTCCTACTTCTTACTTCATTTTCACTAATATATAATCTAAATTCTACACTACATCCACAATCCAAATTTCCTCTTTTCTCTTCTTTTTCTATTCAAAAACACATTTCGATGATCCCATTACTTTTCATATAGCCTACCAGATTAGACCGACCACAAACAACTGAAAAGATAATATTGTGCGCTTCACTTACTCTGTCTCGTGTTGAACTTAAAGAAACATTCATCATATAGAATAGGCATTGCTCCCTTTTCGTTTGAAATAATGAATGCAGCTGCCGTAGAACTGAAAGTAATCTCTTCACTTTTACGAAGCCACTATGTTTTACAGGATCCCATACCAAGGTTCCGCATCATTAATATCATATCATTCTCATCTTTGAGGAATTGCTCATCATATGGAAGCTCCTCAAAATTGGAATATCTTTTCTTTGCGGTCATTCTATCACTATTACCTGAATATTTATCTATATGTGTTAGAACTATCTCTGTATCTCTTTTACTAGTCTTACTAGACTAACCCACAGCACACCTTTAGAGCTAGTGACTCGTACCTTTTTTTTGTATTATTTTATTGATATTACAACTATCTTAGATATCTAGTAATACTTTTAACAAATGAAAATTTGGAAGTTTCAGTTATCTTAAATCATCATTTAAGATAACATGTTAATGATAATGATATATTTCATACAAATTTCATACAAATTTATAATAGATAAATAAATACATAAGTAAATAAATATATAAGTAAATAAATAAGTAAATAAAATAAATAAATAAATAACATAATAATAAATAAATAAAAAGATAAATAATTTAATAAATAAATAATAATAATAATAATAATAAATAATAATAAATAATAATAAATAATAAAAAATAAATAATAATAATAAATTAATAAACATAAATTAAAGTAAAGGATTCAACTTAATTTAATACTTAATACTTAAGTATGTTGGAAGTGTGCGTTTAAGACGTGTTTTGTACCCCAATTCCAAGGCAGGAAGTCTTCCCATTTCTAGGTTTGAATGCTGAAGCAATTTAGATAAGTGGTTAGCATTGCTTTTTTAAATTGTTTCATGTACAGTAGGAATATTCAGGTCTTAGTGAATATCGTCATTTCTGATGTACTATCAAGCATCTACTATCGTTCGCAGGATTTTTGATTGGAGCCTTTAAATAGTATTTATATAAGTCTTGCAGGTGGTTTCCCATATTTAAATTCCGTATTTCCAGATCGAAACAATTATAGTTTTGTAAATTAGTAGTTTGTTATCTAATAACAGACTGGAATTTTTATCAAAAAGTCAATATAGATCTGCAAATCTTCGATGAGCTTCCTTTTTCTTCTGAATTATGTGCTCCTTCCAAGTCAGCTTTTGGTCTAATAGTATGCCCAAGTATTTGGCTTTCTTGCAGATTGGTATATCAATGTTAACAATTTTCAGTTTCTGTTCTTCAAATTTCCTGTTGTTGAAAATAACTTGGACAGTTTCTTCGGCGTTTATCTTTATTCCCCAAGTGTCAGACCAATGCATCACTTCGTTTAGATGATTTTGAAGGTTTACAGTTGCTTTAGTGATATCATGGTTCGTTGATAAAAGTCCAGTGTCGTCAGCAAACGTTACAGTTAGTATTTCTCCACTTTTTGGCTTAGGTATGTCTGCAGTGTATAATAAATATAGGATCGGGCTTAATACACTCCCTTGAGGGACACCGGTTTCTATTTTTATCATGTGGTATGAGTCGTTTTGATATTGCACAAAGAAGTATCTATCTTTAAGGTAGCTCTTCAGTAGTAAATAATCGGTCTGTTGTAAGGATAGAAATTTTTACCAATTTCCAACCTACATATAACTAGTGTGCAGTTAATACCTGAAATAAAAATTGGTTAATTTTTATATAATATATTAAAAGTAAATAACTTACCATAAACCCACCCCCGCATGCACGTAACTTCACCACATGAATAAAACCTAAAATTACATTTAAAATTTAAAAGAATGCAAAAAAATATTGTACCTACCTTATTTATTTATTATTTAAACTTATACTTTTAATATTTTAATTATTTATTTTATTTTAATAAATAAATATAAATGTTTAAGCTGCCACTACCGACGCTAAGCTAAACACGTTTCAAAACAAAGGATATGCACAACACAAGAAACGTCAAGCTTTTACGCAAAGAGCTTTGTGTAAAAATTGATGCGCGCGTATATTAACTACGGCGAAAGCACAAAACAGCAACTACGTCAAAATGTAAACCAGCTGTAAACTAAGTTTTGCGCTACATTAAAGTTTGGTCTGATGCGTATATAAGAAGACGCATTTACTTAGAAGAGGCAGTTAGTGATCGACACTTGAATTCATCGGACAGAGTGATCGACATCCCAAGTGACCAGAAGAACACAGGAGGATTTCCAGCAAGCAACGTAGTCAGCTAAGTATCAAAAACCGCGTCGACAATATCTTTCTTTTATTTTTGTTTTTTTTATATAAAATTATGTATATTTCCTTTTAAACGTGTATACGTTTATATCTGTCCAAACCTATTATAAGCGTGTATACGTTTATATCTGTCCAAACCTATTATAAGCGTGTATACGTTTATGAGCCAATCCCATATAAAATCTAATACACTAGCTTAAAATATTTTTATATTCTAACCATTGTTAGCTTTAAGAAACAAAAATCGAATAAATATATTTCTGAAAATTAATAACTAAGACACTGTGTCCTCATTCTATATAAATTTATTGCAACGACCCAGGACCAACCACTGAGTTAACCCCAGCAAACAGGAACGAACGAAACGTGTCGTTACACTGTAATGTTGATAATTGAAGCATTCGCTACTTCAATTGTTTACTACTTTCCAAACAGACGGGAAAATCTTATTGCTGATCATGCAGTTAAAGATGTTTCTAATGTAAATGATAGCTATTACAGGTAATTCTAGAAGAAATTTACCAGATATCACATCATAGCCTGGTGATTTTTTTGGGTTGATGTTAACGGCGATGATGTTTTATATTTTAGCAATTGTTGTCTTCTTTATTGTAACATTCTTCTGGGTCAGGTTCTTGGGTAGTGCATGGTTTGTATCATTTTTAGAATTTGTAAATGTGCTCTTAAAATACTCAGCGAGAACAGTTGCTTTTTCTTCGTTAATGCGCGCCCAAGTGTTATCTTCGTTTTTAAGCGATGCGCAATGGAGTATGACACCATTACTGGTATTTAATTCATAATACAGCTATCTCTACTAGCCCGATAAAACAAATCTCACACCTCAAGAAGTATAATAACCAACTAAATGAATTATAACCAATTATTTTATAATTTCTAATAATTGTTTTTACATTTATTGAGTCTTAAAAATATCAGTTTACAATAACAAAAGAAAATAATAAATAAAAAAAAACAATTTATTTAGGTATCATATATGAAAAAAAACTATTTTATAAACAAAATATACACGATCAACTCTCCATATAAATATATATATTTAACTTTTACTGACATAAATTTCATGAATCCATACAAAATCAGATATTCTTGTCGTACATCAAATTATTTAAATCTTTTTTTTTTATTAGTTCTATTACACCATTTTTTTTTTTTTGTTGACGTTTCTTTAAGTTTAACACTAGGTACTTACTACTTTCACCGAAACGCCGTCATTTCGTGTGTTCCAGGTACCTAGCTAAAAAAACAATTAAGAGAATTTATGGAAATAAATATATATGTGTATATGAATAAAAATTTGATGCACTCAAAGAAACTCTATGTTGTTTGACTATTGATGAAGAGATTGATGCTCACAAACTTTTTTCTTTTATTTTCTTTTATATATATTTGTTCGTGAACCAAATACACAGTACATTGGGATTGCACCTTTTTGAACATTTGGTCAGAAAAAGCGAAATGTATTATAACACCACCCTTTTGTAGACACTTAGAAAATTAATTAATGTGTATTCTTAATCAACTTGTTTTCACCACGTGTCTTCTAATGCCCTCCATGGCACGGTGGCAAGCCCGGAATTCTCGCCGGTATTGGGGTTGGGTCTTGGCATCAGTAATCCTCGCTGACATCAACAAAAAAATTCTCGTGCCATGTATTTGTGTAAACAAAATTTAGTTAAATATAAACTGTTAATCGTGTCGGTCATATTTACTTCCTAGTCTATTTTGGTCTTAGTTATTTGTCGAATGCTAGAACACACTTCACCCGTCCGTACCACCTCTTTAGCAACTTATTTTTTAAGCATTGTGAACATAACAACACTTACAATATTCTCTTATTACGTGCATCTTATTTTATTTCAACTAATCTTTAATTAGATACAAAAAAATTGTAATTATTATTTCATAATATAACAGTTTATATATAAACAATAACAACTTTATAAATTTAAGTATGATATTAATGATATTAAGTATGATAAAAAAATTTATACTAAAAAAAAAAATATATATATATATATCTATACTTAAATTAAACTATACAAATAAGTGTTTATCTATTTATTCGCTTAATTCAACTGAAGCAACTCTTATAAGAGATACTTTTTTTTTGATTTATAAATAAAATAGAAAAATCGATATAATAAAAAAAAAGAAATAAGAAGAAAAGAAAAAAAAATATATGTATGAAGTAAAAAGATTTTTTGCTTGCCTAGTTAGGCAATTACCACAACTGCCCAAATGATGTCACTCGCGCGGTCGCTGTACCTAGACAAAATTTTCAAAAAAAAACCAAAAGAAATACTACTGACAAACAAGAAAAACTTAGTAGCATATAATAATACCAGGAAAAGGTCCTTTCTTTTTTTTCTTTCTTCTTAGTTTCTCTAAACCTTGAGCAATATTAGTTTTCAAATAATGTTCTTCATAATATTATTTAATATATATATATTATTATTAATTTAGCTATCTATTATTAAGTAGCAATATAATTTACAATAATTTAATTAATTTTTCCTTTTTTTGTTGTTGTTTTAAATATTTCTATATAATTAATTGCTTTATCAATTCAAACTTTTGTAACAAGGAAATTAACTAATTTACTATCTCAAACTTTTTGTAACAAATAAGTTTTTGTTAAATAATAGTGTTATTAAACATCATTACTTAAGCATATAAAAAAAATCCTTATCGATGTTACATACATTTGGGGTCCCCAACTTCACAATTACCGGCACAGTTATGCTAAAAATAGTATTCACCGTTGTTGGCGTGTATGTTGAAACCACCGCAACCGCCACCGCAATGTTCACCTCCTTGTAGCTACCGCTGTTTATCTTGTATGTTGTCAATAAATTTTGATATCTGTATACACTGCTTTTACAAAATCCTTTGATGTTTTAGTTCAAAAAAAAAAATTCCTTTTTTTTGTTTCTTTTAGGTTATTATTCTGGCTTCAACTTTAATTTAAATCAAAACTTTCCAGAAAAGTTATTACTTTAAGCCATATTTTAACTTCTGAATTATGTTAGCTTGCTCTTTAATTCTGTTAAGTCAATTGGGTTCTCGTATACTTATTTTAAGTTCAATTATTTAACATTTATTTACAACCAAAAAAAAGCTTTTAATAGCCGCAGCTTTCCTTTTGTTTTGCTTTTTTTGCTATTATTAATAATATGTTTTAAAAATAAAGTCAGTGGTATGTGAACTACTCAAGCAAAAGGTGCGTTTGGATTTCTATAAAATCAAAGAGAATAGAAAAAACTATTAAATTAAATAGTTTTCGATCATTGGCGACCGTGACAGGACACGACCGTAGTGTGCCTAAAAACAAGTGTTTGAAATTATCTTAAATTTATTTTAAAGACTTATGATAAATTAACTATTAAATGTGTTTCAAATTAAATTCAATTTATATTAAAGACTTGATATAAATGACGACTAAAAGTGTTTCAAATTAAATTCAATTTATATTAAAGACTTGATATAAATGACGACTAAAAGTGTTTCAAATTAAATTCAATTTATATTAAAGACTTGATATAAATAAAGACTAAAGGTCTTTCAAATTAATATTAAAAACTTAATATTAATAGTCTCTTACATCAGTAATTGTTTAAAACTTAAAAAATAAACAACAGTTGTTCAATTTTACAATAACCTTGACAATCATTCAGGTTATTAACCTTCATAACATTAGTTGGTTTTTTTTTGTTTTATTTTCGGTTTTGCATTTGCTTTCGGTGATGCAAAATTCTAATAATGCAGCAGCGAGCAGCGCTGCCGAAAACAATTCGACTACATCGTCAAATTCTCTGCCACCATTGCCTTCGTTAGTAGAATTAAAACAGCAGCGAGCATCTACAAAAGGCAGTATAACGCAAATTAAAAATATTGTTGAGAACAACAAAACTTTATCGTCAACGGAATTGGAGTGTAGACTTGGGATGCTAGATGCATATTATAAGCAGGTATCTTACTACCAGAATCAGATAGAGCGATATTGTGCTACAGATTCAGCGCGCTCTGACATCGATGAGCTGTACGTAAGTACAAAATGTTTAATATTGTCATTAGTTGATGGACGGAGGAGACAAAGCTACCATGAGCAAACTTTCTCGTTACCGCATCTACCGTCAAACAGATTTCCACATTTAAAGTTGCCTAAGTTTGACGGCAAATATCTTGAATTCAAAAATTTTATACATATTTTTCAAATCCTTGTAGATAGTGATTCACTCTTGACATCAACTGAAAAATTCAACCATTTGTTATCGTGTCTTCAAGGCGAAGCGTTAGCTACAGTAAAGGCGTTCCAAATAACGGAAGACAACTATCCGAAGGCTCTCCAAAGACTCAAAGAGCGATACGACAATGACCCTCTCATATTTCTGGAAGGCATTGCAACACTTTTTGATGAACCACAATGTATTAAGCCTGATTCGACTCAACTTCGCCAATTAGTGGACAACATTTCGGCTTTATATAGTTCGCTTAAGTCACTGGGATCACACGAACAGATATGTGATGCAATCATGATTCATTTGGTGATGACGAAAGTGGATAGTGAGACGAAACGTAAATGGAATGAATGTCACGACTATACGAAACTACCAACTTGGCTGGAATGTTGCAAGATGCTTGACAGGCGATGTCAACAATTAATGGTACTAGCAAAGGCCAAGCCAAAGGCTACAATCAACCAAGAATTGCAGCATACTAGTGTTCGTAAACCTTTCAAGCACATCTTAATGACGAAACAAAAGTCTACAAGTCAGATTCATTGTGTATATTGTTTAAAACCTGGTCATTATATCACTAATTGTCCAAATTTTTTAGCTCTATCAATTGAAAATCGATGTCAACAGGCGAAGCAAATTCAACTATGCTTTAATTGTCTCCGGAAAGATCACATTAGCACACATTGTCCATCAACGTATTCATGCCGAATGTGCAAAAAACGACATCATTCACTTTTACATAATACTGGTGCATCATCTAATATGGAACCTTTGTGTGAGCAAACAATATCACCTCTAAGTCATGTACACACTAATGCACTAGTTCCAGACGAAACTTCTGCTCGGGTAAAATCAGTGGTGCTTTTGGCAACAGCAATGGTGTTAGTTAAAGATGCATCTGGTACTTTTCAACTCTGTAGAGTGTTATTAGATTCATGCTCGCAGGTCAATTTAATATCGGAATCGATGTGTAATGCACTTCATCTAAAAAAGTCACGAAGTGAAAACAGTCTTGTTGGTGTAGGAGCTGCATCAATAAATATTAAACACAAAACTATAAGTACGATACGTTCAAGGTCAAACAGTTTTGAAGCAGTACTTGAGTTTCTCGTTACCAAAAGAATTTCTGGATATCACCCTAATGAAACACTGTCGTTAGAAGAGTTGCAAATTCCTGAAAATCTTCAATTAGCTGATCCGACATTTTACAAACGCCAAAAAATTGATATGTTACTTGGTGCAGAAGCTTTCTTTTCACTGCTAGCAGTAGGCCAAATAAAACTTGGTGAGAATTTACCGACTTTACAAAAAACTTTGTTCGGCTGGATTATTTCAGGAAAACATTGTTCTACTAAAGATTCCAAAATTGTTTCATCCCATTGTGTTGTCAGCTTGGATACAATTAATGCGAACTTGGAACGGTTGTGGCAGATAGAGGAACCAGTTCATCCACCATCAGTATGGTCAGTAGAAGAACAGCAATGCGAAACCAACTTTCAAAAAACTGTAGCTCTCAGTAACGATGGCCGAATTATGACAAGGTTGCCATTCAAAGGCGACACAAGTACTCTTGGAAATTCTCAGAAAATTGCATTAAGAAGATTTTTATCTATGGAAAGAAGACTTGACTCCAATATTGAGTTAAAATTGGAATATGTGAAATTTATGCAAGATTACGAAAATCTCGGACATATGTCGATGGTTAAGGATTTGGATTTAAATTCTCCCCACTATTTTATCCCACATCATTATGTAATTAAACCAGATAGCACAACTACTAAATTACGTGTAGTTTTTGATGCTTCAGTTCGTACATCATCACAAGTGTCATTAAATGAGTTATTAATGGTGGGCCCTACAATCCAAAATGAACTTGTAATAACATTATTAAGATTTCGATTATATCAATATGGAATAACGGCTGACATAACAATAATGTATAGACAGTTTTGGCTACATCCAAGTGATCGCAATTTTCAACTAATTTTGTGGCTTGAGCATAAATCGCAAAATATTTCAGTTTATTAACTGAATACTGTTATATATGGTACGAGTTCTGCGCCATTTCTTGCAACCCGGTGCTTACACTACATTGCAGATAACTATCCTTACCGTAAAGAAACATGTAAAATGATATTAAAAAGGGATTTTTATGTCGATGACATGATCTCAGGAGCAGATGACTTGGAGACATTGCAAGCCATCAAAAATGAAACTACCGAAATATTGGATTTTTACAACTTATCGTTAACAAAGTGGAATAGCAACAATGTTAACATCACTGCACCAAATGTTAAACTTATAGATATTGAGACTGCAAGAGATATGGCATGCCCACTTGGAATGTTATGGAATACGAAAGAAGACTATTTTTGCTTCACTTTTCAATCAACCAATATACCAGCAAGTCATACTAAACGAAACATTTTGTCATTAGCATCATCTTTATATGATCCTTTGGGTCTAATTAGTCCACTTATCATCAAAGCTAAGATTTTGTTACAGCAACTATGGTTAATTGGATGTGATTGGGATGAATCCGTACCTCAAGAAATTTACACAATATGGAACAGAATTCTTGCTGATTTGCATCAAGTGGTACTTCTTAAAATTCCTAGCTTCACTCGAATCAAGAACTCAATTAACATGCAAGTACATGGCTTCAGCGACGCATCAATTAGAGCATACGGATGTTGTATCTATTAACGTTGTCAAGATAATTTTGGCAATGTTAGTGTTCATTTATTAACTTCCAAATCCCGAGTTGCTCCTGTGAAAGCAAGATCATTACCACGTCTTGAATTGTGTGCCGACCATCTTCTTGCTGGATGCTGGAACAAGATTAAAGATAATTTATTATATTATATTAATAACATATACTTTTGGTCTGATTCACAGATTACTTTACATTGGATTAGTTCTCATTCTTCAACACTAGCGACCTTTGTTGGTAATCGAGTTGCTGACGTTCAAGAATGGTCGGTAAATGCATTTTGGCGCCATGTACCAACCGATTAGAATCCAGCTGATCTCGTTTCTAGAGGGTGTACCATCCCAGAATTACTGTCATCAAATTGGTTCAAAGGACCTTCATTTTTAATGTTGCCGTTGCCAAACTGGCCAGAACATTCAATAAATCAACTAACAGTTGACGAACGCAAGTTAGAAATTCGCAAACTAGTGTGCATTTTGGAAGATATCAAACTGTCGTATTTGCAACAGAGACTTCATCAGATAAGCAATTATAACAAATGTCTACGTATGGTTGCGCTGATGCTAAGATGGCACCACAAGCACGAGGCACAAATTCAATCATTATTCGTGATAAATGAAATACAACGCGCTCTGTTGCATATTGTATATATTATTCAACAACACTATTTTCACAAGGATATAGTAGTTTTACACAACTCAAACCAATTACGAAGCTAGCTGTATTACCAATTAATTGAACCTGACGGTCGCAATGGGGGCCGGTATGTTAAGTCAATTGGGTTCTCGTATACTTATTTTAAGTTCAATTATTTAATATTTATTTACAACTAACAAAAAAGCTTTTAATAGCCGCAGCTTTCCTTTTGTTTTGCTTTTTTTGCTATTGTTAATAATACGTTTTAAAAATAAAGTCAGTGGTATGTGAACTACTCAAGCAAAAGGTGCGTTTGGATTTCTATAAAATCAAAGAGAATAGAAAAAACTATTAAATTAAATAGTTTTCGATCAAATTCATTTAGCAGTTTAAGTTTTATTGATCTTTATAAACTTATCGTTTCAGTTAACACATATCTTTTTACAAATTGTTTGCTAATACTATTAGTTACTTTTAATTTAAAAAAAAAACTTAGTTGTCACAAATTGAATTTTAATGTTCTCAGTTAATTTTAACTTAAATAACAAAACATAGTTTTTCACAAATTGCTTTTTAATACTTTTAGTTATTTTTAATAAAAAAATAAAAAAACACAGTTTCCACAAATTGATTTTTATTACTTTCAGTGGATCCTTTAACTTCAATTTTTAATCATATTTTTCAGTTCAGTAAATAGAAACGTCTTCACTCAAACAAAACTGTCGAAGATCAGAGAGCTCCTCAACCGTGCACTAACATATCATTTTTATATCCTATTTGTTTTCGTAGCATCCCGTTGATTCCCAAATCCCGCACAATTTTCGAGGCCGTTTTTTGACCCCCATGTTAATACTGTTTTTTTTATGGACTGTGACGTCCATAAGTACGGCCACCGGCAGAGACGTTGGCCGTTTAACGAATTTTGCATAAATTTCCGGTGTACCGGGCTGTATACGAACACGAGTATATGAAATCACTCTTATTTCATATTTATTGTTCGCAATTTCGTTAAGCAGATTTAAAAGTGATTTAAGGGGTTTTTCCTTTTGTTTAGCTGGTCGATCTTCTTCTTCTTCCACTACGAGTCCATCAAATCTATACGAATTACTGAGCCAGTAGTTCAGTTTTTGTTGCTTTGATTTTCTCATTTTTTCAGAACTGTCTCTAGGTCTTTTATTACCTTTAACTTCGTTCCATTCTTCTTTTCTGCACGATTTAATATCATTAGTTTTAATATCGATTTTAGCGTTATGGATTTCGCTCATAGATCCTGATCGTTCTCGTTGAGAAACCTTCAGTAAACTTGAAATGTCTTTATTTTGTTTATTCATTTTTTCTGCTGAACTAAGTTCTTTTTTAGTTCCAACAACTGCTGGCGAATTATTACATTTTAGTTGGTGTGTACCACCTTCCACCTAAATTAAACAGAAAAGATTTTGTTAATAAATTACACATTTAAGAATAAGCGAATTGCAATTGGTATAATTTCTAAGTCAATTTGCACACTTTTATTTCTTTTTTATGTTAAGCATTCAAGCTTTATATGCTGTCTCTATCAGCTGTTTTAGATGTGTGTGGAAAAATATTAATAAAGAAATTCAAAACAAGTTAAACTATTTTTTTCTTTTGATAAAAACAAATGTTTTAATTTAATAAAAGTCTCACTTATCTTTTTAAGTCGTGCACAATTTTATTAGATTTTTATTTAGAGTCACTATCTCATTTGATTTAATTAAATTTGTGATCACTGTATTCCATTTGTTAATAAAAAAAACATTGAAAGTTGCGGAGTGATTTATTTTGCGCGCACTTCATGTAACAGGTTATCTACTTATGTTCAAAGCAAAGTAATTTGATTAAAATTTTTTTTTTCATACACACTTTTCGTAAATGGTCTTTCATTTTGCAGAAATGACAAATCGTATTTCTGTGCTTACATTCCTTTGCCATGTGTGGCAAAGGAATCCACTGCCACATCTATAGCATTTTTTTATCTTCGGATATGTTCAGTGAAGGTTGCAAGTTAAATTTAATTCTTTTTAAACCTCTTTGTTTTATACCGTGTATTTTATTTTAGGTATCTATTTCTGCAAAAATTTTGATGTGCGGTTTGGTGTAATTCCATTCCACTCATTTCCGCTCCTTCGTATGCCGTTGCTACGTTAACTGAGTGATGCAAGTGTAATGTTTTTCTTTTCAATAACCTGCCTTTTGCTTTGCTTTGGTTCTTTAAACCAAAAACAAATTGATTTCGCAGTACAGTCTCTAAGTATGTAAAATTATAAGCGTTTTTATAATTTGTGGCATTGATATTTATTTAAGTTTATTTAATTATATACAATTTTTACTTTTTGTGTGCACCCGTGTGCTGACACTTTCGCGTTCAAATACAAGAGAGAGGATCAAACCAACGGAGTTTACTTGCAGCCAAAAAATATAACAATAATTTGCTCAACTTGAGCACGAAAACAACAGGCAATAAAGAGCAAGAATTAGAACCGTTGGTTTGATTACAGATTACACAGAGGGTAGTTAGAATAATTAATTAAGCATATTTTAACCTATTAATTATATAATATATCAATTGTACAATTCCAAATCCCGAGTTGCTCCTGTGAAAGCAAGATCATTACCACGTCTTGAATTGTGTGCCGACCATCTTCTTGCTGGATGCTGGAACAAGATTAAAGATAATTTATTATATTATATTAATAACATATACTTTTGGTCTGATTCACAGATTACTTTACATTGGATTAGTTCTCATTCTTCAACACTAGCGACCTTTGTTGGTAATCGAGTTGCTGACGTTCAAGAATGGTCGGTAAATGCATTTTGGCGCCATGTACCAACCGATTAGAATCCAGCTGATCTCGTTTCTAGAGGGTGTACCATCCCAGAATTACTGTCATCAAATTGGTTCAAAGGACCTTCATTTTTAATGTTGCCGTTGCCAAACTGGCCAGAACATTCAATAAATCAACTAACAGTTGACGAACGCAAGTTAGAAATTCGCAAACTAGTGTGCATTTTGGAAGATATCAAACTGTCGTATTTGCAACAGAGACTTCATCAGATAAGCAATTATAACAAATGTCTACGTATGGTTGCGCTGATGCTAAGATGGCACCACAAGCACGAGGCACAAATTCAATCATTATTCGTGATAAATGAAATACAACGCGCTCTGTTGCATATTGTATATATTATTCAACAACACTATTTTCACAAGGATATAGTAGTTTTACACAACTCAAACCAATTACGAAGCTAGCTGTATTACCAATTAATTGAACCTGACGGTCGCAATGGGGGCCGGTATGTTAAGTCAATTGGGTTCTCGTATACTTATTTTAAGTTCAATTATTTAATATTTATTTACAACTAACAAAAAAGCTTTTAATAGCCGCAGCTTTCCTTTTGTTTTGCTTTTTTTGCTATTGTTAATAATATGTTTTAAAAATAAAGTCAGTGGTATGTGAACTACTCAAGCAAAAGGTGCGTTTGGATTTCTATAAAATCAAAGAGAATAGAAAAAACTATTAAATTAAATAGTTTTCGATCAAATTCCTTTAGCAGTTTAAGTTTTAATGATCTTTATAAACTTATCGTTTCAGTTAACACATATCTTTTTACAAATTGTTTGCTAATACTATTAGTTACTTTTAATTTAAAAAAAAAACTTAGTTGTCACAAATTGAATTTTAATGTTCTCAGTTAATTTTAACTTAAATAACAAAACATAGTTTTTCACAAATTGCTTTTTAATACTTTTAGTTATTTTTAATAAAAAAATAAAAAAACACAGTTTCCACAAATTGATTTTTATTACTTTCAGTGGATCCTTTAACTTCAATTTTTAATCATATTTTTCAGTTCAGTAAATAGAAACGTCTTCACTCAAACAAAACTGTCGAAGATCAGAGAGCTCCTCAACCGTGTACTAACATACCATTTTTATATCCTATTTGTTTTCGTCAGCATCCCGTTGATTCCCAAATCCCGCACAATTTTCGAGGCCGTTTTTTGACCCCCATGTTAATACTGTTTTTTTTATGGACTGTGACGTCCATAAGTACGGCCACCGGCAGAGACGTTGGCCGTTTAACGAATTTTGCATAAATTTCCGGTGTACCGGGCTGTATACGAACACGAGTATATGAAATCACTCTTATTTCATATTTATTGTTCGCAATTTCGTTAAGCAGATTTAAAAGTGATTTAAGGGGTTTTTCCTTTTGTTTAGCTGGTCGATCTTCTTCTTCTTCCACTACGAGTCCATCAAATCTATACGAATTACTGAGCCAGTACTTCAGTTTTTGTTGCTTTGGTTTTCTCATTTTTTCAGAACTGTCTCTAGGTCTTTTATTACCTTTAACTTCGTTCCATTCTTCTTTTCTGCACGATTTAATATCATTAGTTTTAATATCGATTTTAGCGTTATGGATTTCGCTCATAGATCCTGATCGTTCTCGTTGAGAAACCTTCAGTAAACTTGAAATGTCTTTATTTTGTTTATTCATTTTTTCTGCTGAACTAAGTTCTTTTTTAGTTCCAACAACTGCTGGCGAATTATTACATTTTAGTTGGTGTGTACCACCTTCCACCTAAATTAAACAGAAAAGATTTTGTTAATAAATTACACATTTAAGAATAAGCGAATTGCAATTGGTATAATTTCTAAGTCAATTTGCACACTTTTATTTCTTTTTTATGTTAAGCATTCAAGCTTTATATGCTATCTCTATCAGCTGTTTTAGATGTGTGTGGAAAAATATTAATAAAGAAATTCAAAACAAGTTAAACTATTGTAACGACACGGATTTTCCCGTTTCGTAATAATTTATGCTGGGGTATCCTCAGTCTTTTCCAGGGGGTCGCTACAATAAATTTATAATCGCGGAGACAGGACTTCTCAAATAAAAGATTGTGTGTTAAATTTTAAATGTAGATTTATTTAAAATAAGATGATAATTAAAAAAAAATGAATTTAATTAATCGCAATTAGATATAACTTGGCATTGATTATGTACTTCAAAGTGGATTTTAATAAAATATTCAGATTTCTTTATAATCGTATTTAAAAAAACAAAAGTTAGTTAAAGATAAGTAGATATGAACTTTAGATTCTTTCCCAGGTGACAAGCTGGATCCGGTAATTGTTTCTTTGGCGTTCGCGATGATCTCTAGTTTGCTTTCGTGGTTGGCACCTTCGTATGATTGTCCACTCTCGGCGTACCTGTTAGGGACAGAAGGGTTAGTGTATATATATAAAAAAAAATATATTTCCTTGTTCGTTTATGGAATATCTATACAATAGTGTCCAAGTGCCTTGACTTAAAACCGCCCATGCACTTGTACACAATTATATATATATTTTAGTAATTTATACAACTAGGCTTAAAACCGCCACTGTGTCAGACATTTTTTAATATTTATTTATTTTATATGTTGACATACAATGCCACCGAGTGATCATACAAGACACACTAAATTTTTAGAAAATTGCGCCTTATTTTATATGCATTTCTCTTGAACTTTTTGTGTAAAGTACACAAAGCTTAGAGTTGATCTTAGTTGAACTTACTGCCCTTAACACTTTTGCACAAAAGCTCCCTTGTGCATCTTTTTGCAGCGAATTGCATTCTGACATTTTTGACGTTTGTAAATGTTTGTTTACATTTTTATAAAAAGCGGCGGTGCTCGTGGTTTTATTTTATAGTTAAATTATTTATAAATAAAATAATAAATAATTTATAAATAAATTATTATTTATTAATTTAAATAAATTTATGTGAAAAAATAATGAAGGTATGTTATATTGTTATTTTTATTTATATACCTTTTGTATTTATTATTGAAATGTTTTCTCCTAATTACAGATTACTTCACGTATTTTGTTCAAAGTGGTGGTGTTACTAAATTTATGTAGGTTGGAAATTATTACAAAATTTCCATCCTTACATTTCCCTCCTTCTCCGAGGAAAATGAATTTGCCACTATCTGCCTGCATGATTTCTGTGCCGTTTCTTTGGGCTCTTGAATATTTTGAAAAATTTATCTTGGTGTATACTAACAAGATCATAGTCCTTCTGCTGAAGTACATCTAAGTTATTCATCGGCTTCTGCAATTTTTGGGTGCTGAATGGTTTTGGAATTCCTAGACTTAGTTCCTGTACTTGTATCAGAGGATTGTCTATCTTATCCTTCGGACGTGTGGAATCATTTTTTTCTTCTTCTGGCTGTTGCTTTCGTTGACTATCGTGGTTAATTGAAACTTGTTGCAATGATTGTGTCGGACTTGGGGTTTCTTGAGTCAATCGAACTCGTCTGGTATGATCTTCGATTACTGTAACCTTTCGTTGACCTTGTTGTGTTTCAA
>NC_051846.1:107810328-107815584 GCF_002237135.1 Teleopsis dalmanni | reverse complement strand
TATAAACGTATACACGTTTAAAAGGAAATATACATAATTTTATATAAAAAAAACAAAAATAAAAGAAAGATATTGTCGACGCGGTTTTTGATACTTAGCTGACTACGTTGCTTGCTGGAAATCCTCCTGTGTTCTTCTGGTCACTTGGGATGTCGATCACTCTGTCCGATGAATTCAAGTGTCGATCACTAACTGCCTCTTCTAAGTAAATGCGTCTTCTTATATACGCATCAGACCAAACTTTAATGTAGCACAAAACTTAGTTTACAGCTGGTTTACATTTTGACGTAGTTGCTGTTTTGTGCTTTCGCCGTAGTTAATATACGCGCGCATCAATTTTTACATAAAGCTCTTTGCGCAAAAGCTTGACGTTTCTTGTGTTGTGCATATCCTTTGTTTTGAAACGTGTTTAGCTTAGCGTCGGTAGTGGCAGCTTTAAACATTTATATTTATTTATTAAAATAAAATAAATAATTAAAATATTAAAAGTATAAGTTTAAATAATAAATAAATAAGGTAGGTACAATATTTTTTTGCATTCTTTTAAATTTTAAATGTAATTTTAGGTTTTATTCATGTGGTGAAGTTACGTGCATGCGGGGGTGGGTTTATGGTAAGTTATTTACTTTTAATATATTATATAAAAATTAACCAATTTTTATTTCAGGTATTAACTGCACACTAGTTATATGTAGGTTGGAAATTGGTAAAAATTTCTATCCTTACAACATACCGATTATTTACTACTGAAGAGCTACCTTAAAGATAGGTATTTCTTTGTGCAATATCAAAACGACTCATCCCACATGATAAAAATAGAAACCGGTGTCCCTCAAGGGAGTGTATTAAGCCCGATCCTATATTTATTATACACTGCAGACATACCTAAGCCAAAAAGTGGAGAAATACTAACTGTAACGTTTGCTGACGACACTGGACTTTTATCAACGAACCATGATATCACTAAAGCAACTGTAAACCTTCAAAATCATCTAAACGAAGTGATGCATTGGTCTGACACTTGGGGAATAAAGATAAACGCCGAAGAAACTGTCCAAGTTATTTTCACCAACAGGAAATTTGAAGAACAGAAACTGAAAATTGTTAACATTGATATACCAATCTGCAAGAAAGCCAAATACTTGGGCATACTATTAGACCAAAAGCAGACTTGGAAGGAGCACATAATTCAGAAGAAAAAGGAAGCTCATCGAAGATTTGCAGATCTATATTGACTTTTTGATAAAAATTCCATTCTGTTATTAGATAACAAACTACTAATTTACAAAACTATAATTGTTTCGATCTGGAAATACGGAATTTAAATATGGGAAACCACCTGCAAGACTTATATAAATACTATTCAAAGGCTCCAATCAAAAATCCTGCGAACGATAGTAGATGCTTGATAGTACATCAGAAATGACGATATTCAGTAAGACCTGAATATTCCTACTGTACATGAAACAATTTAAAAAAGCAATGCTAACCACTTATCTAAATTGCTTCAGCATTCAAACCTAGAAATGGGAAGACTTCCTGCCTTGGAATTGGGGTACAAAACACGTCTTAAACGCACACTTCCAACATACTTAAGTATTAAGTATTAAATTAAGTTGAATCCTTTACTTTAATTTATGTTTATTAATTTATTATTATTATTTATTTTTTATTATTTATTATTATTTATTATTATTTATTATTATTTATTATTATTATTATTATTATTTATTTATTAAATTATTTATCTTTTTATTTATTTATTATTATGTTATTTATTTATTTATTTTATTTACTTATTTATTTACTTATATATTTATTTACTTATTTATTTACTTACATATGTATTTATTTATCTATTATAAATTTGTATGAAATTTGTATGAAATATATCATTATCATTAACATGTTATCTTAAATGATGATTTAAGATAACTGAAACTTCCAAATTTTCATTTGTTAAAAGTATTACTAGATATCTAAGATAGTTGTAATATCAATAAAATAATACAAAAAAAAGGTACGAGTCACTAGCTCTAAAGGTGTGCTGTGGGTTAGTCTAGTAAGACTAGTAAAAGAGATACAGAGATAGTTCTAACACATATAGATAAATATTCAGGTAATAGTGATAGGATGACAGCAAAGAAAAGATATTCCAATTTTGAGGAGCTTCCATATGATGAGCAATTCCTCAAAGATGAGAAAGATATGATATTAATGATGCGGAACCTTGGTATGGGATCCTGTAAAACATAGTGGCTTCGTAAAAGTGAAGAGATTACTTTCAGTTCTACGGCAGCTGCATTCATTATTTCAAACGAAAAGGGAGCAATGCCTATTCTGTATGATGAATGTTTCTTTAAGTTCAACACGAGACAGAGTAAGTGAAGCGCACAATATTATCTTTTCAGTTGTTTGTGGTCGGTCTAATCTAGTAGGCTATATGAAAAGTAATGGGATCATCGAAATGTGTTTTTGAATAGAAAAAGAAGAGAAAAGAGGAAATTTGGATTGTGGATGTAGTGTAGAATTTAGATTATATATTAGTGAAAATGAAGTAAGAAGTAGGAAGCAGAAATTGAAGTACAGGTTTAATTTTTTTTGTTCTTATTATACATATAGTTCTTTTATAAGTAAAAGTGAATTAATTAAGAGTTAAGAATTAATAGTGGTATGATAGGTTTAGGTAGAAGTAAGTCATGACATGATTTTTTTGTTAGTTGTCAGCAGTAGTATTTAGTAGCCAAGAACCCTACCCCAAAACCGGCATACCGCATACCGGGCTTGCCACCATGTCATGCAGGGCAGTTAATTCTACAATAAAACCTCCTTGGCTGACATAACACTTTGTTGGAGCGCTTGAACCCAAATAAATAATATATTATGCGATTAATATTTTTTATACTTGATATATTGTATATTGTAGGCTATATATTTAATATATCAATTGTACAATTGATATATTATATAATTAATAGGTTAAAATATGCTTAATTAATTATTCTAACTACCCTCTGTGTAATCTGTAATCGAACCAAAGGTTCTAATTCTTGCTCTTTATTGCCTGTTATTTTCGTGCTCAAGTTGAGCAAATTATTGTTATATTTTTTGGCTGCAAGTAAACTCCGTTGGTTTGATCCTCTCTCTTGTATTTGAACGCGAAAGTGTCAGCACACGGGTGCACACAAAAAGTAAAAATTGTATATAATTAAATAAACTTAAATAAATATCAATGCCACAAATTATAAAAACGCTTATAATTTTACATACTTAGAGACTGTACTGCGAAATCAATTTGTTTTTGGTTTAAAGAACCAAAGCAAAGCAAAAGGCAGGTTATTGAAAAGAAAAACATTACACTTGCATCACTCAGTTAACGTAGCAACGGCATACGAAGGAGCGGAAATGAGTGGAATGGAATTACACCAAACCGCACATCAAAATTTTTGCAGAAATAGATACCTAAAATAAAATACACGGTATAAAACAAAGAGGTTTAAAAAGAATTAAATTTAACTTGCAACCTTCACTGAACATATCCGAAGATAAAAAAATGCTATAGATGTGGCAGTGGATTCCTTTGCCACACATGGCAAAGGAATGTAAGCACAGAAATACGATTTGTCATTTCTGCAAAATGAAAGACCATTTACGAAAAGTGTGTATGAAAAAAAAAATTTTAATCAAATTACTTTGCTTTGAACATAAGTAGATAACCTGTTACATGAAGTGCGCGCAAAATAAATCACTCCGCAACTTTCAATGTTTTTTTTATTAACAAATGGAATACAGTGATCACAAATTTAATTAAATCAAATGAGATAGTGACTCTAAATAAAAATCTAATAAAATTGTGCACGACTTAAAAAGATAAGTGAGACTTTTATTAAATTAAAACATTTGTTTTTATCAAAAGAAAAAAATAGTTTAACTTGTTTTGAATTTCTTTATTAATATTTTTCCACACACATCTAAAACAGCTGATAGAGATAGCATATAAAGCTTGAATGCTTAACATAAAAAAGAAATAAAAGTGTGCAAATTGACTTAGAAATTATACCAATTGCAATTCGCTTATTCTTAAATGTGTAATTTATTAACAAAATCTTTTCTGTTTAATTTAGGTGGAAGGTGGTACACACCAACTAAAATGTAATAATTCGCCAGCAGTTGTTGGAACTAAAAAAGAACTTAGTTCAGCAGAAAAAATGAATAAACAAAATAAAGACATTTCAAGTTTACTGAAGGTTTCTCAACGAGAACGATCAGGATCTATGAGCGAAATCCATAACGCTAAAATCGATATTAAAACTAATGATATTAAATCGTGCAGAAAAGAAGAATGGAACGAAGTTAAAGGTAATAAAAGACCTAGAGACAGTTCTGAAAAAATGAGAAAACCAAAGCAACAAAAACTGAAGTACTGGCTCAGTAATTCGTATAGATTTGATGGACTCGTAGTGGAAGAAGAAGAAGATCGACCAGCTAAACAAAAGGAAAAACCCCTTAAATCACTTTTAAATCTGCTTAACGAAATTGCGAACAATAAATATGAAATAAGAGTGATTTCATATACTCGTGTTCGTATACAGCCCGGTACACCGGAAATTTATGCAAAATTCGTTAAACGGCCAACGTCTCTGCCGGTGGCCGTACTTATGGACGTCACAGTCCATAAAAAAACAGTATTAACATGGGGGTCAAAAAACGGCCTCGAAAATTGTGCGGGATTTGGGAATCAACGGGATGCTACGAAAACAAATAGGATATAAAAATGGTATGTTAGTGCACGGTTGAGGAGCTCTCTGATCTTCGACAGTTTTGTTTGAGTGAAGACGTTTCTATTTACTGAACTGAAAAATATGATTAAAAATTGAAGTTAAAGGATCCACTGAAAGTAATAAAAATCAATTTGTGGAAACTGTGTTTTTTTATTTTTTTATTAAAAATAACTAAAAGTATTAAAAAGCAATTTGTGAAAAACTATGTTTTGTTATTTAAGTTAAAATTAACTGAGAACATTAAAATTCAATTTGTGAAAACTAAGTTTTTTTTTTAAATTAAAAGTAACTAATAGTATTAGCAAACAATTTGTAAAAAGATATGTGTTAACTGAAACGATAAGTTTATAAAGATCATTAAAACTTAAACTGCTAAAGGAATTTGATCGAAAACTACTTAATTTAATAGTTTTTTCTATTCTCTTTGATTTTATAGAAATCCAAACGCACCTTTTGCTTGAGTAGTTCACATACC
>NC_051846.1:107786511-107810228 GCF_002237135.1 Teleopsis dalmanni | reverse complement strand
GGCACAATATTCTACAAAAGTGTAATGCTGCTTGCGTATGCCGACGATATTGATATCATTGGTCTGAACACACGCGTCGTCAGTGCGGCATTTTCCAACTTAGAAAAACAAGCAAAGCAAATGGGTATTGTGGTAAATGAGGATAAAACAAAGTACTTTCTGTCAACAAACAAATCTCCGGAGCGTCTTGGGACCTACGTCACTGTTGACAATTATAAGTTCGAAGTTGTGAAAGACTTTGTTTAGGAACCAGCTTAAACACCAAAAATGACGTCAGCCTAGAGATTCAACGAAGAATTACTCTTGCCAACAAATGTTACTTCGGGCTAAGTAAGCAATTGAGAAATAAAGCCCTCTCTCGACAAACAAAAATCACGCTCTACAAATCCCTTATCATGGCTGTCTTGCTGTATGGTGCAGAAGCTTGGACAATTACCAACAGTGATGAGAAGGCGTTAGGTGCATTCGAGAGAAAAATTCTTCGGAAGATCTATGGTCCCTTACGCGTTGGCGACGAGTATCGAATTAGATGGAACGATGAGCTGTATGAGCTATACCGCGACATTGACATAGTTAAGCGCATAAAAATTCAGCGGCTACGCTGGCTTGGTCATGTCGTGCGAATGGAAGAAAGTGCTCCGGCTAGAAAGGTATTTGATTCGGTACCCGCAGGTAGAAAACGCGGTAGAGGACGTCCGCATCTTCGGTGGAAGGACCAGGTGACCAACGATTTGGGGGCGCTCGGTACTACCAACTGGCGTCAGAAAGCAACTAATCGCGCTGACTGGCGGAGGATACTCGACGCGGCCAAGGACGACATACGTCTGTAATGGCCAACTAAGTAAGTAAGTAAGTAATGTTCAAAAAAAAAAATTTTATTTTTTTCTCTCGTCGCCAATTATGTGGTGTCTTTACCAAAGTAAAACGCGCTTTCGGGTTGTATTACAGACTGACTTTATTGTAATTTTACAAAAGCTTACGAACTAAACATTTAAAGTATATTGTGTAACGTACACTATAACTTATATTATTATAAATATATATATATTTATTATATATATAACATTATCTATACGTGAATTTATGGAACTCACATCTACCGGCTTGCGGATTTCGTCCGTTTTCAGATACTCCGTCAGAAGCAATACCAATTTCGCTTTATTGCCCGTCGTATCTAAGCCTTCTTCTTCCATCGCCTCCTTCCAACGCCTCGCTTAAATGCATGTCCTTCAACTTCACCAATTTAATTTTATTATAGCCGTTAATTTATAAAGAACAAATTACGTTTCACGTTTCGTTTAGTTTTATATATTAACTTTACTTGTTTACAATGTGTTCTTATTACTTAATAAAAAAAGACGCTATGCATTCCGCCATTTCGCAAAGAATGTTCGTGAAATAATTATTATTAGTTTATTTATTTACAACAAATTATATTTATTGTCATTTATAATTTTATTGTTTGATAACCCTAACTTAATATTTTATATTTCTAATTTTTTGTTGCACTTGGCAACCCCAAAATTGTACGAATTATTTTTGAATATAATAAAAAATGCTCTGTTGATTTCAGTAGTGACTTCAAAAACGCTTAATGTTCCAACAGTAAGTATGTATTTAAAATTATTTACTAAAAATTTAAGCACGCAACTTAATAATGAAATATTTATTGTGTTCTTTAACTTTAAACACTTTAAACCAGAACTTTATAAATGTTTATACACTTTATTATGTTTATACACTTTATAAACATACCAGAAGTACAGTATGCATTGTATTGCATTTCATACAATGTAAATATTTTGAGTTTTAATTTATTTTATAAAAAATGCAAATATTTGATTGGGCCTTGAGCGTGTCTTGAGCGTGCAATTTGTTTTGTTTTGTGTAAACTTATAAAATGCTTGTATGTTGTAGTGCGGATAGCACAGAAATTCAAAGTATTCAGCATTTAAAGGTGAACATAAACATAACATTGCATATGTATGCGTATTAAGCCAAAAAAACGCAGCATTTTTCGTTGCTTGAAATTCATGAACTCACATCAAATTCTCTTCCCTCTCTCATCTATCGGCAACCGGTTTTCAAGTTCATGTTCATGTTACGTTCATGATAGTGTAAATAAGCCCATTCAGTTGAATTTTTTTGGAAGTTATATAAATAAAATTAAAAAATTAATTTTAAATAAATATATATAGCTTGAATGTTATTAGAAATTAAATAAATATAATTAAAAAATTTATTTAAAATAAATTTATATAACTTTTGAACTATTTACAATATTTATTATTAATTTAACACTTTCCTATCTGTTCCTTTATATGCTTCAGAGATTTTTTTTAAAGGCTGTTTTTTTAAAGGCTGTATTTTCCTCTTTAATGATCAGTACATGCTCTTTCTTAATTTTTGGATTTTCTGTTATCCATTTGATTCTGTTTTGTAGTAATGTTATTCTTCTTTCCATTTCTTCCAAAAATCTGTTTTTATTTTCTGCAAGTAAAGTATCTGATTTTACCAACAGTCTAGTAAATTAATCTTATCTATAATATCTGGTTCACTCAATTGAAAAATGTCCAGGTGTCAGTACATCAATTCTGTCAATTACGCTATTTACCTATGTAGTAGAGTGGCCATAAATTAAGTACTACCTCAATTTGATATAAAAATGTCGTCATTTCTTCAAATGTTAGTTTTGTTTGTTCTACTACCCTTTTCAGATAATATTTTGTGGATTTCCAAATATTAACAAAATGTGAACTTGCTGACGGAATAAAATGCCTCATGCGGCCCGCAATATGTTTCTAATCTATAATTGATTAAGAATACACTTTATTTAATTATCAATTTAATATTAAATGATTAAGAATACATTTTATTTAATTTTCAAGTTTTACAATTGTAACAAATAAAAGAACCCAAGTGCACACACCGAACTACTACGAATAACAACCAAGCAAAAAGTGTGCCTACAAAAGGGTGGTGTTATAATACATTTCGCTTTTTTGAACAAATGTTCAAAAATGTGCAATCCCAATGTACTGCGTATTTGGTTTACGAACATCCCGGGCGACCCTAAAACAGCGTATCAGAATATAGGTAAAACAACAACCTTCGTAATGGGTCGCGTTATCTCCCCTTGAATAGTGTGAAGTTTTATGACTCGAACGATCCCATCTGAACCAGGATGTATTTCAGTCACCTTAGCCATGAGCTAATTTGCTGGTGGTATGTTCGGTTCCGTGATGATCACTACGTTGCCCACAGCTATATTTGGTTGCCGTTGAAACTATTTTAGACGGATTTGGAGATATGTTAAATATTCCCGATACTATGTACGCCAAAATTCTTGAATCATATTTTATATGTGCTGCCAGTAGTCTAATTTGTTGACGTTTTCATGACTTAGGTCGCCTTCTGGAACCAACGTGTACGGGCAACCAATCAAAAAATGAGAAGGAGAAAGATAATTAGTATCCGGGTCTGATGTAGTGCCTAGGGGGCGAGAATTAACAACTGCTTCAATCTGTGTCAGCAAGGTATTTATCTGCTCAAAGGTAATCACTGCATTGCCTATTACGCGCCGTAGATATAACTTGACTGATCGCACTGCCGATTCCTAGATTCCACCCCGATGTGGTGCATGTGCTGAAATAGAACTTTATCGGATTCTGTCTTCTGCTAAAGACGCGGAAATGATTTCGTTCCGAGACTGTGACATAATTGCTGCACACATCTCGTTTAACCCACGAGAACCACCAAAAAAATTCCTTCCATTATCGCTAAGGATTGCAGAACACACGACGGGACATGAAATGGCGAAGTGCTGCTAGGAAACAATTAGTACTTGTCACTAGCGAGTTCGAGGTGTATGACAGATGTAACGAGGCAAACAAATAAGCAAATATACCCCTTGAAGGTACGTGCAGTTCTTCCGCTATATTATTTCAATGTGAAGGGCCCAGCGTAATCGCACCCAGTATTTTCAAAGGGATGCGCTTGTCGAACCCGCACTGCTGGTAGATAAGCCATGAACTGTTGTGTTATTAGCTGGCGTTGGCGAAAGAGACATTTGAATGAGACATTTATGAGTTAACCTCCTTATTATATTTCTGATATTCATCGAGTAGGATTAACGTGGAAATTCTATGTTCCTTCGGGAGTATAATAGGATGACGGGTGTTCTTATCTAACGTTGAATGCGTAATTCTTCTACCGACACGTAAAATTCCGGTATCATCAATGAATGGGGCAAGTTTGAATAAGGTAGATCTTCTGCTAAGCTCCCTGTTATTTCTTAATTGCAGCAAATCTTCCTTGTAGCAGGTTTGTGCAAGTCGTAAGCAAATTAGTCCAGCTTAATTTAATGCATAAAAAGTAGATTGCTTACGGCCTTGCTGAACATATCGGAGATGCGTTTTCCTACGAAACCGTACGATGTATGATACAATTCGCAATAATTTCTTCCATGTTGAGACCCTTTCTACCAATCCTTCTAAACTATTATCCCTCGCTACTTCCACACAGACTAGGTTTAATTTGGTACACTTCATTTCAGCGGTTACATCTTCTTCTGAATGTGTGAGGAAATTATCATCGTTATTATATAAGGACTTACCAGTAGTTACGTTCGCTAACCAGGGAGGCCCCTTCCACCATATATATGGTGGGACGTTGGAAGAGCGCACTGTCCAACAAGTGGCCCCACTGAGTTGAAGGATTAGTCGAAGTAGATCACGAAACTACTTGGGTCCTTTTTCGTCCTTCGATACTCGGATGTTGTTATTGAGTTTAAGCTGGAGTGGGTTCCGTTCGCATAACTGCACCTTTGTTAATGCAAGCAGCTCATTTAGCTTGAGGTTTCTTGCCAAGTCATCACCAACCCAATGGTGTCCCAAGACAGTCGTCCTCCTACTTGCCAGTGCTGGACATTGGCACAATATATGCCCGGCAGTTTCCTTTTCTTCTGGATATAGTCTGCAAGTGTCTTCCTCAGCAAGAGTTCTCTTTTTGAGGTGATACTTGCCATGTCCAGCAATTAGTGAGGTCAGCCAGCTTAGAGTGCTCCGCGAATAGCTAAGTACTTTTATCGCTTCCCTGGCCTACGGTTTCGGTAACATGAGTTTGGTCTGTCTACAAGTGTTCAACTCTCTCCATCTATTAAGATGAAGTGAGATTATCTTATACACATAGACTGCCGTCATGTTGTAACTTAATGGTATTCTGGGCTCTGAGCTCTGTGGAATACCAATGTTTCAATACCGATGCTCAATACCGATGTGTCCTTTAACCCACATGACCGTCACCTCATTTCAATGAGCACATTCCATAAGCTTCGTTTCACATTCTTGAACTAAGCTCCTTCCACCATTGTTCAAAGTCTAATAATTCGTGAGCCATCATGCCCCGAGACGCGCAATCAGCTGGATTTTTCTTAGATTTAACATGTCTCCAGCTAGTTCGTGGATGAGTCTCTAATATTTCTGCGGTGTGATTCGCGACAAACGTTTTTAATTTGATTGGTGGTTGCGATAATCACGCTAAAGCCACAGTAGAGTCACACCAAGCCTTTACGTTGATTTTCTTGTGAGGCAAAGCCTTTGTTATTGAATTTTACCGTTTCGTTAATAAAAGAGCGCCACATAACGCCACATGTTTCAACGGCGCCACACGTGTTTTTGCAGCAACAAGAGATGTCATTATATCCCCATCCTTATTCTGCAATCGACAATAAACGGCTGCAGAATATGCCTTTGTTGAGGCATCCGAAAATCCATGTAACTCAATGTAATTAAGAGAGTTACACACCCATCTTGGCAATGACAATTTTGCAACATTATTTAAGACTGTACGACATTTTAGCCAAACTTCAGCGAGATTAGAAGGGAGATGGTCGTCCCATTTCAAATTAGTGACCCATAATTCTTGGAAAAAGATCTTGCATTGAACAATAACAGGAGCAAGAAGGCCCAATGGATCAAAAATCCGTGATACGTCTGATAATACTTGTCGCTTAGTTGATTTTGGAATTTCATCTAAGCAAACCTTATATCCAACTACGTTCTTGCATGGCTTTCAATAGGTACACAAAACCCTCATCATATCGTCTAGCTCATCCTTCAAAAAACATTGATCAGACTGATCATAAAAATTAGAGGTTAAGGAACTACAATTAGCGACCCATTTTCGAAGTTTAAATCGTGCTTCCGCAAAAAGTTGAATTAGCTCGTCATGTTTTCCTTCTATCTTCTTTGGTGATCCTTTGCAAACTGTTCGAGGACCCTCACAGAGAGAAATGGTGCGCATGATGTACCATAAGTAACCGTACATAATTGGGAATGATTTAGTTTTTCTGATGGATCTTCCCCCCAAGCAATTCGTTGAGAATATATATTTATGTAGACGAAAGCAAAGGCAAACATCAAATAAATTTCGTTGTATACTTGGACCTGTATGCAACGTACTATTAAGTGAAACTCCGCTAGTATCTTGAAATGAGCCATCGAAAACAACGCGAAGTTTTGGTCCAATTACTGGATGATGCGGCATATAAAAACTGTGGCCATCACTGGCAACAACCTCATTAGGCTAAAGATTCCGCATGTGTCCCAGGCGAGTATATTAACGCATGAACTCAATATATTGCTTACGAAGGTGACTGTCCCTCAGTAGGCGACGTTCAACAGCATTAAACCTTTATGTAGCCCCTTGAAGCGTGTTTTCGAATTTGATACCTTTTCCCTGAATGGAAGCTCCACAATATATTTGCCGTCCGAGTGTCGTGCGTGCGTTTCTAAAAAATGAATTTCTACGTGTACGTTTTCTGCGTCTAATGGCAGCGGATGCAAGGCTTCTTCGATTTCCCAAAAATTTTCGAAGCGAGCGATCTATATCAATCGTACTTACAAGAAACGATACTACATTATCAATGGATGCCTGAACTGATGTCACCACTCATCCGAATATTGTGAACACAGCAATAGGATTACCAGAGGAGTCGAAAATTTTGTTAAAAGTAAATCAAAATATCAATCGGTGATGAATCTGCAAAATTTAAGTCCTTGAGTTGCTCCATAGTAGGAGTATTGATTTGTGTCGTAGGAATTGCTGATATAATCTTGCTGAAGACATGAACACTTACATCTAGTGTGTCCTGGAAAACCTTTGATTTCATATAGAGTGTACAACAGCCACGTGTAGTCTCGACCTTATCAGAAGAAATTCCAGATACAGTAATACGGGAAGGTGAACGAG
Organism: Teleopsis dalmanni; assembly: GCF_002237135.1. NCBI lineage: Eukaryota > Metazoa > Arthropoda > Insecta > Diptera > Diopsidae > Teleopsis > Teleopsis dalmanni. The sequence goes on along the minus strand of NC_051846.1, from coordinate 107,802,977 downwards.
GTAGACCAAGGGCCTGAGCACATCGCTACGAAATATAACGTAGTTCCGACGCACTATCAAGAAGGACACGGCATGTAACATATCTATTTTGAGTATTTTTCAAACGTCAACAAGTGCTTGTTGGTAACAGGTATCTACTGTCTTGATGACAAGTTAGAGTGATTACTGTTGGATAAGATTCCAGACAAGTAGTAGGATTCAAAATATCTGGACGAGAAACATTAGCAACAGTTGACCATGGCTTGCCAGAGGATATCGCAGCGGATATTGATGTTGATGAAGCAATTATTGTTGGCGAATCAACCTGCAACTTATGTACAAGAGTGTGGTGGCGCTTATGGCATTCTCTACATCGGAATTTGGAATTACATTTGTATGATGAATGTCCCGATCTGAGACAATTGAAACATAGCGAGTGATTTTTCACAAACTCGCGGCGCTCATCAATAGACATTGATAGAAATGCATTACTTTTAGGTATACTGTGCTCAGTTGAATTACATTTGACATATAACCTTTTGTAACCTTTTGTCGACAGAATCGGGAGATGATTTTGATTTGTCCAGAGGTTTTAAAATTGAATTAGATTTATACTGGGTCAACTCTAATTCTTCACAGCGAGAATCCAAAAATTCAAAAAATTCAAAGATTGACGGCGAAGCATCCCCTCGACTTTCATGTATCCACTTCCAACGAGATTCAGGATCAACCTTCGATAATAACAAATGGATGAGCCAACAATCACGATTGGTTTCGCTTACTGTGTAGAGGCCCCCTTATTGTTTCGTTGGCATCATCAGAAATTCTCCTTACAATTTCACAATTTTTCTGCGATGTTGATGAAAGCGCCATAAAGTTTTCAATAAATGCCTCGACGATGTGCTTAGGGCGATCAAAAGGCTCCAGTAGACGTGTCCACGCTGTACTGTAAGCAGCTTCCGTAACTGGAATATGTTTGATAAGAGCAGCAGCTTCATCCTTCAATAGAGATTTCAAGTAGTGAAATTTTTGCGTAAAAGAAAGATTTTGCTTTGAGTCAATAGAGCTAGTGAATAAATCTCTAAAAGATGGTCAATCTGTATACTTTCTGAGGATTGCGGAATGTTAATTTTAGGTAACTCATTTCCCTGAAATGATGAAACATTAGAAGTGGATGAAATTTGTTTTAAAAATGATGCTTGCTGTTCCACTAGCTTATTCATGATATCATCATCATTTTTAAGCCGCACATTTGGTGCAAGACCCCGTTTTAACGCAAGCATGCAACTTTGAGTGGATAGGTACTTCTCCTTATATGTAGCGAAATCGGAATCAGGGTCGACGTAGTCAGGAACATTTCAAAACGCATACATCTCATCCGCTGACCTAACAAACTGCTGCCAAAAATCTTCTAGTTTGTCAGTTCTAGTTACGATTTCATCGTAGGTCACCTTTTCTGGAGGACTGATTGCGTAAGCAAGTGCTCGAGTAATTGAGCCCTCAAGGCGTCCACGCACATGCATTTACGTCTTTATTTTCCCTGCTATAACGAAATAGGGTTTAAATATGATTCAAATACAATCCGGCTTAAAGTACCAAGTTTTGATTAAGAATACACTTTATTTAATTTTCAATTTAATATTAAATGATTAAGAATACATTTTAATTAATTTTTAAGTTTTACAATTGTAACAAATAAAGGAACCCACGTGCACACAACGAACTACTACGAATAACAACCAAGCAAAAAGTGTGCCTACAAAAGGGTTGTGTTTCAATGCATTTCGCTTTTTTTGAACAAATGTTCAAAAATGTGCAATCCCAATATACTGTGTATTTGGTTCACGAACAACACGTATTTGGTTGTTTGCAGAAAACATACAGACACGAGTCGATACAAGATGCAGACTATTACGCTTTATGATAAGTTATATAATGTGTAACGACCTTTTCCGGCACTTTCCAGGGCTGGGGTATACTCAGGGTATACCGGGGTTCAGTATAAGATTTACAAAATCTGATTAGATATTTTGTATTAAATTAAAACGTAAGACAAAGAACTTTAGCTCGTTAAATTAAATAATTTATTATTTAAATTTATTCACCCAGTTTTATTTGCAATTTAAAAGTCTTACTATGAAATTAAAATGATAAAAACTCTACAACTTATTTTAAATTTACTGTATTAAAAATAATGAATTTTTTAAACAAATTAAATTTATGCTTAGAATCAATATTCAAAAAATAAACGTTTCACTCGCAATGCACATCAATTTTATTATTCCTTTCCGTTAATACTTAGGTTAGGTTAGGTTATACAGGTGATCCCAGGGGATTCCACTTAGGCCTATAAGCCTATTGTGATACCGTATTATTTAGAACCTATGGGCTAAAATCATCCAGAACCTTTAATAAAGCTTATGATGCTATATAGAGGGAGGTCTCGAAGTTCGTCAAGATCCTCAAAAAAGAAAGACCCTAAAAATTTAAGGCGACGCCGCGCATGTGCCGGACAGGAAAAAAGCAGGTGAGAGGCACTTTCGTCATCCTCACCACAACTGCGTCAAAAATGGTTGAACGGTAGATTCAGTCTCCTAGCATGATTACCTAGAATACAATGACCTGTTAGTAAACCTTGTAACAACACTTTTTGGTGCGTTCAAAAAAAAAATGATTCGCTGGGGTATCCTCAGCTGTTGTCCAGAGTTGTCACAATAAATTTATATTCGCGGGGACGAGTTTCGTAAAAGAAAGATAATTTATTATTTCAATAAATGTTTGTACAAAATTATTTAGATAATCGTGCGAAAGTTATTTAGTTTAATTGTGTAAAAAATAAAAGAGCTGATTGAATATAAGTCGTAAAAGAATAAAGATATAATTAAATAAAAGGAAAAAAAAGCTCGATATGTATTATTATATATAAAAAAAATATATGAACTGTTATATATTTTTACTTCAAAGATATTCGTGTATTCAGACGATACCTAGCTGTGCCGTACACCATGAATTCTGTGAGCGAGCGCCGCGGATTCGATGGGGTTGCGCTGGGGTTTCTGCGAATGAATATCGAGGATTCTGCGGACATGTGTCGTGGAATGGCGTGTAGTTCTTCTCAGGCTACGCTACGGAATATTCATAAAATTTCCGTGCGAATTCTTTACTCCTCCAAATATGTGTATAATAATTTTATATCCTTTGCCGTAAAACCAACGCAGGATTTTAATAGTTATACATATATTTCTTATTAATATATATGGTTCATAGACATAAATAATTTTATATCCTTTGCCGTAAAACCAACGCATGATTTTAATAGTTATATTTCTTATGGATATATATGGTTAATAGACATATATAATTTTATTTTATATTTTTGGCGTAATACCACCTTGACGAATGCTCATAAACTTTTGCCTCTTCAACAATTGTGCTGTCTTAAATATCCATCTGCCGGAGCTTTCTTCTAGCTTATTTTTAAATTTTCCGTTGATTTACCTGCTGGGTTTTTGACAGGTAAACCGCTGTGCTTATGATCTCACCGTGTAGCCGCTGCGCTTTTGTGTTTTGTTTAGCCAGTTTTTTTTCCCATTAATAAATTTTAAATTATTTTTTTTTAAAGTATTTAAAAAAAAAAATGCAAGTGATAAATATATTTATAAAAAAAACATGAATGCGGAAAAAAAAATATAAGTGTATAAGTGTAATTAATTAAAAGAATTTCAGTGATTTTGTATTAAGCCGGTACTGAAGTTAATTTGTTTTGGTGGTAGTTTTGTTTAAATTGTAATATTTACAAAAGAAATAAATTAAATATTACTTTCCATGTAATACCGTAACAATTGTAATGGTATATCTATGGTTGACCTTACTCAATGTTAAGGCCACCTTTGATGACTGTTGCATTCATATTCTTCAAAACGCTTGTGTTCCAATTTAAAAGAGCTAACCGTTGCATTTTATAATTTATGGCATGAGTCAGAAAACGATACTTCTGACATAAATATGTTGCCGCTAAAAATTCGGTTAAAAGCAAATGTGGTGTCAAATATATTGAGACCACACAAATCAGAACACATGTGAATATGAGATACATGACAAACAAATGTACAGTAAGTACTTGCTATGCATTTCTTGTCTTAGGTAATGTGTCGATTATAAATAGGAAGTAAATAAAAACATAGAGGGGTTTTGAATAACAAAGAAAGAAATAAAGGACAAACACAAAAATTTATTTTAATTTTATTGAAGTTTGGCTGACCATACAACGCTGTTTCGAGTATTGCCAAGTACTCTTCATCAGCGGTCTTTGGAAATAATCGAATTTTTTATGTAATTAGTTTATAGTCCGTATATAATTTGTTTGGACAGCAAGTGCCAGGCTTAGAACTCGTGCCTGTCAAATTAGAAGCGATCACTAATCGTGTTTGTCCACAAGAAGCCAAGGTTGCACAAACTTTCAATGCTCAAGTTCCAGGTTTTATTGTCACTTATTTTTATTTTAATTAGTTACACCAACCAAAGCACTTGCCGTGCTTTAAATTAGAACGAGCTTATAAACTACAGCTTTATTTGGAAACACAAGTTCATCGAATTGAAAGTTAACTTTTGGGTTCGCCTATTCTTTATCTTTTCAAAGCTACTCTTTTTGTAAAAACATTTTGTAATGCATATTGGGATTGAACATACCAGGTAAAGTGTCGGATTGCATTTAACATGGTAAATGCCAGCGCGATCCTTGTGACTGTTCTCTCCAAGTTGACACACAGCCTCCACGTGGCCGCTCTGGATAGCTACAATCATCCGTGCGTAGTGAACTAATGTGTGCAGCGAAATCCACCTCAGGGATATATGAGGTTATGCGTCGGGCTTGGAACCCACCATTTAAAAAAAATTCTTTCAATGCAAACGAAGAGGCAGCCTCGGATAAGGCAACGATCTACTGATGACGACAAACGCAAACGTATTAAGGAACACGATTTAAAAATATGCACCTGGAATGTCCGAACTCTTTACAGAGAAGGTGCATCTATACAGCTGGTTAATGTCCCCAAGGAGTATAAGGCTGACATTACCGCTCTCCAGGAAATGCAATGGACGGGAAAAGGATGCTCTAAACGAGAACATTGTGACATCTACTACAGCTGCCATGCAACAAAGCACGAGTTTGGAGTCGGATTTGCGGTAAGCCGAAAGCTGAGAAATTTAGTCTCAACATTTACACCAATAAACGAAAGGCTCGCAAAAATCCGGATTAAGGCCAAATTTTTCTTCATCACTCTAATAGTAATATATAGTAAGTAATATAATTTTTATTAATAATTTAAAAAACATACAATCATTATCCATACTTTATACATTTTTTTACTTAAAGCTATGACTAATGTCGTCAGCTTTACCTAGCGATTGCCTACTTTTCTAATCCCTCTAATCTTGTAGTGAGTTTGATGTTATAATTAGTATATATTATTGGTGTGCATACATAAGTGCGGTTAAAAGATCTTATCTATAATTTGTTGCCTATATTTTATCGCTTGATTAAGATATGCGCATAAATTTAGCCAGTTCATTCCATTAAGGATACCGTGCAATTCTGTTTGGCTCAAAGTCGTTTTCCCAAAATACTTGTATCTTATTTCCTTTAAAATTGGGCAAATTTCGAGGAAGTGTTTAACGTTTTCCGTTTCCTGTTTATTACATAGGCTGCAAACAGATAGTGCACCACTTACGTAGGGTAAATAATTGAGTTTGATGAGTTCAGTACGAGATTTGAAAATTGTACGAATATTTTCCACAATATATTTATCATTAAAATAATTCATTTTCCCCAGATTGTAAGTTAGTTCTCTGTATGTTTGTCTAGAGTAGCTTGTTTTGGCCTTATAAACAAATCGGTCTCTATCACTTTGATCCTATTTTAGGAGAACGCGCTGCTGCCAGTCAATCCAACCATTCATGTCCTCTAAATTCAAATTTTCTTCATGTTCCTCGGCTTAATTTAACCATGCCGTAAAATACGAACTCCTTCTACCTAAAAAGTATGTCGCAAGCCGTTTGGTAAGTCTGCTATCTGTGTGTCTCATAACAGCGTTAATATATTGAAAGTGGGATTTTAAAGTGCCGATATGTAGTGTTGATAAGCCAGTTGACCGGTAGACGAAAAATACGTTTGACAAAATAAGTCAGCAGTTTTTCCACCTCATTATATTTTTCAAAACCCCAAACTTGGGAAGCATAATTCATAATTGAGTTGACAGCAGCTTGAAAAACTTTGTATTTAACTGAAAGAGCTACCGTATCATTTCCTAATGCTCTTCTCCATGTGCTGTTTATTGCTAGTTTTGATTCTTTTAGCCTTTTATTAATGTGTGTTTTGAATGTTGCATTATATGTTATCCAAACGCCTAAATACTTATATGTCTTAACTACTTCCAATAATTTACCGTTAATGTACCACTTTTCATCGCATGCAAGACGCCTTGCATATTTTTTAAATATTATTATTTTTGACTTTGCTATATTGACTTCTAAATTCCAGGTATTACAGTAATCGTTCAGTCTATTTATCATTAGCTGCAAGGCTCTTGGTGACTCTGCAAACAGCACCACATCATCTGCATACATCAGAACCTTTATTTGCATGTCATCAATCATGATGCCACCGTTTAAAAAGTTAACCAGGTCATCTCAAAATAAAGTAAATAAAAGTGGACTTAAAACACAGCCTTGCTTAACCCCAGACTGTGTAAGAAACCAATCAGAAATAATATTTCCATCCCACACTTTACTACCATGATACAAGCTCCAAATAATCCGCATCATTTTTGTTGACAATCCTAAGTTCCTAAGCTTATAGAAGAGCGCATTTCTTAGTATTGAATCGAACGCCGCCTTGAAATCCACGAAAAAGACATAAAGTTTTTTGTTTTTGTCAATATACATTTTTGCAATATTAGTTAAAATAAAAATGTTATCCACAGCTGAATACTTTTTTCTGAAACCTGATTGAAATTCACTTAACAGTGCATGGTTGTCAACCCATTCTTGTAGCCTCTCGTTCAAAACACTTGCAAATACTTTCGCCATGGCATTGTTAAAAGATATACCCCTATAGTTTTCTGGATTCTTTGTGTCGCCTTTTTTGTACAATGGGAAGATAATCGACTTGCGAAAAGAATCAGGTACATTACCGCTGTTGTAGTTATAATTAAATGATGCTGTCATATTTTCAATAAATAGATCCGAAGCATATTTAAGGAATTCCATGGGTACTCGATCCTCTCCAGGAGCTTTATTATCCTTACACTTGTGCAATATTTTTTTGACGTCTGCTACTGTAATCGTTCTATCTAGTTCACTCATTTCAAGTATTATTATTACTATTAAGACATGTTCTTCATTATAAAAATTAAATTAAAAAATTAAAAATTAGAACTTAATCTATTCACAAATAATATTTATAAACTTCTTCCATTCCTCTCTGTTTCTGGCAGTAAAACGTAACTGGTTAAAGGATTTGCTTGTTTCTGCTGCCACTGTTCTTCGCCAGGTGGTTTTGGGACGACCTCGTGTCCTTACTCCTTGCGGGTTCCATTCCATGACTGCGTGGGCAATTGCATCTGTCGGTTTTCTAAGTGTGTGGCCGAGCCAGCCATATTTGCTCTCAAAATTTCTTTCTCTATTGGCTTTTGTTTGGTACGCTGCCATAGCACTTCGTTGGAGACTCTTGCAGGCCACCATATGTTCAGAATACGCCGCAGGCTTCTATTTACAAAGGATTGTATCTTCTGAGTCGAGGCCCTCGTAAGCGACCATATTTCGGACCCATATAATAATGTCGATTTGACGCAGGCGTTGAATATTCTGGTTTTAGTTTCGACGCTTACATTGTTGGCTTTCCAGATTTTGTTAAGCGATGCGAAAGAGCCATTTGCCTTTTTCACTCTACTGCCGATGTCCTTTGACGTGCTACCCTCGCTGTTGACTATACTCCCCAGGTACTCGAGTTCCTGCACGTCTTCAATGTTTTGATCGTACAGAAGGATGGGCGATTGATTGCTTGCTTTTGTTCTCATTATTTTTGTCTTTGAGGCGTTAATTTTTAGGCCGACTTTATATGACTGCTCACATACGTTATTAACAAGAGTTTGCATATCAGTGTGTCTGTTTGTTAACAATACTACATCGTCTGCATATTCAAGATGACCAAGCTTTTGATTCAGCTTCCAACCAATGCCGATTGGGCTTTCTTCTACAGCTTCTAAAACGACATCTAGGACTGTGATAAACAGTAACGGTGAGAGGGCACAACCCTGTCGCACTCCACTGTTGCAATTAAAGCTGTCGCTAAGAGTACCTTCATGTAAAACTCTACTCGTGGCCCCTTCGTAGCTCTTCTTGAGAATATTAATGATCTTATTAGGGATACCTTTAGCGTTTAACGCCATCCATATGTAACTTCTCTTAAGCGCGTCGAAAGCCTTTTCAAAATCAATAAATGTTAAATACAAAGTTGCATTCCATTCTGAGGCTTGTTCAATAAGTATTCTAATCGTGTTAATTTGGTCGATGCACGAGTGCCCAGGGCGAAAACCTGCTTGAGTTTTATGAATAAGCTCGTTTAATGTTACGGCGATTCTTTCTAAAATTATTTTGTTGAAAATTTGGAAAACTGCTGGTATTAAAGAAATTCCCCTCCAGTTGCTGCATTTCTTTCTATCGCCTTTTTTCGGCAGTTTGACAATGATAGACTCCTTCCATTCAAGAGGGAATGACTCTAGTTCCCAGATTTTCTTAAACAAGGGTGCAAAAGTTTGGACACAGCATTGGGGTCTGCCTTAAAACACTCTATTGGTAAACAATCATTACTTGGTGCTTTACCACTTTACATGCTAATGATTACACCTCTTATTTCGTTAATGCTAGGTGCCCTTGTATCTATTTGTCTGTTAGGATTTAGATGTCTTCGTATTGTGAGCTCGCCACTTTCGTTGTGTATGATATTTAGGGTTTTCTCAAAATGTCTTTTCCATACTTCTGCCTGCTCGTTCTTAGCAAACACCAGCTGTCCATTTTCATTTTCAATTGGAGCGCGGCTTTGGAAAGATTTTCTACCTAGTTGTTTAGTTAACCTTAACAGCTCCTTCATGTCGCCCTTTTCTGATGCTGCTTGCGCTTTCATGCTTAGTTCAACGTAATAGTTTCTCTTGTCGCTTTTGACTGCTTTCTTGATCTGCCTACTGAGACTTCTGTACGTTATGTTGTATTCGGCTTTTTTAAACGGGTCAAGTATGGGCATCTCATAACTTAAACTCTCATTATGTATGCTGTTGTTTAGTATCCGCTCAAAGTGTTTACTCAGTTCCAGTGCGTCTAGCTTTGCATTTTTTATATGACACGTCCCATTCAATTTTCGAACTTTGCTCCAAAAGGATTTACTGTCTTTTGCTGTTGCTATTGAGATAGCTAGCTCATTATAGTGAGTCGCTCTTTTACGCTGTAGAAGTTCTTTAAATCGTTTATCCTGTTTTTTTTAACTCTTCTTAGCCATCGAAAAGATGTATCTCTTAATATTTTACATTCAAAGTCAAACCATCAAACCATTGGTTTTGTTTTACGCCAGTTTTTTGCTTTTGTTGCAGAGGCTTTGCTGCATTATTTATACAATCCATTAAAAACTCAATTCCATTTGTTGAGCATATTATCGCTCTATTTACTCCAATAATTTGTTGATTAAGTGTTAAATTATATTAAATTATTCCAGTATAGTTTAGGTAACAACTGTAGACCTGAATTTTCCTCCGAAATAGCTCTTCCTTTGATTGCGACCCGAGTTGCTGGAACCCACCATAATAAATACCTTTCAAACACTTTATCAATCCTTTCCAAGGATTTTTCCATGAATGTTTCAAATAAAAAGAACAGATCAAATGAGTTTACATAATTTATAAAATCGCAGTAATTAACTTTCTTTATTAGACCTGCTACATTAAATGCTAAAATATTTAACATTTCTTTTGAATTTGAATCTAAACTTAAACTACAGCTGACAACATTGTCTTTATTTAGTTTTTTTGAGAATTAATTCTTTGCAAAATCTCCCAATATGTTACATTTATTGACTCCAGGTTATTGCCATAAAGTGCCTGCAGTACATCCCTTCCATTATTGCTACCACGTTTCAGCTCCTTTTCTTTATTCCAATACAGCCATTTGTTGTCAATTTTCATACGATCCTCTCTAACTATTATATTACGACTTTGATCTACAGCACGCAAATTTTGTTTTAGTTTAAGCATGACCCGTTTATCTGATTGTTGCTCTGCGCTTAAGTCCCTCTCAATTGATATTTCCGTATTAGAGAGTTTTTTAATATTGCTGAAAATATTAAATATACACTGCTCTGCTTGAAACTCTGCAACGACTCCTATTTTGTCGTCCTTCTCAAATATTTTTCTTACAGAAGCTATTTGCACATCATCGACGTGCAGAACTTCAGCACATAATTTCCGAATCGACAATGTTGGATTGTCAGTTTTTTTCAAACCCTTGATAACAAGCGATTTTCTTTTTCGTGCGTTTATAATATAATTAATATTACGTGCATCCCGTTCGCGCTGTTGTTCGAGCTGCGTCACCTTCTGTTTTAGCACACGATTCTCTGCCGTTAGCTCTGTAATCTTACTAGAGAGTTCGCCCACTTCCGACACAATCACCTCTAAATCAGCTTTTGTTGGCAAGTTGCTTAGCTTTTCATCCAACAAGTCAGCCAATGATGCTCTCATTAACCCCATCAGTTCTGTTATATGCATATTCCCTACTTGCATTGTAGATTTCGCCTGGTTTATTTCTTCTGTGGAAAGTTCTGTCAATGGTATTTTAGCTGCTGAGGTTCTTACTTGTATTTTTGAAACTTGCGTACTCGGTTTATTTGGTGTTCTTGCTGATGACATTTTTGAAGTTGTGCTTTAATTTTATCAAATTCAATTTTTGATGCTTCGCCTAAAAGTCTATGAGAAAATTTATATGTATATAGCAGCTTAATACTTTTTTGAAAATTAGAATTTGTTAGCATAGACTCAAACCACTCTGAGCTTTACTACGTATAATTCGCTTTACGTTCCACTTATCTTCAGCACTTTTATTTATAATTGGTAATTACTGTTTTTGAATGCAACGCTATCTTGCCAGCAGAAGTCTCAATTGTATAAGATTGTACTAATCTTCACTTTTAACCGCTCACTTGAATGCGTTGCAATGTCTTGAATGTTTATTTATTATTACCACCCAATTGTAACCAGTTTTTCGCAATATAATTCAATTTTATTAATAAACTTTTCCGAGCGCGCACTTATTTGATATATTCCGCTAGGGTTGCCAAGTCATCACTCTAATATGTGCGCATGCCCCGACGGAAGATAAAGATGACAACACCAAGGAAATTTTCTATGAACAGCTTGAACAAGCATATGAACGCTGTCCCCATCATGACATCAAAATAGTTGTTGGAGACTTCAACGCAAAGGTGGGTAAGGAAGGTATCTTTGGTGCTACTGTCGGAAAGTTCAGCCTTCACACGAAAACTTCTGATAATGGAAGAAGGCTGATTGATTTCGCCGCGGCTAGAAACATGGTGGTTAGTAGTACCAGATTCCAGCATCTCAACATATATAAGGCAATATGGCTGTCACCTGATCAAAACACAAGATCTCAAATTGATCACATTGTGATAGACGGAAGGCATGCTTCCAGTGTCTTGGATGTACGTACTATCCGAGGAGTCAACATTGACTCGGATCATTACCTTGTTGCAGCCAAGATCCGCACACGTTTATGTGTGATGAAAAAGGTACGTGAACAAGCACAGCGAAAGCTAGACGTCGAAAAGCTGCAATCACAACAGACAGCTAATGACTTCGCTACTCGACTCTCCCAATATCTGGAAAATTCATCTGAAGAAGCCGATATATGCGCGCAATGGAACCACATCTCTAACTCTATGCGTACCGCTGCAGAAGAGGTGACGGGCTATCACCGTATACAAAGAAACAGCTGGTACGACCAAGTGTGTCGCAATGCTACCGCAGAAAAAGACGCAGCATATCAAGCCACCTTGCGGTCAGTTGCGACGCGCGCTGTTAAAGAGCGATATCGGCAAAAGAGAAGGGAAGAGAAACGTCTTTTCAGGCGAAAAAAGAAGGAAACAGAAAGACGTGAGTACGAAGAGCTTGAGAAGCTGGGCGACAGGAATATGGCTCGAAAATTCTATCAAAAAATTAAAAGCCTGACAAATGGTTATAAACCCGGAGCTAATTCCTGCAAAGATGAAAACGGTAATCTGGTGATAGATGTCCAAAGCATGCTTAATATTTGGAGGGATCACTTCTCGAAACTACTAAATGGCAGTAGTAGCAATGTGACTGAAAGCGAAGATGATCCCGAATTTTCAATCGTTGACGATGAAATAATCGTCCCGCCTCCCGATCATTATGAAGTTAAAACAGCTATAAGGCGGCTCAAAAACAACAAAGCTGCAGGCGCCGATGGTTTACCGGCTGAGCTGTTTAAAGCTGGTGGCGAAGAGCTATCAAAATACATGCTACAGCTAATTCGCAACATTTGGTCGGATGAATGCATGCCCAACGATTGGAATTTAAGTGTGCTTTGCTCAAGGTGATCCTGCAAACTGCGCCAACTACCGCGGGATCAGTCTTTTAAATATCGCATATAAGGTTCTATCAAATGTACTATGTGAAAGATTGAGGCCAATCGTCAACCAACTGATTGGACCTTATCAGTGTGGCTTCAGACCTGGCAAATCCACTCTAGACCAGATATTCATAGTGCGTCAAATCCTGGAGAAGACTCAAGAAAAACAAATCGACACACACCACCTATTTGTCGACTTTAAAGCTGCTTTTGACACTACGACTAGAAGCACACTCTATGCCGCTATGTCTGAATTTGGTATCCCAGCAAAACTTATACGGCTATGTAAAATGACGTTGAGCAACACCACCAGCTCCGTTAGAATTGGAAAGAACCTCTCTGAGCCGTTTGATACCAAACGAGGTTTCAGACAGGGTGACTCCGTGTCGTGTGACTACTTTAACCTAATGTTGGAAACGATAATTCGAGCAGTAGATTTAAACCGTACTGGCACAATATTCTACAAAAGTGTAATGCTGCTTGCGTATGCCGACGATATTGATATCATTGGTCTGAACACACGCGTCGTCAGTGCGGCATTTTCCAACTTAGAAAAACAAGCAAAGCAAATGGGTATTGTGGTAAATGAGGATAAAACAAAGTACTTTCTGTCAACAAACAAATCTCCGGAGCGTCTTGGGACCTACGTCACTGTTGACAATTATAAGTTCGAAGTTGTGAAAGACTTTGTTTAGGAACCAGCTTAAACACCAAAAATGACGTCAGCCTAGAGATTCAACGAAGAATTACTCTTGCCAACAAATGTTACTTCGGGCTAAGTAAGCAATTGAGAAATAAAGCCCTCTCTCGACAAACAAAAATCACGCTCTACAAATCCCTTATCATGGCTGTCTTGCTGTATGGTGCAGAAGCTTGGACAATTACCAACAGTGATGAGAAGGCGTTAGGTGCATTCGAGAGAAAAATTCTTCGGAAGATCTATGGTCCCTTACGCGTTGGCGACGAGTATCGAATTAGATGGAACGATGAGCTGTATGAGCTATACCGCGACATTGACATAGTTAAGCGCATAAAAATTCAGCGGCTACGCTGGCTTGGTCATGTCGTTCGAATGGAAGAAAGTGCTCCGGCTAGAAAGGTATTTGATTCGGTACCCGCAATACGAAAACGCGGTACCCGCAATAAGAAAACGCGGTAGAGGACGTCCGCATCTTCGGTGGAAGGACCAGGTGACCAACGATTTGGGGGCGCTCGGTACTACCAACTGGCGTCAGAAAGCAACTAATCGCGCTGACTGGCGGAGGATACTCGACACGGCCAAGGACGACATACGTCTGTAATGGCCAACTAAGTAAGTACGTATTGTTTTCCTTGCTATATGTAAAGCGACCATTCTGGTGCTTTTTACGAAGAAGCTATACTGTTATTCTACAAATCCGCTTTCGCGGTTAGGAAAAGCTGAACAATATTATATTTTAACATATTGTTCTTACTTTTCACAAGTCTAATTTTTGAATAAAGTATTCGTGTTGCTGTAAAGCTAGACTTTCTTTGTATGGTAACAAAGAAGCTTTATTAAAATTTAGAGGGGTTTTGAATAACAAAGAAAGAAATAAAGGACAAACACAAAAATTTATTTTAACTTTATGTAAGTTTGGCTGACCATACAACGCTGTTTCGAGTATTGCCAAGTACTCTTCATCAGTGGTCTTTGGAAATAATCGAATTTTTTATTTAATTAAAAAAATTTTTGTGTTTGTCCTTTATTTCTTTCTTTGTTTTTCAAAACCCCTCTAAATTTTAATAAAGCTTCTTTGTCACAATACAAAGAAAGTCTAGCTTTACAGCAACACGAATACTTTATTCGTAAATAAAAATAACAATAATAAAATATATAAGATTAACCAATTAGAGTTAAGAAGTACATTGTTAGATTTAAGTAACTATTGTTAGAATAAGATAAATAAATTTGTTCTTTTTCTATTTCTTTTATATAAAAAAAATAAAAATTTATTTACTTTATTTACGTAGCTATGCTACTTCTTTATTTAAAGCAACAATTAGAACTAACTTTAATAATTTTGAAATGTTGGGCTGTAGCCGAAATTTTTGGGTGATCGCGTTGCACTGCCACGTGAATGTTGAATGTAGAGTTCTCACGCTGTAGTAGACGCACTGTCAGCAAATTATAATTTGCGCGTGTTTGGCATTGTTGTTGCCGCTGCATTTTTATTGTTAACACCTCCACCCTTAAATTCAAACGTCCTCATTTGATGTTGTAGGTCTAAATTGACATGGTAAGTTCTCGATTCCTAGAGTTAGGACTGAATCAATATTCGCCCTTGGTTGTGGAATTGGTGTTTCGGTCTGCGCTTCTATTATTGATTTTACTTTGTGCCTGCGAAGGGCCCTAATGCCAATGAAAACTAATGCTGCAAAAGCTGTTACCATTAGTGTCATATTAGTAGTAAGACTGATTTTGTTTCCTATATCCAATTTATCAATATATTTTGTGTCATTTACATGTAATTCTTTCATCATTTCTAATGAAAGGACTTCATCAATTTTTCCAAAATTTGCTGTAGGCTGAAGTATTGCTGGTAATGGTTGGTGGTTTAATATTTCGTTGGATATAAATATTTATTATTAATGTGAATTGTGGCGTTATGATGCCTCACTACATATGTATCATTTAGTTTAGTTATCTCATTGTCTATGCTTATGTTACCGCTGTACTGGTTAAGCAGGAGGATTCCTTGTGATATTTCTTCTACTGTGGGGATGTGCTGATTATTGATTAAACTGCAGTTGGCTACACGGCTGTTGAGTAATTTCGGAATGCATGACGTGTTACTTATATTAACAATATCATTGTCTGAACATATAATTAAACTATTGTATGATTTACATTTGCTTTTAATGCCATATATTTTATTTTCATAACATTTTAAAATTTCTTTAAATGGAATTTTATTAATCTTATCTTTTATTTTTATTGCTCTAATTATTATTTTTTTACAATTTTCTTTGAAAGTAGTTGATAAATTTACAATATAAATAATATTATTGCCATTAGAGGCAATCCTGATTTGAGCAAATTCTAATGCCTCATCGATGTTAATATAAGGAAAATTTTCAATATTTATTACATTTTCAGTTATATTAATTTCAGTATTTGATAGAATATAAGAGTTTACAATATTTGCTTTGGCCCAATGGATAGCATATTCTACATTAATAAGTTCTTCTTTAAGTGCTTGTAATTTAAATTTTAATTCAATGACCAATTGGTTTACAATATTTTCATCATTTTTTATATCTTTCAATATTTCATTTGTTATTTGAGACAATTCATTAATTTTTTGTACATATAATTTATTAATAATATCTTGATTATTGTTATTCTCTAAAACATTATTTAATTTGTTTGTTAAAATTTCAAAATCGTGGCGGTCTGGACTGCCAGCTAACCATTTCCATATGGTGCCAATTATATCAATGGATCTTTTATATCCTTTTTTTATTTTCAATCCAGCTAAATAACTTTTTATATTATTAGTTTCGAAGGATAGGATTGGGTATAAAGGATGATGGGGTTTTATATTTAACTCGATGGACCTTTCCAAATTATTAATTAATTTTCCGTACTCGATTAAATGGATAATTTTAAATGATCCAGATTGAATTCTTGCTGAACCTGCATCTATTGTTATCAATTGTGAATTAGAATAATCCAGTAACTGTGTGTCAGCATGACACCATACTATGAGTAACCTGCGAGAGTAAACAAATTAATTTTTTATTAAATTCTTGTGAAC
>NC_051846.1:107781112-107786411 GCF_002237135.1 Teleopsis dalmanni | reverse complement strand
CTATCAAACTAGAAAACGTACTATACTCTCCAGAATCAATTTGCGGAGCCAGGTACTTTATAATATTTATAGATAACAGAAGTAGAAGAGTATTTGTATATTTTATCAAATCAAAAAGTGATGTTTTTGCTAAATTCCAAATATTCAAAGCACAAGTTAAACGCAACACAGGGTATAAAATTAAAACACTTAGAACAGATAATGGCCTTGAATACGGAAGCTCAGAATTCAATAATTATCTACAACAAGAGGGTATAACCAGACAACCGCTGTGTACCTTATACACAGCAACAAAACGGAGTAACTGAACGAGCCAACCTAACACTGATCGAAATGGCTAGAGCAATGATGATTCAAGCGAAGGTCCCTCAAGCTTTATGGGCTGAAGCTATTAATACAGCTGTTTACATTCGTAACAGGTGTCCAACTAAACAATTGTTACAAACAATCCCCATGAAGTCTGGAGTGGCAGAAAGCCAGGTGTAAGCTACATGTACATATTTGGTGCATATGCGGCTGCATTAAATAAACCATCCAGAACGAAATTTGAAGCCAAAGGTGACAGCTATGTATTTGTCGGTTATTCAAATACGGTAAAAGCATACCGCTTATATGATAAGAAATTCAACAGAGTAATAGAGCGTCGCGATGTTATATTTAATGAAAACATTTTTGGATATACTTTGCAAAGCGAGAATGATAATTCTAACCACGGTGACGTTGATCATGATTATTACCAATTTTATTTTAAAGATAATGATCAATATGAGTAAACTCATAGAACTATAAACAATCAAAATGTATTTGAAAAAAACGAAACTTTTTGCACAGCAGATAAGGACAGTGAAGTGGAACAAAATGAAGCAAATACCAATAACGAAATTAAACATGCAACCAAAGCTCGCGGGAGACCTCCTATAATTCATACAGGAAAGCCAGGAAGACCGAAAAACAATACAAGGCATTGCTACAAGTAAATGAAGAAACAATACCACAAACAATGGAAGAGGCTCTTGAGGGAGAAAATAGTTATTGGTGGACTAAAGCTATGCTAGCCGAATTTCGAGCTTTGTAAGTAAACATTAAAGTTAATATGTTACCTTAACTAATATTGTAAAAAAAAATAGTGTAATTTTTAACGATTTAATTTTACATAATAAAAACAATGAAGCAAAACGGAATATAGTGTGATTTTTAACAATTTAATAATTGTGTATTTAATTTTGTATAATAAAAACAATAAATATATATATAAAAATAATAAAATATTAAAATATTTTTATACCAAAATTTGTTGAAAAAATAACCATGAAAACAGATTTTCCAATAATAACATGGTGCTCGACTTATAGTACAATATAAAAAAAAAAAATATCCTTATATGAAGTCGTGCGGAAATACATCGATTATTTTTATCCTGATGATGTATCGATTTTATATGGTACAAGTGCAGTCGCGATTAATAACAACACAAAGCAAGCAATGTGAAATATATACAAAACTCATTACGATCATTACGTTCAACATGAAAACACGGGAAAGCATAAAAAACACCGCAGACTGAAGCTTGATAAAAAGGAGCGTGTTAAAGTTAAAGAATAAAATTTACGTTGAGTGCGGAATACATGGGCAATAAAGCGGTGCCGCAGTGATCAGAAGATGGTGGTGCAAAAATAATAGGTATGAGATGTAACCTATATTATATTATATATATTACATAAAAATATTATATATATTATAAAAAATAATAAGAAAAAAAAAACCAAATAACACAAATATAAACTAAAAAATAATCATATTTTGCAGTAATTTGCTAAAAAATTAATTTCATTTTTTTAAATAAATTTATTCTATATTTATATTAATATATATTGTAAAAATTGTAATTTCTTTGAATAACTTGCATTCAAAAAAAATGTGTGGCACCAAGGCCAAATTTAATAGGCCACAGGCCAATGCAATAAATGAAGTTGATATAACGGAAGTTCAACAAAATATTACCATGTATCTTGTTACGTTCAACCATCTTTGGATATTTTTCATGTGTGCGGAGTTAAGGTCTGGCACGGTGGCGAAGCCAGCTAGCTCGTCAGAAAATGGGGGGGGTCATTTACTCCGCTATAACACATTCGAACAGTAACAAAAAAATAAAAAAAAACAATCGTGCCAGAGAATATTGTTCAAAACAACAAAACAATTGCAATAAATGTGATCAAAGTAGATCACCAAAAAAAACAATAACAAAAAAAATAAAAAAACTATTTCCTTGTAATAATGAGTCTACCAGTATTAGTCCGTATTGTCCCTGTCCTGTCTAACTCATTTTTATTTTTACTTCAATCTGACATTGCCCCCTTCTTCACTTACACCCGTCACCTATATCTCTTAACCTTAAGCCATCATTTGTTCTTTTATGACATGCTTAAACAAAAAAAAAAAAAAAACAACCAATTTGTATTATATAATTACTATATTTATCGTCTAATCAAAACAAAATAATGTGAATTAAAATTAAATAAAATTAAATTTACATATTTTTTACGTTTAGTTTATTACAAGAAAAAAATTTTTAAATGCTAGAAATAATAAACAAAATAAAAAAATAATTTGAAGTAGAAGATAGACAATTTATATTAGCTAGAAAAAAAAAATTGATAATAATGGAATAAATCTTATATATATATACACTTTAATTTTTGTTTAAATAGAAAGAAAGGTGTAATATGTATGTATACCTGCATCCACACACAAAAAATAAAATTGCAAAAGAAATCAAAAGAAAAAAAAAACAAAGAGAAGTATTATCTGTAACACTCTTTAAATGCGTTACTCTTACACACAGGTTCGTTGACTCCTCGTTGATGACGTCACCAGCAAGATCACCTGCAAATAGAAACAAACTAATCCCTTTATTTCTTTTTCCCTCTTGCACTCTTAAAGACCTTAACAGTAGATAATCACTGCCTTTATACATACATATCTATTACAATTTCAAATTAAGTTTACAAAAAAAAAAATTATTTGAACTGGAATATGCAAAAGAAAAGAATATCAAAAAAATCATTCTAAAAATAAATAAATTAGTTATAGAATTATTTCGGATTCAAATATTAACTACATGGAATGTTAAAAACTTAATGTTAATAAGAAACTTGTGAAAATTATATTATAGAAAAACATTATAGGTATATAACAGGTATATTAATATTATTTAAATAGTATATTAATATTATTTCTTTTTTTTTTTTTTTTTTTTTATTAATTCGCCACTTAGCTGTTGTTGTAGTTGACCCTTAAATTCAGGCTTGTGTGCTTCTTCTTTTGTTTCTTCCTCTTCTAAACGTAATTTCTTATTATTCACTGTTGTTGACTCTTGGTGTTGGTATTGTGGTTGTTGTTGTGGAGAGATTGTTGCACCGCGGTAATGAAATTATAACAATCGTTGTTCAATACTTGATGTATAAGTTTTATGTGATTTTTATTTAATTTTTAATAAATAATTTCACTAAATTTTAATTTAATTTTTTTTTTATTATTATTTTTTGATCAAATTTTAGTTATTTACATAATAAACTTTAAAAAATGTAAATTATTTTTGTTGAGTTCTTGCAAACAAATATAGAAATGTTTTATTTTCATGTAAATATTTGTTTTTTTTTTCTTTTAAAATTTTATTTACATATGTTTAGTTAGCATTTATTTTTCT
Organism: Teleopsis dalmanni; assembly: GCF_002237135.1. Taxonomy (NCBI): domain Eukaryota; kingdom Metazoa; phylum Arthropoda; class Insecta; order Diptera; family Diopsidae; genus Teleopsis; species Teleopsis dalmanni. The sequence continues at coordinate 107,782,705 of NC_051846.1, read as the reverse complement.
TTTAATAGTTTCATGACAAATGTACGCACGCTTTTTACATTGAATTTTCAAATTCCAAACTGAAAAGTATCTTCCGCACCGAACTGACATTCGAACCTCAACACACAACGCATGTCTTGTTACTTTTGTTGATACCACTTAATATTTTAATGAATTTATATCACATAATTATTAATTATCATAATTTATAGCTTTCAATTTCAGATATTCAGATATTTCAGATATTTTTTTTCTTGTTTTTATTTATTTTTAATTTTAAATATTCACTTTAATATATTCACTCATAATAGCTAACTTTAATATTAACTATTAGCTAATATACAAGGTGAGATGAAAAAACTGCAACCAACTTCAGACTGCTGTCATTTCTAAACCGCTCGTCCCACAGCTGTCAGATTTATTCCAGTGACAGCTCATTATATTGTTTACAAGCGCACAAAAGCATTTTGGTGGGAATTTTTCAGAAAAAAAGTTATTTGTGATGGAATTCAAGCGTGATAGTGTGATTGCTTTGCATTTGGCTGGAAAACCACAAGTGGCTATCGTTAGAGCCCTCCAGCATTTAAAAGTGAATAAATCTTTTGTGTCTCGTACCATCGCTCGTTACCATGGTACTGGTAGCGTAGCCCGACGTCAAGGAAGTGGACGAAAAAAAACAGCAACATCGGCAGAAATGGTTCGAAAAGTGAAAAAGCGAATTGAACGAAATCCGCGTCGCAGTGGACGAAAAATGGCTCGTGAGCTGAACATATCGCAATATGCCATTCGGCAAATATTGAAAAATGAGCTTGGACTAAAGCCATTCAAGTTCCAAAAAGTGCAAGATCTTACTGATGCGCAAAAAAAAGTTAGACTCGAAAAAGCTAAAGAGTTGTTTCGCTTGGCCGAAAGTGGTGAACTGCCGAATTTGGTTTTCTCCGATGAGAAACCATTCGTTATCCAGCAGTTTGTAAACAAACAAAATGATCGTGTTTACTTGCCAGAGAGGTCAGCTGAAAATTTGCAACTTCGGTTGGCCATCACAACTCAAAAGCCGGCCATGGTGATGGTGTGGGCCGCCATAACAGCCGATGGTCGCTCGCCGCTCGTATTCATCGACCGTGGTGTCAAATTAAATGCGCAAATCTATCGCGAAAATATTTTGGAGGGAGTTCTGAAGCCCTGGGCACGCAAACATTTCGGCCGCAGACCTTGGACATTCCAACAGGACTCAGCACCATCGCACTCAGCACGCGCCATCCAAGAATGGTTAAGAAATGAGGTTCCTCGCTTCATTTCCACCGCACAATGGCCACCAAAATCTCCGGATGCCAATCCGTTGGACTATTGTGCCTGGGGTATTTTGGAAAGCAAGGTTGGAACTAAAAAATACCAAAGTGTCGATCATCTCAAGCAAGCGCTTCGCCGAGAATGGGACAAAATACCGCAGAGCCACTTTCGGGCCAAAGGTGGCCAATTCGAACAAATCTAAACCGATTCTCAAATTTGATGTTATTTCCGACATTTTTTGCTTTCATTCAATAAAATTTAAAAAAAATGAAAAAATTTATGGCGTTTTACTTTGTTGCAGTTTTTTCATCTCACCTTGTATAT
>NC_051846.1:107779544-107781012 GCF_002237135.1 Teleopsis dalmanni | reverse complement strand
GAAACCATCAAGACCAGGTATAATTTCAATAACTCTACCGAGTAACCAGCGCAGTGGTGGGAGATTATCATCCTTTAAAAGCACTATTGCACCGAGAGACACATTTGGAGAAGAGCTTCGCCATTTTATTCGCTCCTGTAGCAATGTAAGATCCTCAGTGCTCCAACGTTTCCAAAAAACTTGTTGTATGTGTGAAATCCGGTGCCAGTGATTAAGTCGTTTAAAATTCAAAATTGTTATGTCAGGCTCAATGATAGATGACAATGGAGCACCAATTAGAAAGTGGGCAGGTGTGAGAACATCGAGATCTTCGGGAAATTCTGAAAGTGGGAAGAGCAGACGAGAGTTAATGATGGCAGCAATTTGACAAACCAGTGTGCGTAGTTCATCAAAATCTAAAATTGTTAGACCAATTGCTTGGCAGAAGTGCCATTTCGCTGTTTTTATGGCAGCTTCCCACAGGCCACCGAAATGTTGCGATCCAGGAGGTATGAACTTCCATTTAATGCTGTCGCTAAGACATTGATGTTGTAGTTGCTCGCGATGTTTTTGAGAGAAGAAAAGTCTTCATAGCTCAGCAAGTTGATTTTTGGCCCCGCAAAAATTTGTAGCATTATCTGACCAAATAATTTTAGGTTTGCCACGAGTTAAAATGAAACGTTGTAATGCTGCTAGAAATGCTGACGTTGTTAAATTCTTGACTAATTCTAAGTGGACAGCTTTGGTTGCAAAATAAATGAATAAGCAAACATAACATTTGATTGGAGACTTATTACGAGTTTCGGCCTTGTAATAGAAAGGACTACAAAAGTCCATGCCAGTAAAAACGAAAGCACGAGTAGGATGAATACGATCCTTAGGTAATTGTCCCATGATATGCCATGCAGTTATTGGTTTGGTTTGAAAACATATAATACATTGGTTGATGACTTTTCTTACTAGCTTTCTACTTGCTATCGGCAAGTACTGAAGACGCATTGAAGCAAGCAAAGACTGTGGACCTGCATGCAGCATTTTGCGATAAAAATGATTAATGATGGAATCAGTGTCCGAATGATGCTCGGGAAATATAATTGGATGCTGTGCATTAAAGTTTAGGCTAGAGTTTTTTAATCGTCCACCAACGCGAATCAGGCCATGGTCATCTAAAAAGGGTGCTAAAGAAAATAACTAACTTGAGCTACTGATTGCTTTTTTGCATTCCAAATTGCGATAATCATTCCATAAATTCACCTTCTACACCTTCTTCTGTATAACAGTACCTTGCAGTATTTTGTTAGCTGTTAAGATAGCAGATCGGTCTTTGGTGTGTTATGAGTTAAATAATTATTTTATTTTACTTTACGTTTTCTCAGTTTTTCCGTGGAATATTTGTAGTATTTTTATTGTGTACGATCTTAGTTGATCGTATATTTTTCTAAAAATAGGCAAGGTTGTTTGCATCTGGGCAGTTGTTGACTAGACCAAA